>NC_071620.1:42057596-42422596 GCF_014839835.1 Dryobates pubescens
ACTTGTAAAGATCCTGCCCCATTTACCTTGTTGGGTTTTTGCTTCTCTTATTATTACAAATGCTGCAAGCCCTCCACCCCCTTTGAATATGAAATATGTGTGGTAGCTAAAACTAAATTGCTGGCACTCACAAATGGTTTCCAGACCAAATAATAAATCTTCATAATAAGACTGAAAAGTAAAAATGAATCAGTATTAATGCGGAGTCATTCCTGATGTTGAGAAAACAACAGCAACAACAAAACTTATTATAACAAAGAAATAAAAAGCCTTTTTTTTTCCCCCCCCTGGCATCATGAGCACCTGCCATCTTCCCTTGCCTAGCCCTGAGCAGCCACAAGTGTGTCAGGACAGCTCAGAAGCTCAGAGACACATCCAGGAGATGTGTAGGAGAGCTCCGCTAGCTGCTGGTTCTTCCTTTCAGCAGCAGCACCACACTGTCACTGCCAAGCTATGAGTAAGCACAGAATCAACCAGAATGGAAAAGACCTCAGAGATCATCAAGCCCAACCTATCACCTGATACCTAACACCTCCTGACAACTAAACTAGGGAGCCAAGAGCCACAGCCAAGCCTTTCTTGAACCCCTCCAGTGATGGTGACTCCACCACCTCCCTGGGCAGCACATTCAGAGAATCACAGAATCACCAAGGTTGGAAGAGACCTCAAAGATCATCGAGTCCAACCTGTCACCACAGACCTCCTGACTAAACTATGGCACCAAGTGCCATGTCCAACCCCCTCTTGAACACCTCCAGGGATGGGGACTCCACCACCTTCCTGGGCAGCACATTCCAATGGCTAACAACTCTCTCACTCTTTCTGGAAAGAATTTCTTCCTAACATCCAGCCTAAACCTTCCCTTGCACAGGTTGAGATTGTGTCCTCTTTTTGTGGTGCTGGGTGCCTGGGAGAAGAGACCAAGCCCCACCTGGCTCCAACCTCCCTGCAGGGAGTTGGAGAGAACAAGAAGGTCTCCCCTGAACCTCCTCTTCTGTAGGCTATGCAACCCCAGCTCCCTCAGCCTCTCCTCCCAGGGCTGTGCTCCAGACCCCTCCTCAGCTTTGTTGCCCTTCCCTGGACACCTTCAAGTCTCTCAATGTCCTCCTTAAACTGAGGAGCCCAGAACTGGACACAGGACTCAAGGTGTGGCCTAAGCAGTGCTGAGCACAGGGCAGAATGACTTCCCTACTCCTGCTGGCCACACTGTTCCTGATGCAGGCCAGGATGCCATTGGCCTTCTTGGCCACCTGGGCACACTGCTGGCTCATGTTCCACCTACTGTCAACCAGCACCCCCAGGTGCCTCTCTGCCTGGCTGCTCTCAGCCACTCTGACCCCAGCCTGTAGCTCTACATGGGGGTGTTGTGGCCAAAGTGCAGCACCCAGCAGCTGGACTTGCTAAATAGGCATTCCTCATCTCTTCCAGGGGAAAAAGCAGCAGGGCAGGTGGTAGCTGCTCTCCAGGGTGTCATCTGAACTGTGCAGGGCTAAACTGCATCTTATTAATCAGTTTGATAGTTTTTTTCCTCCTTATCAGGACGCATTCATCTCCCACAGAGCACTTCAGCCTCGAGACCGCCGGATTTACGTGTTCTCTGCTATGCTACCAGAGCTTGTTTGAGCTGCACAGTTAGAAACTCAGGAGCCAAGGAAATCCTTCTTGCACTCAATTCAGCTAAGCACCAAGTGCCTTTTACTTGCCAAAGGAGCTGTAGGATGCAGAGGGAGCAAGACAAGATGATGATGACACATGGATGCGGCCCTTAAGAATTGGTCCCTCTCTCCCTTCTGCTGCAGAGGAAGCACTGCAGACACTCAGTTAAGAGGAAGTAAACCCCCAACAATTAGAAAATACTTCTAATGGAGGGACTGAAGGAGCAGTGCTGAAGGAGGACATCATCCAAATTTCCTTTCTCCTTCCTCCTCAGTGTCTAATCTGTCCATTGAGAGACGCAGGAATAACTGCAGCGCTTAAAAAGGGTCCCAAGGTTTGGCAGCCTGTGAGAAGCTGAACGGAATGGGGTGGGTGTGTGGGCATCGAGCATCTCAAGGCCTTGTTTGGCACGCTGTGGTAGTCTCTTGGGGTGGAAATGGAAAGGTTTGGTTAGTGACTGAGCTTTCAGCTTTGACTCTTTGAATGACTGCCTTGCAACACAGAAGGATTTAGGAGGGTGAAGACCATGCCTTGCAAACATTTTTAAGTGCATAGTGCACACAGACATGGAAGTTGAGAGGAAATGTGTGAACCAAGCAGGTATAAGGTAATATGATAGATATAATATAGTAAAATACAATAGAATATCAATTTTTATTTAATTTTCATTTCAATTTTTTGTATTTCTTTTTATTTTATTTTCTCTTTCTCTTTTTTCCCTTTTATCTTCTTCCCTTCCCTTCCCTTCCCTTCCCTTCCCTTCCCTTCCCTTCCCTTCCCTTCCCTTCCCTTCCCTTCCCTTCCCTTCCCTTCCCTTCCCTTCCCTTCCCTTCCCTTCCCTTCCCTTCCCTTCCCTTCCCTTCCCTTCCCTTCCCTTCCCTTCCCTTCCCTTCCCTTCCCTTCCCTTCCCTTCCCCTCCCTCCCCCCCTCCCCTCCCCTCCCCTCCCCTCCCCTCCCCTCCCCTCCCCTCCCCTCCCCTCCCCTCCCCTCCCCTCCCCTCCCCTCCCCTCCCCTCCCCTCCCCTCCCCTCCCCTCCCCTCCCCTCCCCTCCCCTCCCCTCCCCTCCCCTCCCCTCCTTATTGATTCTATGATTCTAAACTAGGTTGGTAAAGACCTTTGAGATCATCGAGTCCAACTTGTCACCCAACACCATCTAAGCAACTCAACCATGGCACCGAGTGCCTCATCCAGTCTCCTCCTAAACACCTCTGGTGATGGTGACTCCACCACCTCCCTGGGCAGCACATTCCCATGGCCAATCTCTCTTGCTGGGAAGAATTTCTTCCTAACATCCAGCCTAAACCTCCCCTGGCACAGCTTGAGACTGTGTCCTCTTGTTCTGGTGCTGGCTGCCTGGGAGAAGAGACCAACCCTCATCTGGCTACAACCTCCCTTCAGGGAGTTGGAGAGAGCAAGAAGGTCTCCCCTGAGCACTCAGCAGGGACATCCTCAACTAGATCAGGTTGCCCAGAGCCCTGTCCAGCCTCACCTTGAAAACCACCAGGGATGGGGCCCCAACCACCTCCCTGGGCAACCTATTACAGCATTCCACCACCCTCCTGGTGCAGAACTTGTTCTTCACATCCAATCTACATCTGTTCTTCTCTAGTTTGATTCCACTGCCCCTTGTACATTCCCCACAGGCTTCTGTAAACAGTCTCTCTCCATCCTTCTTGTAGCCTTGCTCACTGTAGAGGGGGTTGAAGCAGATGACCTTTGGAGGTCCCTTCCAACCCAGACCATTCTGTGTGACTGCACACTGAGACTCAGCACTTGAATGCTTACAGAAGGTCCTAGCCAAAGGAGGTAGAAGCCTAGGAATTGTCTCCACGTGCCTTGCCTCTTTCTTATAAGTATTAATACACAGTGGTCTGTGACCCTTACAGTAAAGAAATTCCACCTCAACAGCAAGGACCAATGGATAGAAACTTGAACAGACAAGGTTTCAACTCAACATGAAGAGAAACTTCTTCACTGTGAGGGTGCCAGAGAGCTGCAGCAGGCTGCCCAGAGAGGTTGTGGAGTCTCCTTCTACTGGGGACTTTCAAGGCCCATCTGGATGTGTTCCTGTGTGACCTGAGCTGGATTGTATGGTCCTGCTCTGGCAGGGCACTTTGGACTCGATGCTCTCTCTGGGTGCCTTCCAGCCCCTAACATCCTGAGATTAATAATTCCAGAGATTCCCTAATAAAAACTGGCATTTCTTTAATTAAAGGACCTCGAGGTGACTAAAACCCCCATCTGTTTTGCATGGGAGGTCATCACCATAGCGCTGGGAAAAAACCAGCTGCCGTTCCAAACCATTTTTACCTTCAGCTCCTGAAGCGTGGAGAAAGAGGCAGGCTACTGAGAATTGAACTTTCTGGGCTGTTAAGAAGGAAACATGGCCTGAAATCAAGAGCAACCTAATCAGACAGGACAGAAATATGACAAGAGAGAACTGGAAGTATCTGTGAGGTGAGCCCAGAGGAAACTGGGGCTGCTTTTGGAGCTGGGGAAACTTAAAATAGACAAAGACACAGAAGTGTGAAGCATATTTTTTTTTTTGCTGGATGAGATGAGGAAGGTTTTGTGAGTTCAAAGAAAAGGGAAGGGAAAAGGAGTAATAAGAAAGAAATAATGAGGGCAATATTGAGAGAGAATGGAGGCAGCAGTGGTTTGGAGGATGGGCAAGCATTTTAAGAAGGAGAAGGAAGTTCATTTCTTCATGCTGGCAGCAGAAATCTGACTTAGAAATAAAGGTATTTAATCTCTTGGTGGAGGGGCTGAGGACTGATGAGGCGTTGGAAGACAGAAAATAGACTTTGCAGCTCTCCACAAGCAAAATGGCACTAGAATAATTCATGGTCGTTGGAACCTGCTGTCCATCAGTTCCCTCAGCGTTCAGGTAATTCCCTTTGACAGGATCACAGGCTGTTGGGGGATGGAAGGGACCGCTGGAGATCTTCCAGTCCAACCCCCTTGCCAGAGCAGGAGCATAGAATCCAGCACAGGTCACACAGGAACACATCCAGATGGGGCTTGAAAGCCTCCAGAGAAGGAGACCCAACACCCCTCTGAGGAGCCTGTTCCAGTAACATGAAGTTCCTTCTTGTGTTGAGGTGGAACCTCCTGTTCTGGAGTTTCCATCCATGGCCCCTTCTCCTATCACAGGTTGTAAGTGAGGAGAGCCTGTCCCCTCCCTCTTGACCCCCAGCCCTCAGATATTGGTAGACATTGATCAGATCCCTCTCAGTCTTCTCCAGACTGAACACCCCCAGGGCTCTCAGCCTCTCCTCCCCAGGCAGTCTCCAGTCCCTTCCTCATCCTTGGAGCCTCCCTTGGACTCTCTCCAGCAGATCCCTGTCCCTCCTGAGCTGGGCAGCCCAGAACTGGATGCAATATTCCAGGTGAGGTCTCAGCAGGGCAGAGCAGAGGGGGAGGAGAACCTCCCTGGCTCTGCTGCCCACACTCCTCTGCATGCCCCCCAGGACCCCCTTGGCCTTCTTGGCCCCCAGGGCACATTGCCGTGCCCTGCAGACCTTGCTGCCCCCCAGCACTGCCAGCTCCTTCTCCACACACTTTCAAATGTTTGATCTCTGAACTTCTCCTTTCAAAACTACCATTCAGAAATGTCTTTGGGCAGCAAGATCAATATTGGCAATGTCACTGTGACATTTGATTAAGTGAAATCTCACCTGGCTTATCCTGGGGAAATTTCTGGGCTCTCATTCCCGGAGCCTAATTAATTCCTATCTTGCTAATTTGATTACCTTTGCAAATTCCACAGCATTTGAATTGTGAGTGGTGTTTCAGAAGCTAAATGCTGTGGAGATCATCAAGTCTATATAGTTGAGTCTCCTTGTTTTCCATCTGTGTCTCTGTGGGCTGGCTCTTTCCTCCCTTCAAAAGTGGGATATACATTGTGATGGAAAAGCTGATTTCTATTGGGGCTTGGAGGCTAGACAAAAGAGATAGAATCTGAGAGCTGGCAGGGTTGGAAAGGACCTCAAGGCTCAGCCAATCCCAACCCCCCTGCCATGGGCAGGGACACCTCACACCACAGCAGGTTGCTCACAGCCACCTCCAGCCTGGCTGCAAACACCTCCAGGCAGGAGGCTTCCACCACCTCCCTGGGCAGCCTGTGCCAGGCTCTCACCACCCTCATGGGGAACAACTTCTTCCTAACAGCCAATCTCAATCTACCCATTTCTAGCTTTGCTTCATTCTCCACTGCTCCTATCCCTCCCTGACAACCTATAAAGTCCTCCCCAGCTTTCTTGGAACCCTCTTCAGACGCTGGAAGACCACAAGGAGGTCTCCTGGGAGCCTTCTCCTCTCCAGCCTGCACAACCCCAACTCCCTCAGTCTGTCCTCACAGCAGAGCAGCTCCAGCCCTCTGCTCCTCCTCCTGGCCCTGCTCTGGACACCTTCCAGCCCTTCCAGATCCTTCCTGTCCTAGGGGCTCCAGACCTGGCCCCAGAGCTGCAGCTGTGGTCTCAGCAGAGTGGAGCAGAGGGGCAGAATCCCCTCCCTGGCCCTGCTGGCCACACTTCTCTGGCTGCAGCCCAGGCTCTGCTTGGTTCTCTGGGCTGCCAGTGCTCACTGCTGGCTCCTCTTGGGCTTTTCACAGATCTTCCAGAAGTTAATCTTAGTTTGGAAAGAAGTGCTTCAACAGAACATTTGCATGGAAAGGGCTTTGTCAGTGGGGTTGCTATATCTGAAGCCATAGGATGGATTAACAGCCATTGCCACCACCACCTATTTTTGGCTTTACTACTACTACTATTATTATCATCATCATCATTAAGAAGTTTAGATTTCCATGGCTAGCAGTTCCTGAAGCTCACTGAGACTTTGCAACCTCCATATCTCAGCACCACAGCTCTTACAAGCCACACAGCTCCCATGCAGGAGTTCCAGCTGCACATTTTGTTTGCCTGCTGGCAATTTGCAGTCCACCCCTTGTGCTGTGCAGGAATTCAAAGCTGTAATCCAGCTGTATAATTCAGGCTGCTCTGACCAACAAATTTCACTAGTTGTTATTGGAGGAGGGAGGTTATTACTTCAAAAGGCAGCTTGTGGTTTGAAGGCAGTGTCACTTGCAGCTGCTGTTGGGAGGAGAGCATTAAACCATTTTACCTGCCTTATTTTTGCTTTTTACTGACTGCTGAAGGTTTAATTTGGTTCAAAGTGTGGCTGGATAAGCACTGCTAACAGTGAGTTTCCTGCAGGGCATGTCTAACCTAGACAAAGAAGGTGATAGACTCCAGCTCTTCTTCTGGAAATTCACTTAGTTGCACAGCCAAAAGAACCCCAAATTGGTGGGGGTTGGTCTCTTCTCCCAGGCACCCAGCACCACAAGAGGACACAGTCTCAAGCTGTGCCAGGGGAGGTTTAGGCTGGAGGTGAGGGGAAAGTTCTTCCCAGAAAGAGGGATTGACCTTTGGAATGTGCTGCCCAGGGAGGTGGTGGAGTCCCCATCCCTGGAGGTGTTTCAGAAAGGCTTGGATGTGGCCCTTGGAGCCATGGTTTAGTTGTCAGGAAGTGTTAGGTATTAGGTAATAGGTTGGACTGGATGATCTCTGAGGTCTTTTCCAACCTAGCTGATTCCATGACTTGTTGTCCATTTTGGTCATACTCTTAAGATGTCACTGAATGTCATACCCCCAGTCAAAGATCTACCACAGGAAAATATGATCACAGGATGTTAGGGTTTGGAAGGGACCTCTGGAGAGCTTCCAGCCCAACCCTCCTGCCAGAGCAGGAGCAGAGAATTCAGCAGAGATCACACAGAACACATCCAGACAGGGCTGGGAAGGCTCCAGACAAGGAGACTCCACAACCTCTCTGGGCAGCCTGCTCCAGGGCTCTGGGAGCCTCCCAGGACAGAAGTTCCTCCTCCTGCTGAGCTGCAACCTCCTGGGCTGCAGTTTCCATCCATTGCCTCTTGTCCTATCCCAGGGTGCAGCTGAGCAGAGCCTGGCCCTGTCCCTTCCTTCCTGCCCCCCAGCCCTCAGCTCTTGATAGACATTGATCAGATCCCTCTCAGCCTTCTCTTCTGCAGACTAAAGAGCCCCAGGCTCTCAACCTCTCCTCCCCAGGCAGTGTTCCAGTCCCTTCAGCATCCTTGTAGCCCTTCCCTGGACTCTCTCAAGTAGGTCCCTGTTAGAAGTGCACTTCTAGATTCAGTCTCTTGTAATGGGAAACATTGCCAGGGAACTTAAGCTGCTGTGGAAAAATCAAAACGATGAGCTGAAGCAAATGGAGTCAAAAGTTCATGAGGAACCTCAAATGTCTGTGGAAAACAAACCAGGAAGCAGCTCAAGTCTCTCCTGCAGGGCTGCTGTGCTTTTGGGTTTCTTGAAATGTCAGTGATCTTGAGCCCAGTAGTGCATTTAGTATTGTTTCATTATCTTCCACCAAAATAAACCTACTGATGTAGAATCTCTCACATCTGTTTCCTGCTGGGTTGGGGTTTTTTGCATCTACAAACAAGAAAGAGAAGGATTTTGGAGGGCCTCAAAAGCCTCAGCACTGCTTCACATTGTTCCCAAACCCTGAGGATGGCAGAAATCTGCTGCACCACCTTCCATGCAGAGCAGCACAGGTAACATTGAGAAATCCCTTTGAAGGAGCTGTGCATCAAGTCTGGGTTGCTAACTCTTTTTTCTTTGAGCCTCTTGTTGCCAGATTGGGATAAAAATGGAGCTACTTAGATAGCTGGCTGAGGCTAACAGAAAGCCTAGCAAGGCCAAGAGCCAAAGCAGGACAAGAAATGAAGATAACATTTCCCAGTAGGTCTATTTACTCCCTGACAACTGATGAGCTTAGGTTTGGTTGGTATCAGCTTCCCATGCTGAGATATTTTCCTTTTCTCCTTACTTGGAGCAAAGTAGAGTGCCCTGGTGCAGCTTGAGACTGTGTCCTCTTGTTCTGGTGCTGGTTGCCTGGGAGAAGAGACCAACCCCTTCCTGTCTACAACCTCCCTTCAGGGAGTTGGAGAGAGCAAGAAGGTCTCCCCTGAGCCTCCTCTTCTCCAGGTTAAGCAACCCCTGCTCCCTCAGCCTTTCCTCACAGGGCTTGTGCTAGAGATCTCTCCCCAGCCTTGTTGCCCTTCTCTGGACACATTCAAGTGTCTCAGTATCCTTCCAGGTTGGGAAAGACCTCAGAAATCATCGAGCCCAACCTATTGTCTAATACCTAACACCTGACAACTAAACCATGGCTCCAAGTGCCACATCCAAGCCTTTTTGGAACATCTTTTTTGAGCCAGCAGTGTGCCCAGGTGGCCAAGAAGGCCAATGGCATCCTGGCCTGCATCAGGAACAGTGTGCCCAGCAGCAGCAGGGAGGTCATTCTGCCCTGTGCTCAGCACTGCTGAGGCCACACCTTGAGTCCTGTGTCCAGTTCTGGGCTCCTCAGGTTAGGAAAGATGTTGAGCTGCTGGAAGGTGTCCAGAGAAGGGCAACAAAGCTGGGGAGGGGTCTGGAGCACAGCCCTGTGAGGAGAGGCTGAGGGAGTAGTTGCAGAGAGCAATCAGGTGTCTTCTGGGCAGCCAAATCATTGATTATGTATCTACTGATTTATTTCACTGAATACCTACCCTAAGAATGCCTCCTGTCAAAGGGGGTTTGCAAATGCATTTAATTATTTGATTTTCCAGGCAAAGTGCTGTGTTTCTTTCTGCAGTGAGTGTTCTTTGAAATGAGGAGCCCAAATTGACAGATGATGCAGGTGCTGCCTCCCTGCTTCCTCTCTGCTGTAACAGCATTAAGGCTTTTCCTAACTAATGGCTCAGGCTCCTGGAGCAGACTGAGATAAATATTCAAGATGTCTGGATTTGCTAATGCTCCTTAAGTAAAGCTGTGCAGCTGTCAAGGGGGAGGATAGAGTCCTTACTTTTGGTCATCCATCCTGTTTGAAACTCAACCCCAGAGCTGAATCAAAAGAGGGGAAAATAGCCCAACCAAACCAAAAGCTAAGATGTGCAAGGGCTAAGGATGATAGATGATTAGTGGGAGAAGCTGGTATCAGAAAGTCAATAAACTTAAAGCCTTCTGGAGGCTGCACTGCCACAAAGAGGGGAAAAGAGATTCTTTTGATGAGGCTCAAGCACACAGAAACAACCCTCCCAAAAGAATTGAAATCTATTTCTTTTTGTTCTAAACAGAGATATCTTTGGTGCTCAGAAAGGGATTGGAGGTGGCACTTGGAGCCATGGTTTAGTTAGTCAGGAGGTGTTGGGCGATAGGTTGGACTTGATGATCTCTGAGGTCTTAGGAACTGGCTGGAGGGCCCAGCCCAGAGAGTGGTGGTGAATGGTGCCACAGCCAGCTGGCAGCCAGGCACCAGTGGTGTCCCCCAGGGATCAGTGCTGGGCCCCATCCTCTTTAACATCTTCATTGATGATCTGGATGAGGGGGGTGAGTCAGTCAGCAGCAAGTTTGCAGATGACACCAAGTTAGGAGCAGATGTTGGTCAGTTAGAGGGCAGAAGGGCTCTGCAGAGGGACCTCGACCCACTGGACAGATGGGCAGAGTCCAATGGGATGGCATTTAATAAGTCCAAGTGCCAGGGGCTGCACTTTGGCCACAGCAACCCCCTGCAGAGCTACAGGCTGGGGTCAGAGTGGCTGAGAGCTGCCAAACGGAGAGGGACCTGGGGGTGCTGATTGACAGCTGCCTAAACATGAGCCAGCAGTGTGCCCAGGTGGCCAAGAAGGCCAAAGGCATCCTGGCCTGCATCAGGAACACTGTGGCCAGCAGGAGCAGGGAGGTCATTCTGCCCCTGGGCTCTGCATTGGTTAGGCCACACCTTGAGTCCTGTGTCCAGTTCTGGGCTCCTCAGGTTAGGAAGGACATTGAGAGATTTGAAGGTGTCCAGAGAAGGGCAACAAGGCTGGTGAGAGGCCTTGAGCACAGCCCTGTGAGGAGAGGCTGAGGGAGCTGGGGTTGCTTAGCCTGCAGAAGAAGAGGCTCAGGGGAGACCTCCTTGCTCTCTCCAACTCCCTGAAGGGAGGTTGTAGCCAGGTGGGGGTTGGTCTCTTCTGCCAGGCACCCAGCAGCAGAACAAGAGGACACAGTCTCAAGCTGTGCCAGGGGAGGTTTAGGCTGGAGGTGAGGAGAAAGTTCTTCCCAGAGAGAGTTGTTGACCCTTGGAATGTGCTGCCCAGGGAGGTGGTGGAGTCACCATCCCTGGCGGTGTTCAAGAGGAGATTGGATATGGCACTTGGTGCCATGGTCTAGTCATGAGGTCTGTGGTGTCAGGTTGGACTCGATGATCTTTGAGGTCTCTTCCAACCTTAGTGATACTGTGACACACTCTGTGATTTTTCCTTTACAGAAATGCTTTCCTGAGCTGGTGGAAGTTGGTAGGAGGCTAATTTCCAGTGCATTTCTTTCTCCTTATTCTTCTTCCTCTTGGTTGACTTTTTAAGCTAAATTATCCCAAAGATTTAGTGTGCACTCACCCTTCATTAGAGACAAGGAAATGCTCGTTCAGGAGAGATGATCCAAATGTCAGAACACCAGGAGGTCTTTCAGTCTGAGTCTCTTGTGGCACAGCCAGAGGTACACGCTCCAGGGGCCATTGGCTGCTGGCTGCCTCGCTCTCCCCTGCAGTTTTGATGCATGGGATAAGATTTCTTGTTTCCTGGGATAAGAATGACTCAGTATTCATCACCTTGAGCATCTCCCCCAGGAAGAGAGACTGAGATCTCTGGGGCTGTTCAGTCTCCAGAAGAGAAGGCTGAGAGGGATCTGATCAATGTCTATCAATAGCTGAGGGGTGGGGAGCAAGGGGAGGGGGCCAAGCTCTTTTCAGTGGTGCATAGTAATGAGACAAGGACCAATGGATGCAAGCTTGAACAGAGAAGGTTTCAGCTCAACATGAGGAGAAGCTTCTTTAGAGTGAGGGTGCAGGAGCCCTGGAGCAGGCTGCCCAGAGAGGTTGTGGAGTCTCCTCTGGAGACTTTCCTACCCCACCTGGATGCATTCCTGTGCAGCCTGCCCTGGGTGATGCTGCTCTGGCAGGGGGGTTGGGCTCGCACTGCCTGCTCAATGTCCATGTTTTAGTGTGTTGGATGCTAGGAAAAGTTTCTTCACAGAAAGGGTTCCCAGGCACTGGAACAGGATGCTAAGGGAAGTAATGGAATCACCATCCCTAGAGGCATTTAGATGACCCATGGATGTGGTGCTGAGGGATGTGGCTCAGTGGTAGTGATGGGACTGTGAGCTCTAGGAGAACAATTGGACTTCGTGATCTCAAAGGTCTCTTCCAACCTCCATAGTTCTATCATCCCCTGACATGCATTTCATAGAGCTTCTCCTGTCTGCATTCCAAAACCTGCTGGCATTAACAGGGAGCTCTTATTAGATGCACAATAAGAGAACAGTTCTCAACATCAAATTTCATCTGTGCATATCTGTGCATGTAGAAAGGTCTGTGCACAGAAAGGTTTGTGTTTGTTTTCAATGTATCATGAGGGCTGGAGCACCTCTCCTATCAGGACTGACTGAGAGAGTTGGGGCTGTTCAGTCTGGAGAAGAGAAGGTTCCCAGGAGACCTAATTGTGGCCTTCCAGGGTCTGAAGGGGGCTCCAAGAAAGCTGGGGAGGGACTTTTGAGGGTGTCAGGGAGGGATAGGAGCAGGGGCAATGGAGCAAAACTAGGAATGAGTAGATTCAGATTGGATATTAGGAAGAAGTTGTTCCCCATGAGGGTGGTGAGAGCCTGGCACAGGTTGCCCAGGGAGGTGGTGGAAGCCTCCTGCCTAGAGGTGTTTGCAGCCAGGCTGGAGGTGGCTGTGAGCAACCTGCTGTGGTGTGAGGTGTCCCTGCCCATGGCAGGGGGGTTGGAACTGGCTGAGCCTTGAGGTCCCTCCCAGCCCTGACAACTCTGTGATTCTATGAACTGAAACCTTCACAAGGGCTTGAGCTAATATTGTGTTTTCCTTCTCTCAGTTGACAAAATAAGGCCCTGCACCACACTGGATGAGTGCATATGCAACTAAATGACTTGAAAAGAGGAGAGAGAAGCCTTGGAAAATGATGGCAAGTCTCCTCTGAACAGTTTAAGATAAATTGTTAGATGCAGCTAGCTGTGTGTTGTGCGATTCAAAACCAAACTAGAGCTTATTTGGAACCTTTGGGGTGGGTTGAATTCCCTCCTCCCCCACCCCCCACCCCCCTGCCCCAACATCAATTTTGCCAGACAAACTCAGTTGGAAGCAAATGGAAGCTGTATTTAAAGGCATAGTTACACTCTGCAATGGAATAGGTACAAAATACACAGGATTTGCAATAATTTACAGATAGTTACAATTAAACAACATGAGAACCTCCCCCCCCACACCCAGTCAAGACCAGGGAAGCTGTCCCTCTGCCCCCCACCACCTGTCCCAAAGGGAAAAAGGAACAGAGAAAAAGTAGCAGTTAAGCTTCACCAAATCAGTGCAGCCAAGGCCAAGCAGAAGCAGATTAATCTCCCTTCAGAGCACAAAGTGAACACAGAAGAGAAGCCCCCCAAAATGTTTTGGCACAGCCAATCTTGTAGTAGTTATTTCTCCAGGCTGGACAGAGGGGCAGAGGCCAAGGGCAGGAGACTGAACACATCCAAGTGCCAGGTTCCACACATTGGCCACAGCAACCCCAGGCAGTGCTACAGGCTGGGGGCAGAGGGGCTGGAGAGCAGCCAGGCAGTAAAGGACTTGAAGGCAGTGGTTGATAGCAGCTGAAGATGAGCCAGCAGTGTGCCCAGGTGGCCAAGAAGGCCAATGGCATCCTGGCCTGCATCAGGAACAGTGTGGCCAGCAGGAGCAGGGAAGTCATTCTGCCTTGTGCTCAGCACTGGTTGGGCCACACCTTGAGTCCTGTGCCCAGTTCTGGGTTCCTCAGGTTAGGAAAGAGGTTGAGCTGCTGGAAGGTGTCCAGAGAAGGGCAACAAAGCTGGGGAGGGGTCTGGAGCACAGCCCTGTGAGGAGAGGCTGAGGGAGCTGGGGTTGCTTAGCCTGCAGAAGAGGAGGCTCAAGGCAGACCTTCTTGCTCTCTCCAACTCCCTGCAGGGAGGTTGTAGCCAGGTGGGGGTTGGTCTTTTCTCCCAGGCAACCAGCACTAGAACAAGAGGACACAGTCTCAAGCTGTGCCAGGGGAGGTTTAGGCTGGAGGTGAGGAGAAAGTTCTTCCCAGCAAGAGAGATTGGCCATTGGGATGTGCTGCCCAGGGAGGTGGTGGAGTTGCCAGCCCTGGAGGTGTTTAAGAAGAGCCTGGGTGATGCACTTGCTGCCATGGTTGAGCTGATCAGGTGGTGTGGGGTTGGACTCAATCTCAAAGGTCTTTTCCAGCCTGGCTAATTCTGTTCAATGAAATTGTGTAGAATTACCTTTGGTTTTCCTTTTTATACCCAACAGTGACTTATTGACATTCTTCTACATTTCTGCTTGAAATCTGGAAGAAAATTTTAAAGGCAAGGCCTAAACCAGTTAACAGCTCTAGGAAGTGAAACCTGTGAGGGCTTGAGCTAACATTGCTGTGGTGTGCTCTGCAAAGTGACAAGATACTACACTGCACCAAACAGGAGGAGTGAATCCATAACTAAATGACTTGAAATGAGGAGAGAGAAACCTTGGGGTTGGGGAAGTGATGACAAATCTCCTCTGCACAGTTTAAGGCAAATTGTTGCATGCAGCTTGCTGTGGTTTGTGTGGTTAAAAGCCATAATAGAGCTTGTTGGGAAACTTCAGTTTGCCTTCCACCTTGTCGCTCACCTGAAAGGTTGACTTCAATCCTAATTATGTCTTTTTGATGTTCACAACCTCACAGGATGTTAGGGGTTGGAAGGGACCTCTGGAGAGCTTCCAGTCTAACCCACTTGCCAGAGCAGGAGCATGGAACTCGGCACAGGGCACACATCCAGACAGGGCTGGAAAGGCTCCAGTGCAGGAGAGACCACATCCTCTCTGGGCAGCCTGCTCCAGGGTTCTGGGAGCCTCATAGTAAAGAGGTTGAAATGCTGTGAGTGTTTGCATCTGAAGGTGAGAGTGCACTTATCAAAGAATCCAGCAGAGTCACACAATGGAAAGGGCTGGCCAAGACCTCTGGAGATTGAGTCCACCCACACTGCCAAGGCAGGGTCACCTAGAGAACATCACATAGGAACACATCCAGGTGGGTTTTGAATGTCTCCAGAGATGGAGACTCCACAGAAAGCATAATTGGCCACTGGGATGTGCTGCCCAGGGAGGTGGTGGAGTCCCCATCCCTGGAGGCATTCAAGACAGGCTTGGAAATGGCACTTGCAGCCATGGTTTAGTTGTCAGGAGGTGTTAGGTAATAGGTTAGGCTTGGTCAGGTTAGGCTGAGGTCTTTTCCAGCCTGGTTGATGCTATGAATTCCCAAAGCAGCTCTTGCTCCCCTACTTTCATCTTCCCACTGCAGCTCTTGCTCTACTCCCCCCCACCCCCTTCATCTTCACAAAGGAGCCTCTAGTCTCTTTCCCCCCTGCCTCAACAGCTCCTGCTCCACCACCACCCTTTCTGCAGCCATCCCAGAGCTGGGGGCAAGACCCTCAGCCAGCCAAGACAGCACCCAGAGGAGCCCAGCCCCGGTGAGGAGGCCCAGAAAGCACCCAGGGAGGAGATTGCAGTGGTCATCAATGTTGGCCCTAACAGCCGGGGGGCCACCAGGCCCCCCGGCCTTTGTTGTCACCACCACCAACACCCAGTGTGCACCATGGGCACTCACCAGGGATGAGAGGAGGATCCTCAGCCCAGATGGGCTCAGCTTAGGGCTGCTGCCCTTCCTGTGGGGGATTAAATAGGGGAGTGGGTGGGGAGGGCAAAGTGGCCACAGCTGGGGTGGGAGGAGACTGCACCAGAGCCCAGGTGCTGTGGGTTTGAGGGGAAACAGGGGGAGATGGGGCAGGTGAGGGACTTCAGGGTATCAGGCAATGACAGGACTAGGGGGAGTGTAAAATAAAATAGAAATGGGGAGATTGAGATTGGATATTAGGAAGAAATTCGTTCCCATGAGGGTGAACTTCTTGTCTACCAGGACTCTGAGGTCCTTCTCCTTAGGGCTGCTCTCCAGCAGATCACCTCCCAATCTCTACTGCTGCAGTTTGTTCTTCCTCTCCAGGTGCAGGACTCTGCACTTATCCTTCTTGAACCTCATTAGGTTCTTCTCTGCCCAGCTCTCAGCCTGTCCAAGTCCTGCTGAATGGCTGCACAGCCTTCAGGTGTCTCAGCCGAGCCTCCCAGGGGTGGAATGTGTAACTAGAGGGTCAGGTTCTGCCAGTGGCTGTAGTTAAAAGCAGAGGTTACCAGAATTTCACAGAATCATAGAATCAACCAGGTTGGAAAAGACCTCAGAGATCATCAAGTCCAACCTATGACCTAATACCTAACACCTCCTGGCAACTGAACCATGGCTCCAAGTGCCACATCCAAGCCTTTCTTGAACACCTCCAGGGATGGGGACTCCACCACCTCCCTGGGCAGCACATCCCCGTGGACAATCTCTCTTGCTGCGAAGAACTTTCTCCTCAACTCAAGGCTAAATTTCCCCTGGCACAGCTTGAGACTGTGTCCTCTTGTTCTGGTGCTGGTTGCCTGGGAGAAAAGACCATTTTTGCCATTGTGAGGAGCAACTGAGGGAGCTGGGGATGGATGCTTTGGAAAAGAGGAGGCTGAGAGGAGACCTCATTGCTCTCTACAGCGCCCTGCAAGGAGGTTGTGAAGAGGCTGCTGCTGGTCTCTGCTCACAGGCCATTAGTGACAGAACAAGAGGCAATGGCCTCAAGCTGACACTGGGGAGGTTTAGACTGGACAGGAGAAAAAAAACTTTCCCCATGCAGAGTGGTCAGGGCTTGGAATGTGCTGCCCAGGGTGGAGATGGAGTCCCCAAGCCTGGCTGTGTTGGAAGGTGGTTTGGCTGTGGTGCTTGGGGCTGTAGGTTTAGGGCTGAGCCTTGCAGAGCAGGGTTCTGGGTTGGCCTCGGTGCTGCTGAGGCTCTGCTCCAAGCTGAATGTTTCAGTGATTGTGTGAATGTTTTGTGGCAAGCAATTAGGGATTTGTGGAAACCTCTGTCTGGTAACAGCAGTTGAATTGGTTAAAACCCCAGACTTACCCAATTAGGGGGGGCAAAAAAAAACCCCAGACAGACTATCATGCATGTTTTGAGACGAAATTAGCCAGCACTGCATGAGTTTCACTGGACAAGAAACTAACTGTCAGCTGAGGACTCCAATGATTAATTATGCAGAAGAGAGGGAAGGAAACTGGAAGCTTTTGTGTGAGCAATGAGCAAAGTGAAGATGAAATCCATTCCTTCTGGTAATTAATATCTCTGTCCTAGTGATGAACACAGCCCAGTGTGGATATTGGCCAAAACTCACTCAGGATGTTAATGATGGAGGTGGAGCAGAGCTGATTATCTCTACAGCTTGCCATGTGTAATTGCTGTTAGGCTGACCAGCCTTTAAAGCTGCCAAGCTGGGGTGAAACAGCTACAAAAGGCATTTCCTTTTCTTACCAGCTTCTTACAACTCCTATTTTGTTTCTCCCTGTAGCAAACTGGTTATTAGTGAGTGATCTTCCATGCATCACCTTTTGGCATTCACAGCTTACTGCTAAATTCTACTTTTTCCCTATTTATTTGATCATTTTTTATGGAATCACAGAATTGTCAGGGCTGGAAGGGACCTCAAGGCTCAGCCAGTCCCAACCCCCCTGCCATGGGCAGGGACACCTCACACCGCAGCAGGTTGCTCACAGCCACCACCAGCCTGGCTGCAAACACCTCCAGGCAGGAGGCTGCCACCACCTCCCTGGGCAGCCTGTGCCAGGCTCTCACCACCCTCATAGGGAACAACTTCTTCCTCACAGCCAATCTCCATCTGCTCAATTTAAGAAGGACACTGAGACACTTGAGGGTGTCCAGAGAAGGGCAACAAAGCTGGAGAGGGGTCTGGAGCACAGCCCTGAGAGGAGAGGCTGAGGGAGCTGGGGTTGCTTAGCCTGCAGAAGAGGAGGCTCAGGGGAGACCTTCTTGCTCTCTCCAACTCCCTGAAGGGAGGTTGTAGCCAGCTAGGGGTTGGTCTCTTCTCTCAGGCACCCAGCACCAGAACAAGAGGACACAGTCTCCAGCTGTGCCAGGGGAGGTTCAGGCTGGATGTTGGGAGAAGTTCTTCCCAGCAAGAGAGATTGGCCATTGGGATGTGCTGCCCAGGGAGGTGGTGGAGTCCCCATCCCTGGAGGTGTTTAGGAAGAGCCTGGCTGAGGCCCTTGGTGCCATGGTTGAGTTGATTAGATGGTGTTGGGTGATAGGCTGGTTGATCTCAAAGGTCTTTTCCAACCTGCTTAGTTTTGTATTCTGTGTAATTGAGACACGCCTGGAGCTACCACAGGATTTTGCATTGTCATTTGTTAGGCTTTTATTGGGCTAAAATTTGTCATTTGACATGCTCCTTTTTTGTTTTCCAGAAAGCTTGATGAGGAAGGTTCTGTGCATGATGTAGATCTGAAGCTCATGAGGAGGAACTTCTGCACTGTGAGGCTCCCAGAGCCCTGGAGCAGGCTGCCCAGAGAGGTTGTGGAGTCTCCTCCTCTGGAGAATTTCAAGACCTATCTGGATGTGTTCCTGTGTGCCCTGTGCTGAGTTCCATGCTCCTGCTCTGGCAGGCTAGTTGGGCTCAATAATCTTCAGAGGTCCCTTCCAACCTCTAACATCCTGTGAGCCTCTGAATACTGAGCCCATTTCTGGGCCCCCCTGTTCAAGAAGACCCCCCCCAGGGAACTGCTTGAAAGAGTCCAGCACAGAGTCATTAAAATGATGAAGGCAATGGAACATCTTCCTTACAAGGAGAGCCTGAGGGAGCTGAGGGCTCTGTAGCTTGGAGAGGAGGAGCCTGAGAGGTGAGCTCATTCATGGTGATAAATGAATGAATCTGTTCAGTAACTCAGTCTGCTTCAGAAATAGGTAGAGGGAGGACTTCACTGTGCAGTTCCTCCCTCAATACCATAACTCAAAGAGAGAAAACCACAGAAATACAGAATCACAGAGTGTGAGGGGCTGGAAGGGGCCTCAAAAGCTCATCCAGTCCAATCCCCCTGCCAGAGCAGGGGCACCTGGAGCAGCTCACACAGGAACACAGCCAGGTGGGGTTGGAATAGCTCCACAGAGGGAGACTCCACAGCCCCCCTGGGCAGCCTGCTCCAGGCCTCTGGCACCCTCACACTGAGAAGAAATCCTTCCTCCTGTTTCCACGGCACTTCCTCTGGCTCAGCTTCCAGCACTGCCCCTTGGGCTGGCATTGGGCAGCCCCCAGCAGAGCCTGGCTCCAGCCTCTGGGCACTGCCCCTGCACAGCTTTAGCCCCAGCAAGGAGCTCACCTCTCAGGCTCCTCCTCTCCAAGCTGCAGAGCCCTCAGCTCCCTCAGGCTCTCCTCCTGAGGAAGATCTTCCACTGCCTGCAGCATCTCTGTGCCTCTGTGCTGGACTCTCTCCAGCAGCTCCTTAAAGTCCTTCTTGACCTGAGGGACCCAGAACTGGACACAAGATTCCAGGTGCAGCTTCACCAGGGCAGAGTAGAGGGGAAAGAGAACCTCTCTGACCTACTATCCACAGCCCTTCTAATCCACCCCAGGATGCCCTTGGCCTTCTTGGCCAACAGAGCACATTGCTGGCTCAGGGTCAACCTCCCATCCACCAGGACCCCAAATTTATGGTTGAAAACTTAGAAGGAATACAAAAGGTTTATAAATTGAACTTCCTGACCTGCTGGTTTCAACTGGACTTGGCAAATGCAAATCATTTAGAATCATAGAATTGTCAGGGCTGGAAGGGACCTCAAGGCTCAGCCTGTCCCAGCCCCCTGCCATGGGCAGGGACACCTCACACCACAGCAGGTTGCTCACAGCCACCTCCAGCCTGGCTGCAAACACCTCCAGGCAGGAGGCTTCCACCACCTCCCTGGGCAGCCTGTGCCAGGCTCTCACCACCCTCATGAGCAACAACTTCTTCCTCACATCCAGTCTCAATCTACCCATTTCTAGTCTTGCTCCATTCCCCCTGCTCCTATCGTTTAGGATCTGGTGGGGCTGGGGAGGGGTTTTTGTGGTTGTCTCATGTTTTCCTTCATCTGGCTTGCTCCCTGCTAACACCCACCCCTGTGAGGAGGGTTCATTGAAACAATAACAGCTTCTCAAGTGTGCTGCTTTGCATGTTGGAAGCTTGACTCAGAGCAGAGAGAGCATAAAACCAAATCAAGTTCTTACTTTATTTCACTTCTGCCATCCTAACTTTAAGATCTATCTCCTGATAAATAAGAAGGTAGCACCAGAGTAGCACTTCTCATTATCTGTTAGAGCTGCAAAGTGAGTCAGTGTGCAATCCTGCTAATTGCATATGAACACTCCAATGAATAAGGAGCTTAAAATATCCCTAAATGTCTCTGAATCCAAATGCTGCAGAGCTGCAATGTTATATACACTTTGAAATGGGTTTGCTGGGGGCACTGTTCAGTGGAGAAGGAATTGGCTGGATGGTTACAACCAGAGAATGGTGAGCAATGGCTTGGAGAGCAGTGGCAGTGGTGTCCCTCAGGGGTCCTTACTGGGACCTGTGCCCTTTAATATTTGTATTAATGACACAGTGATATTGGATGCACCAGCAGCAAGTGTGCAGATGACACCAAGCTGTGTGGTGCTGTCCATACACCAGAGGGACAGGATGGCATCCAGAGGGACTTGGGCAAGCTGGAGAGGTGGTGCCCAGGTGAACCTCATGAGGTTCAACAAGAGCAAGTGCAGGGTCCTGCACCTGGGCCACAGCAATCCTCACCATCAGGACAGACTGGGGGATGAGGTGGTAGAAAGCAGCCCTGAGGAAAAGGACTTGGGGGTGCTGGTGGAGGAGAAGCTGGACAGGAGCAGGCAGGGTGAGCTTGCAGCACAGAAGGCAAATTCACAGCCTGGGCTGCATCCAAAGCAGCATTGCCAGCAGAGCCAGAGAGGGGATTCTGACACTTGCCTCTGGTGAAGACCTCACCTGCAGTACTGTGTCCAGCTCTGGAGCCCTCAGTACAGGAAGGACAGGGAGCTGATGGAGAGGCTCCAGAAGAGGGTCATGAAAATGATCAGGGAGATGGAGCAGCTCTGCTGTGAGGAGAAGCTGAGGGAGCTGGGGGTGTTCAGCCTGGAGAAGAGAAGGCTCCAGGGAGACCTAACAGCAGCCTGCCAGGACCTGAAGAGGGCTGCAAGAAGAATGGAGAGAGACTGTTTGCAAAGCCCTGCAGGGACAGGACCAGGGAAAATGGCTTCAAACTAGAGCAGAGCAGATTGAGGCTGGATGTGAGGAACAGGTTATGCTTTACTGTCTGCTTCTCTCTACAAATGCAATTCTGGTAGTATTTAGGGTGAAAAAAAATCATCTGCTTAATTTGATTTAGTTCTCTGCAAAAACAGAGCTGCATGCAAGTGTGAGCAATTGAGCTGAAGCTGTGTAGCTGAGACAACTGGAGCCTGGAGAGGAGAAGGCTTAGGATAGACATTATTGATAGGTTGGACTCAATGATTTCAAAGGTCTCTTCCAACCTGGTTTATTCTCTTCTCCCCTCTTCTCCCCTCTCCTCCCCTCTTCTCCCCTCTCCTCCCCTCTCCTCCCCTCTTCTCCCCTCTCCTCCCCTATCCTATCCTATCTTATCCTATTACCATGAACAGGTTGCCCAGGGAGGTGGTGGAAGCGTCATCCCTGGAGGTGTTTGCAGCCAGGCTGGATGTGGCTGTGAGCAACCTGCTGTAGTGTGAGGTGTCCCTGCCCATGGCAGGGGGCTGGGACTGGCTGAGCCTTGAGGTCCCTTCCAATCCTGACAATTCCATGACTCTGTGATTGCTGAGGCTGGATGGAGAATAAGAGGAAATGGTGCTCCTGTTAGAGCAGGGGCTGCAGCTGGTGTGAATGTTCCTGAATGGAATGGAGTGGGGATTTTATTTTTGGAACAGTAACATTTTTGACTGGGTAGTGCTCAGTTAAATTTATCTCTCCTTTTTTTTTTCTTTCTTTCTTTCTTAATGCATGTGCTGTGAAATATTTTGCTCTTCCTGTCTTCATGAACAGCCTTTTGTTCTTAGTCCTATCTCTGTGCTCCTCCACAGCACTTAGGCTGTCATGGCAGCTTCTGATTCTCTATTACCACCACATCTCTGTACTCTTTGCCACCTTTCCTTCTCTCTTAGGTGTTGGTGGGTTGGTGTAGAATATAATAGGATAGGATAGGACAGGATAGGACAGGATAGGATAGGATAGGATAGGATAGGATGGGATGGGATGGCATAGGATAGGATAGGATAGACCAGGTTGGAAGAGACCTTCAAGATCATCGAGTCCAACCTATCACCCAACACCACCTAATCAACTAACCCATGGCACCAAGCACCCTATCAAGTCTCCTCCTATACACCTCCAACGATGGTGACTCCACCACCTCCCTGGGCAGCACATTCCAATTGGTAATCACTCTCTGTGTGAAGAATTTCTTCCTAACATCTAGTCTGAACCTCCCCTGGCGCAGCTTGAGACTGTGTCCTCTTGTTCTGGTTGCCTGGGAGAAGAGACCAACCCCCACCTGGCTACAACCTCCCTTCAGGTAGTTGTAGAGAGCAATAAGATTGTGGCTGAGGCACTTGGAGCCAAGGTTTAGTTAGTCATGAGGTGTTGAGTGATAGGTTGGACTTGATCTCTGAGGACTTTTCCAGCCTTATTGATTCTATGATTCTACAATTCAAAGGTTGTCAGAGATGCCTGGAAGTCATTTTGTTCAACCCACCCCTGTTGAAGCAGGGCCATCTAGAGCCAATTGTCCAGAACCATATCTAGAGAGCTCTTCAATGTCTCCAAGGATGGATGCTTCATCTCTGAGATATCACAGAATCAACCAGGTTGGAAAAGACCTCAGAGATCCTCAAGTCCAACCTGTTAATCACTAGATGGTGGCCTCCAACTAGACTCTATTCCTAAGTTCCTACTACTACATTCCTTTAATGAATAGATAAGAACAAAATTGCAGTAATGATGTGCACACAGTCATTGGGCCAGTGGGGTCCTGGGGGGCAGCAGAGAAGTGTGGCCAGCAAGGCTGGGGCGGTTCTTCTCCTCTAGTCTGCCCTGCTGAGACCACAGCTGCAATCCTGTGTCCAGTTTGGGGCTCCCCAGGTCAAGAGAGACAGAGAGCTGCTGGAGAGAGTCCAAGGGAGAGCCAGGAGGATGATCTGGGGACTTGAGCATCTCCCCTGTGAGGAGAGGCTGAGAGCCCTGGGGGTGTTGAGTCTGGGGAGGAGAAGGCTGAGAGGGATCTGATCAATGTCTATCAATAGCTGAGGGCTGGGGGGCAAGTGGAGGGGACAAAGCTCTTTTTGGTGGTGTGCAGTGATAAGAGGAGGACCACCAGGTTCAAGCTTGCCCATAGAAGATTTCAGCTCAACTTGAGGAGAAACTTCTTTAGAGTGAGGCTGCTGGAGGCCTGGAGCAGGCTGCCCAGAGAGGTTGTGGAGTTTTCTTCTCTGGAGGCTTTCCAGCCCCACCTGGATGCATTCCTGTGCAGCCTGCCCTGCTTTGGGCAGGGGGCTTGGACTGGCTGAGCTCTGGAGGCCCCTTCCAACCTTTAACTTTCTGTGATTGTAAAAGAACACTGCCAAGGTTTCAGATTCAAGCTTGCAGACCTTTAGGAGATGCTAAATTCATTTGCTTCTCCTGCAGCTAACCTGTTGCAGTGCATCAGAAGCCTGGCATTTTGCTCACTGGCTGTACTGAGGGCATATTTTGTTAGGGATATGTTTTCTTCAGGGACACATTTTCTCATTGACAGAAAATTCTGACCCAGGGTAGTTTATGGCTTTGTTAGAGGCACACAAATCCTGCTTTGGAAAACTTCCTGGAAGACTTCTGTAGTGCTTTACATTATGGTGGCTCAGAACAAGAGGACACGACCTCAAGCAGTGACAGGGGAAATTTAGGCTGGAGGTGAGGAAGAAATTCTTCCCAGCAAGAGAGATTGGCCATTGGGCTGTGCTGCCCAGGGAGGTGGTGGAGTCACCATCCCTGGAGGTGTTTAATAACAGCCTGGATGAGGCCCTTGGTGCCAAGGTTTAGCTGCTTAGATGGTGTTGGGTGACAGGTTGGACTTGATGACCTCTGAGGTCTTTTCCAACCTGCTCAACTCTGTATTCTGAATGTTTTGCAGACATTAGCTTTTCCTCTCAGCAAGTGTCTGATGTGGGGTCATGATATTTACCCTTGCCCCAAAAAGAAACAGAGTTAGAGGCACAGAGAGGCAGCATGGTCAGGAGTAGAAGCTTGACTTAGTGGCAAGAAACAGAGCACCAGACTTGGTTTTTTCCACCTTTTTCTTTCTGTCTCTTATTATAGCACAGAGTGTGCTGAAGCCCTGAGTGCTCAGCACCTCTAAAGCAGCCCCAGCTCTTCAGTCAGAAACTTAGATCTAATAGGACATAATAGCACTAATAGGACATAACAGGAAAACCCCCATGAAAGACATCCAGCTCAAGTGACATCCTCAGCTTCGTGCAGGCACAGGTGACAGAGGAATAGACAGGATCTAGTTCAAAGCTGAAGGTTTTCATTGTGGAAAGTTCTATTTTCCCCTCAATGCAGTTTCACTCATTCCAGTTTTTCTGCCTTCTGCATCACCCAAGACATTTTTATCCACACAACTGCTGCTGGGCTGTGACTTACCCACAGACCACTCCATTTTGAGCAATGGATAAAGCACACAAGTCCTGCTTTCTATAACTTCCTTGGAGACTTCTGTAGTGCTTTACATGGTGATGGCCTGAATGCTTTGCAGACTTTAGCTTTTCCTCTCAGCAAGTGTCTGATGTGGGGTCATGATATTTACCCTTGCCCCAAAAAGAAACAGAGTTAGAGGCATAGAGAGACAGCATGGTCAGGAGTAGAAGCTTAGCTTAGTGGCAAGACACAGACTTGGGTTTTTACCATATTTTTCTGTCTCTTATTATAGCACAGAGTGTGCTGAAGCCCTGAGTGCTCAGCACCTCTAAAGCAGCCCCAGCTATTCAGTCAGAAACTTAGATCTAATAGGACATAACAGCACTAATAGGACATAACAAGAAAACCCCCATGAAAGACATCCAGCTCAAGTGACATCCTCAGCTTCGTGCAGGCACAGGTGACAGAGGAATAGACAGGATCTAGTTCAAAGCTGAAGGTTTTCATTGTGGAAAGTTCTATTTTCCCCTCAATACAGTTTCACTCATTACAAATTTTCTGCCTTCTGCACAATCAAAGACAATTTTAGCCACACAACTGCTGCTGGGCTGTGACTTACCCACAGACCACTTCATGGAGAAGAGGTGGCTCAGGGGAGACCTTATTGCCATCTACTACTACCTGAAGGGAGGTTGCAGCCAGGTGGGGGTTGGTCTCTTCTCCCAGGCAAGCAGCACCAGAGGACACAGTCTCAAGCTGTGCCAGGGGAAGTTTAGCCTCAAGGTGAGGAGAAAGTTCTTCCCAGCAAGAGAGAATGGCCTTTGGAATGTGCTGCCCAGGGAGGTGGTGGAGTCCCCATCCCTGGAGGTGTTCAAGAAAGGCTTGGATGTGGCACTTGGAGCCATGGTTAAGCTGTCAGGAGGTGTTTAGGTATTAGGTTGGACTTGATGATCTCTGAGGTCTTTTCCAACCTGGTTGATGCTATGATTTTAAGCAAAGAATAAGGGGAATGTTGGGAGCCTGTGGAGGGAGGTGGGAAGGAATTCTGAGACATGTAATAAATTGACTTTTGATGTATGCACTATATTTAGAGTTGGTTTACTTTGGGTTACACATAGACGAACAATTCTGGCCTTGGTTGATTTTGAAGCACTGGGGCTTGGCTGTTGGGGTTGTTGTGGGCAGTTTCACAGATTAAATAAAACCCCAGGAGAAGTCAGGTCAGCTGGTTCTGTACAGCTCATTGCTAGGTCTCAAGGCTCCATAAACACCACATTCATAGTTTCAACCAATGGTTTAGGTTGGAAGAGACCTTGAAGATCATCCAGTTCCAACCCCCTGCCACTAGCAGGGACACCTCCCACCAGCCCAGGTTGCTCAAGGTCTCATCCAGCCTGGCCCTGAACACCTCCAGGGAGGAGATATTCAATGATGTTTGGTATGGATTCATATTAACATGATAGAGGGGAAGGGACCTTAAATATTGCAGAATCATTGAATGGTTTGGGTTGGAAGGGACCTTCAAGATCATCCAGTTCCAACCCCATTAGCAGGGACACCTCCCACCAGCCCAGGTTGCTCAAGGTCTCATCCTACCTGGCCTTGAACACCTCCAGGGAGGGAATATTCAATGATGTTTGATATGGATTCAGATTAACAGGATAGAGGGGAAGGGACATTAAATCTCATAGAATCATTGAATGGTTTGGATTGGAAGGGAACCTTAAAGATCATCTAGTTCCAACCCCATGGGCAGGGACACTTCCCACCAGCCCAGATTGCTCAAGGCCTCATCCAACCTGGCCTTGAACACCTCCAGGGAGGCAGCATCCATGACCTCCCTGGGCAACCTGTTCCAGTGTCTCCCCACCCTCACTCTAAACAATTTCTTCCTCACCTCCAGTCTAAATCTCCCCTCTTCCAGCTTCAATTCGTTCTCTCTCACCCTATCACTACAATCCCTTGTGAAAAGTCCCTTCCCAGCATTCCTGAGCCCCACTTCAGGGACTGGATCATTCTTTATCACTGTTTCATGAGCCCATGAAGCAACTGATGTGTCCTCCTGCTCCATGTGGTCCAAGAGTGAGTGGGGAGAACTCCAGTAGCTTTGACCTTTGCTGTTAGTGATGCTTAGGAAAATGGGCTCTCATTTCAGAGATCTTTTTCTTTATTTCCCCCCCTTTCTCATCCTTCTTACACCTCATCATCTTCCTACAAGCACAACTGTTGGCTTCTGGGATCTCTGCCAAGTTTGTAACTAGAAATGAAAAGCAAGGAAAGCATCTCCACTGTAGTCCGAGGATGTATCACGCTAGACTTCTCATTTCAGGGCATGAAGCTGCCTGGCTTGAAGAGATGGCCAAAAGAAACTCCACAACCCCTGACAAGGTTTGTATTCAGCAGGAGCAGGGAGGGGACTGTCCCCTGGGACTCAGCTCTGGGCAGGCCACACCTCGAGTGCTGTGTTCAGCTTTAGTTTTCAACCCACTGCAGCACCTCACTACAAGAGAGCTGTGGAGGTGCTGGAGCCAGGGCAGAGCAGGGCAAGGAAGCTGGGAAGGGCCTGGGGAAGAAATGTGCTGGAGAGAGGCTGAAGGAGCTGGGGATGGTTAGTGGGAAAGAGAGGAGGCTGAGGGGAGACCTCCTGGCTGCCTCCAGCTCCCTGCAAGGAGCTTGTGGAGAGGCTGCTGCTGGGCTCTGCTCACAGGTAATTAGTGACACAGCAAGAGGCAATGGTCTCAAGCTGCCCCTGGGGAGGTTCAGCCTGGAGAGCAGGAAGAGTTTTTCCCCCTGCAGAGTGGTCAGGGCTTGGGATGTGCTGCCCAGGGAGGTGGTGGAGTGCCCAAGCCTGGCTGTGTTTGGAGGTGGTTTGGCTGTGGTGCTTGGGGCTGTGGTTTAAGGCTGAGCCTTGCAGAGCAGGGCTCTGGGTTGGCCTTGGTGACCCTGAGGCTCTGCTCCAACCTGACTATTTCTGTGATTCTGTGATCTCTCTCTCTGACTTTGTATTTTTCCACCCCCCCTGCTTTCCTCAGTCAGACTTTATCAAGGTACCCCCTCACCCCTGCCCTGCCATTGTTTCTTCCTTCTTGCCTCTTTATCAGAAATATGGCTTTATTTCTCTTTTTCCTTTGCTAACCAAGAAGAATGCATCCTCCAGCCCCCACTCCTTCTGCTCCTACCCCTCTTCCTTTGTTTTAATGCTCCTTGACCTACTCTGTCCCCCTTGGTAAGCATCCCTAACTCAAAGGCCAGCTGTACCCCGTGGAGTTTTGCCTTCTGCCTTCAAAGCACGAAGGTTGCTTCAGTCCTGTGAGAAAATTCCAGCTGCATCATTTTTCCTCTCCTTCTTTGAAATCTCACTCCCACTTGGGCTGAAATGGTTTGGGCTGTTTTGTTGGGGGGTTGGCTTTCTGGTGTGGTTTATTTTTGGTCACCCCTTGCCTGAGGCAGACCAGCAGCGGAGAAAATTCAATCCCAAATCATTTGTTTGGTAAATTTCTGAGCAACTGTTAAAGGGATTGTCCTAATGGGGAAGTATTAGGCAGTGTTAAAAATAGGTTATGATGCCACCTCCTTTTAAAGTTACTGTCATGTGTGTGAATAAGGGTATGGTTGAATAACTGGTTTGCCTTAGATACCCATATGCTGCCAGTACACTTAAGTACTGATTTTTAAGCAGGTTTCAGTCTGGAGAAGAGAAGACTGAGAGGGGATCTGATCAATGTCTATCAATATCTGAGGGCTGAGGGGAAGGAAGGAAGGAAGGGACAGGGCCAGGCTCTGCTCAGTTGCACCCTGGGATAGGACAAGGGGCAGTGGATGGAAACTCCAGCACAGGAACATGAGGAAGAACTTCTTTACTGTAAGGGTCACAGAGCACTCCCCAGAGAGGCTGTGGAGGCTCCTTCTGACCTGTGCTGCATTCTATGCTCCTGCTCTGGCAGGGAGTTGGACTGGAAGATCTCCAGAGGTCCCTTCCAACCCCTGACATCCTGTGATCTGTGATGACAGAAATATTAATTCAAGTTAGAAAAGACCCTTAGCACCACCAAGTCCAACTGATAACCCCACCCTACAAGGTTCACCCCTAAACCACATCCCCAAGCACCATGTCCAAATGACCTTTAAAGTCATTTTAAAACATACAGAACACAGAATTAACCAGCTTGGAAAAGACCTTTGAGATCATCGAGTCCAGCCTATCACCCAGCACCATCTGATCAACTCAGCCATGGCACCAAGTGCCTCAGCCAGGCTCCTCTTAAACACTTCCAGTGATGGTGACTCCACCACCTCCCTGGGCAGCACATTCCCATGCCTGTGACCACTGTGATCAGACCAACAGAAAGAGGAGTCAGTAACCAATGTGGCTTTTCTGGAGTCAAACCTTAACTGCCACAGTTAGGCCAAGTCTAAGTGACTCACAGTCACTCTGCCTGAATAAACTCACCTATCTCTAGGAGAAGGTTGGTTCATTCCAGCTGGATAAAAACCCAATTAAAAACATATACCAAAATACTCAGTAATAAAAAGGGAGCAAGCCCATACTCAGCCACTCTGAAGCTCTTGTGCCTGAATGGGAGGTGATGGAGTCACCATCAGTGGAGGTGTTCAGGAGGAAACTTGATGGGGTGCTTGGTGCCATGGTTGAGTTGATTAGGTGGTGTTGGGTGATAGGTTGGACACAATGATCTTGAAGGTCTCTTCCAACCTGGTCTATTCTATTCTATTCTATTCTATTCTATTCTATTCTATTCTATTCTATTCTATTCTATTCTATTCTATTCTACCCTACCCTACCCTACCCTACCCTACCCTATTCTTTCTATCCCATTCTATCCCATTCTATTCTATCCCATTCTATTCTATCCCATTCTATCCCATTCTATCCCATTCTATTCTATTCTATTCTATTCTATTCTATTCTATTCTATTCTATTCTATTCTATTCTATTCCATTCCATTCCATTCCATTCCATTCCATTCCATTCCATTCCATTCCATTCCATTCCATTCCATTCCATTCCAACACTTCCACCAGATTCAGTCACCCCTTTTACCTCAGAATTTGGCTTAGCTCTGTGTGTGCAGGAGGAGAAGAAACTTTTGGGTGTCCACACAAACCTTGATTTATTTCCCACTTTGTGGCTGCAACTTAAATGACAGAAGACAAACTGCTGAAAGGAATTGAAGCTTTTCACTTAGTTTTCAACCCTCAATATTTTTTTTCATAGTCCAAAGAAAACCCAAACCAAAAACACACACACACACACAAAGCAGTCCAGCTTTAAAGAGCTCAGCCCCAGCCAGATACCAACATTTCCACATAGTTTGTGTCTCCTTTCATTGCAATTTAATGTCTCTGAAGTAGCAAATCGAAACTGCAACTTCTATTTTAAGCCCATCTTTGGCTTTCTACCGTAGGGTCCAAGCCTAGATCTGATATTTCAGGAGGCAGAATACGTAGCCAGCAAAGAAAACTTCACCTTCAGCTCAATGTGAGAGGATTTGCCCAGAATAAAGAGATTTCATGCTTCCTATTTGTGCACAAATATGTGGGTCAGCGTGGAGGACAGTGCAGATGTCCCTGTATTGACAGCTCCATGCAGCTCCCTGGGAACAGTGAATGTGTCTCTACACAGTGTTGCATCGAATGGTGGCAGAGATTGGGAAGCCTGAGCTCAAAGCTGCAGTCTCCTCCTTTCCTGCATAAGAATCATAGAATTGTTAAGGTTGGAAGGGACCTCAAGGATCAGCCAGTCCCAACCCCCCTGATATGGAGCAAGGACGCCTCACACTACAGCAGGTTGCTCACAGCCACCTCCAGCCTGGCTGCAAACACCTCCAGGCAGGAGGCTTCCACCACCTCCCTGGGCAGCCTGTGCCAGGCTCTCACCACCCTCATGGGGAACAACTTCTTCCTCACAGCCAATCTCAATCTACCCATTTCTAGTTTTGCTCCACTCCCCCTGCTCCTATCTGTCCCTCCCCAGCTTTCTTGTAGCCCCCTTCAGACACTGGAAGGCCACGATTAGGTCTCCTGGGAGCCTTCTCTTCTCCAGGCTGAACAACCCCAGCTCTCTCAGCCTGTCACCGTATGAGGATGAAGGGCTTTGGAAACCCAGAGCAGGTGGACACATGGCAATCCTAATCTGTGTATTGCTGTAACAACAGGAAAGGAAGAAGGAAATCAAAGGAAATTATAGTTTTGGCTTTTTTTTTCTATAGATATGTTATTCATGTGCACAAGCACAGTCAAAGCCCCATCCCTGGAGCTGTTTAAGGCCAAGCTGGATGTGGCTGTGAGCAACATGCTGTAGTGTGAGGTGTCCTTGCTCCACATCAGGGGGGTTGGGACTGGCCGATCCTTGAGGCCCCTTCCAGCCCTGACAGTTCTGTGATTCTGTGAACTTCATTGTTTATCCTTGAAAAATTAAACATCTGTCATGCTAGATAATTCTTTTCAAGCCCAAACCATTTCATGTGTGGTAATAAAAAGAAATTTCACACCCCGGCCCTCGCTTCTGCCCCTGGCATTTTGCTGCTCTGCCTCTTTCTGTCTCCAGATAATGTTTTGTGTGCTAGTGGAGCAGGTTACAGGCTGCATCAGGGGAGGTTTAGGCTGGAGGTTAGGAGGAAGTTTTACACAGAGAGAGTGATTGCCCCCTGGAATGGGCTGGCTGAGGAGGTGGTGGGGTCGCCGTCACTGGGGGTGTTCAGGGCGAGGCTTGACAGGATGCTTGGTTGCATGGTTTAGTTGATTGGGTGGTGTTGGATGATAGGTTAGGCACAATGATCTTGAAGGTCTCTTCCAACCTGGTTTATTCTATTCTATTCTATTCTAAATGCTGACTTGTTCATCTGCCCAATGGTTGTGCTTAGGAGGGTGGCTATTCTCCTGCTAATGCTTATAGATCTGGGGGAAGGAGAGCAGGTGGTCACTTTAGGAAGTGACTCCAGGCACAATAAGGATTTTGCTTCTCTTTTTCTATTGCCCTTTAGACTGAGAGGAGATGAAAACAAAGCCAAGAAGGGAGGTTGTAGCCAGGTGGGGGTTGGTCTCTTCTCCCAGGCACCCAGAACCAGAACAAGAGGGCACAGTCTCAAGCTGCACCAGGAGAGGTTTAGGCTGGATGTTAGGAAGAAATTCTTCCCAGCAGGAGAGATTGGCCATTGGGATGTGCTGCCCAGGGAGGTGGTGGAGTCACCATCCCTGGAGGTGTTTAGGAAGAGCCTGGATGAGGCATTTGGTGCCATGGTTGAGTTGATAGAAGGTGTCAGGTGATAGGTTGGACTTGGTGATCTCTGAGATCTCTTCCAACCTGGTTAATTCAATTCAATTCAATTCAATTCAATTCAATTCAATTCAATTCAATTCAATTCAATTCAATTCTATTCTATTCTATTCTATTCTATTCTATTCTATTCTATTCTATTCTATTCTATTCCATTCCATGCTATGCTATTCTATGCTATTCTATCCACCAAGTGGTTAGCACCGAGCAGCCTAACAACTGGGGTGTTGTGGAGTCTCCTTTCCTTCACACATCCAAACCCCACCTGGGTGCATTCCTGTGAGGACTCCCCTGGGTCGTGCTGCTTTGGCAGGGAGTTGGACTCGATGATCTTTGGGGAAGTCCCTTCCAGTCTCTAATGCTCTGTGATTGATTTCTCTGCTCCTCGGTGATCTCTTTTCTCCTGCATGAGATTTCTCCCAATCAAAAAGTACTTGTCAGTGTTACTTTCTTCCTCACTACAAAACACAAGGTTTTTTACCTCCTCTTTTAAGGAAATTTGGTGCATATTTTTAATTTTGCTTTTTTCCTTCATTTTCTTTTTTTCCCTTTTTTTTTCTTTCCTTTATTTGTTTAATTTTCTTTTTTATTTTTAATTTTCCTTTTTGCTCCTTAATTTTTCTTTTTTTCTCTGATTTTCTTTTTGTCTTAATTTTATTTTCTTCATTTTCTCTTTTGTTCCTTAGTTTTCTATTTTGCTTCATTTTCTTTTTTCCTTAGCTTTCTTTTTTCCTTAGTTTTCTTTTTTCTTATTTTTTGGGGTTTAATTTTATTTTTTTTCTTATTTTTCCCCCTCAATTTTCTTTTCTTAATTTTCTTTTTTTTCTTTAACTTTCTTTATTTCTTCTTAATTTTATTTTTTTCATTTTCTTTTTTTTCTTATTTTTTTCTTCATTTTCTTTCTGTCCTTCATTTTCTTTATTTTTTTCCCTTTAGTTTCTTTATTTCCTTAAATTTTTCCTAATTTTTCCTTTACTTTTTTCTTATTTTTCCTTTTTTTCTGTAATTTTTTTCTTTACTTTTCCTTTTTCTTTGTTATTTTTTTTCCCTTTAATTTTATTTTTTCTTATTTTTGGGGGGTTTAGTTTCATTTTTTTCTTATATTTTTAATTTTTCCTCCTCAATTTTCTTTTCTTTATTTTCTTTTTTTCTTTAACTTTCTTTTTTCTTCCTTAATTTTCTTTTTTCTTAATTTTCTTTTTTCTTAAATTTATTTTTTCTTATTTTTTCCTTCATTTTCTTTCTTTCCTTAATTTTCTTTTTTTCCCCTTAAGTTTCTTTATTTCTCTAATTTTTTCCTAATTTTTTCCTTTTCTTTCTTTCTTATCTTTTTTCTTAATTTTCCTTTTTTTCTTTAATTTTCTTCTTTAATTTTCCTTTTTTTCTGTGTTTTTGTTTTGTTTTGTTTTTATTTTCTCCTTGGGTTTTCCCCCCTTCATTTTATTTTCTTTCATTTTCATTTTCTTTTCTTTTCTTTTTCTTTCATTTTCTTTTCATTTTCTTTTTCTTTCTTTTTCTTTTTCTTCTTTTTCTTCTATTTTCTTTTCTTTTTCTTTCTTTTTCTTTAATTTTCTTTTCTTTTCTTTTTCTTTCATTTTCTTTTCATTTTCTTTTTCTTTCTTTTTCTTTTTCTTTTCTTCTATTTTCTTTTCTTTTTCTTTCTTTTTCTTTCATTTTCTTTTTCTTTCTTTTTCTTTTCTTTTTCTTTTCTTTTTTTTTTCCTCCATGAAGACTTTTTTTTTGCAACCAAAGAAAGCCCCTTGTGTCACTTTTCAGATAGAGCAATAGTGACATCCATTGGCTTAATCCTCTTTGACTGTGAGCTAAATCTCTCCCTTCTAACTAACCTCCACAGAACCCCCCGACAGTAGCCACAGAGAAAGGATTGGACTTGCTATGATCCAAGGAGGATTGTGCTAAGTCCAATTTGCTGCATTAGGAACATGAAACCCGCTCAGATTAACTTGCTGAGGAGTGCAAGAAAGCCAAACCTGAAGTCGAAGTGCAGTGGCTGAAAGTAACGTTTCAAATGCCATCTCCAGCATTAAGGGGGGGGGGGGAAGAGGAGGAAAATTAGAGCTCAGTGGGGGATTAGGAGTGATGGAGGTTTAATATGTATCTATTTACCTAGCTAAAATAGATAAATAGGGGGGGGGAAATATATATAAATAGGTAAATACAAACCCAAATGATTTTTAATAGATAGAAATGGATTTATAATAGATATAAAGAGATGTAAATAATATATTTAAGTATAAATAAGTGGGGGTTAGAATAGATATTAAGAGATAGAAAAATAGAATAGATATTAAGAGATAGAAAAATAAATGCTGCCAAATAGAAGTGGTTTAAAGATATATATAAAAATATATAAATAAATGGGGATTTTAATAGAAATGGTTTGAAAAGATACCAAATGTATCCAAATAAATTGCTTTTAATGGTTTGATAATGGACAAAAATGCATATAAATGAATGCTTTCTTAATCCCTATAAAAATGGGTTTATTATCTAGATAAAAATACATCAATAAATGCTGTTCAATAGATATGAATGGGTTTATAATATATGTAAAATATAGAAATCAATGCTTTTTTAACCTACATAAAAATGGGGTTATAATTATATATATAAATATGTTGTTTAAAATATATATAAATAGGTTTATAATATATATAATATATATAAATGCTGTTGAATATATATATAAATGGGTTTATTATATATATAAAAAGATATATGAATGCTTTTTAGTCTATATAAAAATGGGTTTATTATATATATAAAAAGATATATGAATGCTTTTTAGTCTATATAAAAATGGGTTTATTATATATATATAAAAATATATATGAATGCTTTTTAATCTATATAAAAATGGGTTTGTCATGTATATAAAATACACAAATAAATGCTTTTTAATAGATAAAATGATTTTATCAGATATAAAAATATATAGCTGCTTATGTATATGTATATTTAATATATATACAAATAATTGCTGCTTTATCAATCTATATCTATATTTAATATAGATATAAAATGCCTGACGATATCAAACTATATGGACCTGTGGTGGCTTATGTGAGTAGAGCTGGTGGAGTACGACTGAAGAACGTTTCTTATCTAATGGCAGAAGCAATTCAGCAAGGAGAAAGAGTTGCTCCCAGTGGTTTCATCTGAGTCCTCTGAGGTCGCCACTGAACTTCATTGTATGAAAAAAAGAATAATGTGTGTAGATATATGAAAAAAAAAAATCAAAGTATGACAATGAAGGTTGGTAGTGGTACCAAAGATTAAAGTGATTCTATTTCATCATCCCCCTACCCCCCCATAAAAAAAATGAAATGATACCCAAAGTGGTGATGCTTGCGGTATTGTAACGCCAAGCTAAGCAGAGGAGGCTGATTACCTTCGACTTCAAAACCCAGAGAACCATTCTGGCAGCGCAGGGAGGGCGAGAGGCTTTTTTTTTTTAAACGGAATTAAAGAGAGAGAGAGAGAGAGAGAGAGAGAGAGAGAGAGAGAGAGAGAGAGAGAGAGAGAAAGGGAAGCTGTGGCTTTGCTGTACCCTCCCACCGCATTCACTTGCAAATCATCGCTGCGCGCTTGGCAAATCCTGCGCTTCCCCACTCTCCAAGCCTTCCCAGGGTAAGTGCTGCTCTCTCCCCCAGAGTGTGTGTGCGTGTGTGTGTGTGTGTCCGTGCATGTTGCGTGTGCGTGGCGGTGATGATGATGGTCTGTGCCTTTGACAGGGTTTTTCACTCCCCTCTTTTTTTCGTTCGGATTTCTTTTTTCCCTTTTTTTCCCCCCCTATTTTTTCCTTTCCCCCCCCCCCATTTCTCCCCCCTTTTTTCTTTTATCCTCCCTCCTTTTTTTTTCAATCAGGAGCTCTGAATGAAAGCCAGTCAGAGTGAGAGCTCCCCCCCACACCCCCCCTCCCTTTAGCTTTACTTCCCAGCTGTCCAGAGTGAAGTGATGCTGGGAGGGGAGGAAAAAAAAAAAAGAAGCCTGAGTTAGATCCAAGTAAGGATCAGTCTTAGGAAATAACAGCAGAAAAAAAAAACCCAACCCAACAACCTAAAACACAGGAAAAAGAAGAAGAAACCCAGCACCACCAGCACCACCGAAAAAAAAGGACTCTACCAGCTCGTGTCACAGTTTGCTCGGGGTGGACTCTAATTGCCATTCTCGGAAGCAGAATAAAAAGGTAGGAGCCTTTCTCTGGTTTTTATTCCCTCTTAAGCTCTTTGTAGTTGTCGCCGTTGTGATGACAGCACGGACAGAGCGGTGCTTAGGGCATGGAATTGTTCACCTGGAGACAACTTTATGTGTATATATATTTATATATATATATATATATATATATATTTCTCTAAAGATGCTCGGAGAGAGATGAGACAAGGGATGGAAAAGCAACAACAAAACACCACCAAACTGCCGCCGTGTTTTCTCTCCTCAAAGTAAACCAACAGCATCTTTGCTGCCAGCGTTGCGCGATGCCATGATTTCCCCCCCGCACCTTCTCTCCTAGGGAGCAGGCTGCCCTTTTAAAGCAGCTCTCCCTGTCTTGTATTCAGCTTTTTCTTTGAAGAGGAGAACACTCATTAAAGTGGGATAACAAAACCAACACGCAGCACATTGTTTCGCAGCGCGACTGCTATGAAGGCTGCATGAAACACGGCACATATGTGCCCCCTCCACACACACACACGCACACGCACTTTCTGTGCACCACTGCGAGTCTGCTACAGCTTTCGCTGCCTGTTTGCGCTGCCCTGAATTGAATGGCAGAATAATTATCGATGCTCGGACTAAATGTTTCCCGGAGAAGGCAAGGAAAAATCCCTGTGGGAAAGGGGGTAGCAAGGGTGGGTACAGGCAGGGTCGCTGATAGCTGAGCAGGGCTATTTACACACGAATGGGGGGGTGGGCGGAATATTGCCAGGTTTGACATTTCAGGGGGAAGGGGGGAGGGGGAGGAGGGGAAAAAGGTGGAGGGAAGAAAAAAATTTCGCCTGCACCTGTGCGAGCGTTTATTGCCGCCGCTGCTGCAATAAAATCCATATTTGATGTGGTGCTAAATGAATGCAGCACGATGCAAAGCCGAAACCCGCGTCCCCAACAGCCCAACTAGTGATGGGGGATCGTCACCTGCGCCGGGAAATCTGCGGGAGGCTAACGCTCGGCACGGGGCTACAGCTGTAAGAAAAACCCACCCCAACAACCCCACAACCAACCCAAAACCCCCTCAAAACCCGAGAGTCCTTCAGCCGAAGAGAACGCATCCCCACGTGCAACCAGGGGGACAAACAGCGAGCAGCCCCTTTTAAGCCTGACCTATCGTCTCTGCCGCTTCCACACGCAAATGGAGCTGTGGTTGCCTGTGGTCTTCAGCTTTCATTTGGGTAACAGCCTCTGTCCTACCCCAGCCGCCGGGCGCCCCTCGCTTCCTAAAGGTATTTTTTTTTCTGCTCTTGGAATTATGCAACTTGTTGTGGATGGCTGGATCCTGGTGCACAGCCTGAGAGTGTGAGGGAGCTGATTTGGAGAAAATTGTGTGGCTTTGTTTGGTTTTGGGGTTGTTGTTCCCCCCCACCCCCCTATTTCTTTCAAGCCAGTAGGCTCAAAATCGGTGATCTTTCCGGAGGGGGAAAGCAGGGAGTGGGAGGCTGGAAGATAGTTCTGAAGCTCTAAATGCTTTTCCAATATGCCCTCTCCCAGGGAAATTCTGAGTCTGGTGCAAGCACATACTGAGCTTTTGGTTTATTATATTTTTTCCCCCTCCAGTTACTCAAACTTCTCTATTCATTCATTACCACTTCTTATTTTTTTAATGCAAGAGATGTCTGGGCTACTTTAGAGGAGGAGATGAAAGACTGAACTTAGGGGAGTGGGAAAGGCAAGTAGAAAAGGCAAGATATCCATCTCCCCCGTCCATCTCCCCCTCCATCCATCCATCCATCCTATCCATCCATCCATCCTTCCTTCCTATCCATCCATCCATCCCTCTATCCCACTATCTCTCCTATCCATCCCTCTCTCTCTCCATCCATCCATTCATCCATCCCTCTCTCTCTCTCCATCCATCCATTCATCTATCCCTGTCTCTCTCCATCCCTCCCTCTCTCTCTCCATCCATCCCTCTCTCTCTCCATCCATCCCTCTCTCTCCATCCATCCCTCTCTCTCTCCATCCCTCTATCTCTCTCCAGAGTTGACAACCAGCTGTTTGGAGCCAGTATGAGCTTAAATTAAGGGAGGAATACTTCTTGGATTCTAAATGGGTGATGTGGTTTGTGCCTGAGGGAGCCCTCTCGGGCTTGGCTTTTCCCCTCTGCTGGGTGAAATAGCAGGATGAATTAAGAATCCAGAGGTCGTCTCCGTGGAGTTCAGCTCTGTGTCTGTGCTTCCTTTGTGTGGTGTCAAGATGGGGTTTGTATACTTGAACAGGAACTTTGTCATGTCTGAGGAATGCTGATTCCAAGGCAGATCCTCAAACCTGAAACTGTTGATGATTGTATTAGCTTGGACTTGATGATCTCTGAGGTCTTTTCCAACTGGTTGATTCTGTGATTATTTTTTCCCCCCCCTTGCTTTGGGTAGCATCAGGAAATACATCCTGGGTGCTAGTTTTGCCACCAGTTCATATTGCTGCTGCTTTCTAACAGTTCAGGGGAGAGAAGGGAGCAAAGCAGATCACAAAGGGGGCTGCATGTAGGGCACTCAGTGTGTTTTCAAGCCTTCTTGCCGGGTTTGCATTAGGGGAAAGCGTGGATACATTCAAACTTTGTACTTGCATCTCCTCAATAGACAAAGGATCTGTGAAGAAACTGATGAAATTCTGAGCTGTGCTGCCAGCAGACACTGTGGGTACTGTTCTCTGTGCCTAGCTGTCGTGGAAAAATGCATCAAGCCCATGTTACATGTCAAAGCAAATGAGCTCATCATTAATTAGATGTCGAGAGCCATAAGACACACATCTATAGCTGCATGCTGGTGTACACAATTCAGCTGAGCCATAGCATTTATGTTTCATTTGGAAACGATACCCTCCCTCTGATTCAGGGAAACTAATTTCTTGAGCTCATCATTGTGATTTCCCAAGGAAACAAGGGGATGAGACAGCTCCCTGTCTCCTCTGGCTAATCCTGTGCAGGTTTCTCTGTCTGCTAAGCACATTCGCAGCCAGGCTGCGGGGCAAAGGAGACCAATTTTAGCCTTCCTTACGCCACCAAGAATGGTGCAAGGGGTCAGCCTGAGACTGGAATGTTCTTGAATGGCAACAATGGGGTGAAGTTTGGCTTCCTTTTTAAACCCATTTGTTATGGTTTGTGGAGGTTGTGGAGTCTCCTTCTCTGGAGAATTTCCACTCCCATCTGGATGCGTTCCTGTGTGACCTGTGCTGGACTCTATGCTCCTGCTCTGGCAGGGGGGTTGGAGTGGAAGATCTCCAGAGGTCTCTTCCAACCCCTAACATCCTGTCCCTGTGATCCTGTCACTTGAAACCGAGCTCACAAGCAGCAAGCTGTCTTAGCTGGACATCACACTACACCCTTGTTCATACATGAGGAAGGAAAGCCATATCTGCTGTGCAGTTCAGTCTTTGCTATGATGTGACAGGCAGACATGGCAGGAAAATACTGGTTGTTTGGGAAGAACACAAGGGTTTGAGGAACATCTGGGGAGTGCTTCAATGAAGCACAAAAATGTCCTAAGTTTCTGCTGCCTTTCCTGTGAGCTTCTTTAATTTGTCACGGCAGGAGGAAAGTCGACGTTCAGGAAGAAACCTTCTTTGCTTATGAGCAGCTTGAGCACGCTCAAGTAAAGCATGATCATGGAATAATGGCATGATAGAATGGTCTGGGATGAAAGGGACTTCCAAAGGTCATCTAGTCCAACCCCCCCTGCAGTAAGCAGGGGCATCCTCTACTCAAGCAGGCTGCCCTGTTGAGCCTTACTTTGAATATCTCCAGGGATGGGGAACCAACCATCTCCCCAAGCAGCTTGTTCAAGTATTCCACTAGCCTCACAGTGAAGAACCTGTTCCTAACATCCAATCTAAATCTGCTCTTCTCTGGTTTGAAGCCATTGCCCCTTGTACTACCACTACAGTCTCTCTCCATCCTTCTTGTAGCCCCCTTCAGGTACTGGCAGGCTGCTATTAAGTCTCCCTGGAGCCTCCTCTTCTCCAGGCTGAACAACCCCAGCTCCCTCAGCCTGTCCTCATAGCAGAAGGGCTTCAACCCCCTCATCTTTCTCGTGGCCATCCTCTACCTGTTCCATCAGCTCCACATCTTTCCTCTATTGAGAGTTCCAGACCTGGATGCAGTATTCCAGGTGATGAGTCACCATCCCTGGAGGTGTTCAAGAGGGGATTGGACGTGGCACTTGGTGGCATGGTCTAGTCATGAGGTCTGTGGTGACAGGTTGGACTCGATGATCTTTGAGGTCTCTTCCAACCTTTGTGATACTGTGACACTGTGACTCACCAGAGCAAATTGTCAGGATTATCTCGCTGGATCTGCTGGCAACACATCTTTTGATGCAGCCCAGGATGTGGTTTGCTTTCTGGGCTGCAAGCACACACTGTCTGCTTAAGTCCTGCTTCTTGTCCATCAGCACCCCAAGTCCTTTTCCACAGGGCTGCTTTCTATCACCTCATCCCCCAGTCTGTATTGATAGAGAGGATTGTTCTGGTCCAGGTGCAGAACCCTGCACTTGCTCTTGTTGAACCTCAGGAGGTTCACCTGGGACCACCTCTCCAGCTTGTCCAGGTCCCTCAGCAGTAGTGGGTTTTACTTGCTGCACAAGGCAACATACTTCTCCTTCCCTTTACAACACACTAACACTATGAAGACCATAGTCCTAGGATTTGCAAGGCATGATCAAAGGTGGCTTAAGGCCAGGAGGGGAGTTTTAGATTAGATGTTAGGAAGTCCTAAACCATGAGGGTGGTGAGAGCCTGGCACAGGTTGCCCAGGGAGGTGGTGGAGGCCTCATCCCTGGAAGTATTGGAAGCCAGGCTGGATGTGGCTGTGAGCAACCTGCTGTAGTGTGAGGTGTCCCTGCCCATGGCAGGGGGGTTGGAACTAAACGATCCTTGAGGTCCCTTCCAACCCTGGCAATTCTATGACTCTATGCCAGACCATAGCTTTCAGTTGTTTTGAATGGTTATAACTCTTAATGCAAGCTGAAGGTAGAGTTCACTGCATCCCTGGTTGATTGCTCAACACACACACTTCACGTCCTCTGCCCTCAAATCAACTGCTGTGAACGTTTGCTTTTTGGACATAAAAACCCCAAACCAAATCCCTCTTCTTCCTCTTCTGCACCACTGCTGGAAGAGCTTGAAAGGAACAAGCAATGAACAAAAAATAGTATTCTGAATTCTGCCTTCAACTAAACCTTCCCCAAATCTCTCTTCAGGCCAGCAGGAACTCCTGTGTTGAATGTTGCTTGCTTTGCCCTCTCTGCTTTTGCATCTCTTTACCTCTAAGTCCTTGGGGTGCCTGTTTCTGTGGGTTAGGAGCCCTACAAGAGGGCAGCAACAAGAAGAGAATCCAGAGCACTGCAACAGGTTGCCTGGGGAGGTGGTTGTGGCCCCATCCCTGGAGATAGTCAAGGTGAAGCTCAACAGGGCTCTGGGCAACCAGAGGTCATCTGGTCCAACCCCCTCTGCAGTGAGAAGGATGGAGAGACACAGTTTACTAAGGCCTGTGGGGAGTGGACAAGGGGCAGTGGAATCAAGCTAGAGCAGAGCAGATTGAGATTGGATGTGAGGAACAAGTTCTGCACCATGAGGGTAGTGGAACAGGTTGTCCAGAGAGGCAGTTGGAGATATTCAAGGTGGGGCTGGACAGGGCTCTGGGCAACCTGATCTAGTGATCTAGTCCCTGGTGACTGCAGAGGGGTTGGGCTGGATGAGCTTTGGAGGTCCCTTCCCACCCAGCCCATTCTGTGATTCTCTGATTCTATATTTCTATGATTCAGTCTCATCTCAGGGGACCTGAGTGTGCTGTAGTTGTCAGGCAGTATTATTCCATCCAGAAAGAATCAGCTAGACCTGAGCACTGTGGTTTTGTTTTCTTTTCCCCTTTAATTCTGTTTTCACCTGGTGGGAAGCCCAAACACCACCCAACCAAAGAGCTATTGACTTTGCATGTTCTGTTTAGTGCCTGATCAGCCTCATTTTTGCCATGTGGAGACTCTGCCAAAGCCAACTGTCTGCCATTTGAAGCTTTCTACCCATTTCTGTGTGCCTGCAGTCATCCTGATTATCCAGCATCAGAGCCTCAAGAGCCTGCATGTGTGCAGGAGAGGCAAACCAGGGAAATCCTTTGTCTTGCACAGGGATTGCATGGCAGCAGCTACACAGTGTACAAATGGATCTCTGCCATTTATTGGAGCTTTCTGTGCCTTCCTCTGTCCCCACTCTTGCTTCTTGCCTCTTTTAACATCTATGTGTTAAAATAAACGAGTTTATCACTTTCTTGGTCAAGAAGTATGTCCAGGAGGAGGGATAAAGGCCTGGTAGTATCTCAGAGGCACTCCCCAACTTGTACTCTGAGGCACATCCCAAGGTGTGCTCTCAGAGGCCAGAGTCAAGGCTTCTAGTTGGAAGGGTGTAGAGCTGTGTCTGATTCAACAGGCTGCACCAGGGCCATACAAAGACTTAGGAGTCATAGAATGCATTGGCTTGGAAGGGACCCACAAAAGTCATCTTGTCCAACCCTGCTGAAGTGAGCAGGGACATCACAGGTGGGGTTGCCAATGCTGGGGGTGTTCAGGAGGAGACTTAACAGGATGCTTGGTGCCATGGGTTAGTCGATTAGGTGGTGTCAGATGATAGGTTGGACACAATGGTCTTGAAGGTCTCTTCCAACCTGGTCTATTCTATGCTATGCTATGCTATGCTATGCTATGCTATGCTATGCTATGCTATGCTATGCTATGCTATGCTATGCTATTCTATTCTATTCTATTCTATCTCCAACTAGGTCACAATGCTCAGGCCCCCATCAAGCCTGATCTTGAATCATAGCATCACAGAATTGTCAGGGTTGGAAGGGACCTCAGAAGGGACTTTAAGGATCATCCAGCTCCAACCCCCTGCCATGGGCAGGGACACCTCACACCACAGCAGGTTGCTCACAGCCACCTCCAGCCTGGCTGCAAACACCTCCAGGCAGGAGGCTTCCACCACCTCCCTGGGCAGCCTGTGCCAGGCTCTCACCACCCTCATGGGCAACAACTTCTTCCTAACAGCCAATCTCAATCTCCCCACTTCTAGTTTTGCCCTGGTCCTATCAATACCCAACACCCTCAAAAGTCCCTCCCCAGCTTTCTTGTAGCCCCCTTCAGATATTGGAAGGCTACACTAAGGGCTCCTCAGCACCTTCTCTTCTCCAGGATGTCTCCAGGGATGGAGCCAAGCAGCATGGGCAGGTGGCCTTTGTACAGTTGCCTCTATGTGCCCACAACTCTTCACACAATGGTTGGAGGCTGGGGAGGTATTTGCACCCCCCACCCAAAGAAAAGTGAATTTCAAATCACATTTCAAACAGTGGCAAACCAGATGAAGATGGAGGCAGCTGTTAATGTAAAGGTAGTGATCCCAAAGGAAATAATGCATTGAAACTAGATGTTTCCAGAGTGCTGCTGCTCAGAAGCCAGAACTGTCTGCTTCTTTCTTCCCAGAAGGAGAGATTGGCCATTGGAATCATAGCATCATAGTATCAGTCAGGGTTGGAAGGGTCACAAGGATCATCCAGTTCCAACCCCCTGCCATGGGCAGGGACCCCCCACACTAGATCAGCCTGGCCAGAGCCTCGTCCAGCCTGGGCTTAAACACCTCCAAGGACAGTGCCCCAACCACCTCCCTGGACAACCCATCCCAGGGCTTCACCACTCTCACGGGGAAGAACTTCCTCCTCACATCCAGCCTGAATCTCCCCACCTCCAGCTTCATTCCGTTCCCCCTAGTCCTATCACTACCTGAGATCCTGAGCAGTCCCTCCCCAGCCTTCTTGGAGCCCCCTTCAGATACTGGAAGGCCACAATGAGGTCACCTCGGAGCCTTCTCCTCTCCAGACTGAACAGCCCCAACTCCCTCAGTCTGTCCTCACAGCAGAGCAGCTCCAGCCCTCTGCTCCTCCTCCTGGCCCTTCTCTGGACACCTTCCAGCACCTCCAGATCCCTCTTGCAATAGGGGCTCCAGAACTGGAGGCAGTACTCCAGCTGTGGTCTCCCCAGAGCGGAGCAGAGGGGGAGAATCACCTCCCTGGCCCTGCTGGCCACACTTCTCTTGCTGCAGCCCAGGCTCTGCTTGGCTCTCTGGGCTGCAAGTGCACACTGAGAGCTCCTGTTGAGCTTCTCCTCCACAAGCACCCCCAAGTCTCTCTCCTCAGGCCTGCTTTCCAGCCAGTCCCTGCCCAGCCTGGATTTGTTCCTGGGATTGCCTTGACCACATGCAGGACCCTGCCATCGGTCCTGTTGAACCTCCTGAGGTTGGCTTGTGCCCACCTCTCCAGCCTGCCCAGGTCCCTCTGGATGGATCCCTTCCCTCCAGCCTGTCTGCTGCACCACACAGCTTGGTGTCCTCAGCAAACCTGCTGAGGGTGCACTCAGTGCCACTGTCCATGGCACCCACAAAGATGTTGAACAAGCCTGGTCCCAAGCCTGCCCAGGGAGGTAGTGGAGTCCCCATCCCTGGAGGAGGTCAAAACCAGATTGGCTGTGGCACTTGGAGCCGTGGTTTAGTTGTCAGGAGGTGTCAGGTATTAGGTGATAGGTTGGGCTTGATGATCTCTGAGGTCTTTTCCAACCTGCTTGGTTCTGTGATTCTGACTCTCCAGACCATTTTCCTGCTGAGGAGCTGTGCAGCATGTGCTTGGTGAGGTTTTTTTCACTGTTGGTATTCCACCACCTGTCACACCCCAGGCTGCATTTGTTGCATTATCCTAGTGCAGTGCTTTGCATGGCAGCAGCCAGAGCCTGATGGCATCTCATCACTTAGCCCTTGCAGCTCACAGCCCTGAAAGAAAACAAAGGCAGTCCTCAGCAGCACTGCAGTGCTCAAATATCCAGAGGGTATAAGACACTGTTACAGTTTGAAAGGGGAACTTTAGCCTGGCTAAAAAGACTGAGAGCAAAACAAATTACATTGGATACAATAGAAAAACAGTGCTATAACTCTAGAATAATGCTCTATGTGCTATAAACATAAATCCTTGGCTTGCTGATGAGAATACAGAGCAGGGGCATAAATTGTTTGATTCTCTTTTCTTCTCCTGTCACTTCTCCTTGCAACCATCCTGCCTCTGTCTGTCTCCTGTGGCCTTGCCAAGGGTACCTGTGTTTTGACTACTGTGGGAGGTAATGGGAAGGAGGGAGGGAGGGAGTGGGGGAAGAGGTGAACAGGTCCCCTGGATCCATCCAGGGGATTTTGAGGAGTTTCTGTGTTGTCAGTAAGTTGTAAATATGTAAGTATATGTTGTCTGTGTCACAGCAACATTCAGGCTGGAGCAGAGCCTCAGCAGCACCAAGGCCAACCCAGAGCCCTACTCTGCAAGGCTCAGCCCTAAACCACAGCCCCAAGCACCACAGCCAAACCACCTTCAAACACAGCCAGGCTTGGGCACTCCACCACCTCCCTGGGCAGCACATCCCAAGCCCTGACCACTCTGCAGGGGGAAAAACTCTTCCAGCTCTCCAGACTGAACCTCCCCAGGGGCAGCTTGAGGCCATTGCCTCTTGTTCTGTCACTGCTGACCTGGGAGCAGAGCCCAGCAGCAGTCTCTCCACAAGCTCCTTGCAGGGAGCTGGAGGCAGCCAGGAGGTCTCCCCTCAGCCTCCTCTCTTTCCCACTAACCATCCCCAGCTCCTTCAGCCTCTCTCCAGCACATTTCTTCTCCAGGCCCTTCCCAGCTTCCTTGCCCTGCTCTGCCCTGGCTCCAGCACCTCCACAGCTCTCTTGCATCGAGGTGCCCAAAACTGGACACAGCACTCGATGTGTGGCCTGCCCAGAGCTGAGCACCAGGGGACAATCCCCTCCCTGCTGCTGCAGGAGCATTGAATCTTTTGTACAGATCCATTGCATTTCGTATTTCTGTGTTGCAGTTTGCTTGTCAGTAGAGCTTCATTTGCTCCCTCAGCCTGTCCTCAGAGCAGAGGTTGCCCCCAGCCCTTGGATCATCTTTGTGGTCTCCTCTGGGCTCTTTCCAGCAGCTCTGTGTCCTCCTCCTGCTGGGGACAGCAGAGCTGGAGGCAGGGTTGGAGGTGAGGTCTGGCAATTTTATTACTGGGGGTTAGTTCTCCAAATGAGCTGGGGGTGGGGGGAGGGTAACTTCAACCCACCACAGACACACTGGGATCTCCCAGGGCCAGTTACAACACTGAGCAAGCCTGCAAGGAGTCTGCTAATTGCATAAACCCCAAACCTGCCTGCCTGAACTTACTGGGGCCCACCACACTTCAGCAGTTCACAGAACATTACCACTTAAGGAAGGGAAAATATCTTCTTGGGTTTTTTTTGATAGGTTTTTGTTCTTTTTTGTTTGGGTTTGGGTTTGTCCTTTTTTGCTACCCTGGTGATGAGCAGAAATGAAGGGGAAATAATGCCTGTGGCTAGGAAACTTAGATGCTCTGCATTCTGGTATTGGTTCCTCTGTGTACTACAAATGTAAAGCTGGGAGGCTTGAGGGAGGGGTTTTTGTCTGTTTGTTTCCACTGGAAGCAAGAGAGGTTTGTACCTACATGGTCTGGAATATGTTTCATATAGAATAGAATAGAATAGAATAGAATAGAATAGAATAGAGTAGAATGGAATAGAATGGAATAGAATGGAATAGGATAGAATGGAATGGAATGGAATAGACTAGACTAGACTAGAATAGAATAGAATAGAATGGAATAGAATTAACCAGGTTGGAAGAGAACTTTGAGATCATCAAGTCCAACTTATCATCCAGCACCATCTAATCAACTCAGCCATGGCACCAAGTGCCTCAGCCAGGCTCTTCCTAAACACCTCCAGGGATGGTGACTCCACCACCTCCCTGGGCAGCACATCCCAATGGCCAATCACTCATCTTATAGATGAGATGAAGCACATGGACAAAATCTTTATGAGAAGGAGTAAAAGGGATAAGAACCCAGGGTGTAGCAATATCTGAAGGGGACCTACAGCTGAAGGCTGGGGAAGGGCTGTGTAGAAGGGCTTGGAGTGACAGGGTGAGGGGCAGTGGTTTGAAACTGGAGCAGGGGAGATTTAGGTTGGAAATTGAGAGTGTCAGGTAGGGATAGAAGCAGGGGGAATGGAGCAAAACTAGAAAGGGGTAGAATGAGATTGGATGTGAGGAAGAAGTTGTTGCCCATGAGGGTGGTGAGAGCCTGGCACAGGCTGCCCAGGGAGGTGGTGGAAGCCTCCTGCCTGGAGGTGTTTGCAGCCAGGCTGGAGGTGGCTGTGAGCAACCTGCTGACAATTCTATGATTCTATGATGATCTTGAAGGTCTTTTCCAACCTGCTTGATTCTGTATTCAGGTTCCATTCTTTGTGAGAGAAATATGTGAGCTTAAATATACAAGCCAAGGTGAGAATCTACATGTTTCCCTTTGGGTCCCATCTGTTCTATGGTATATAAGAAGATTCCCTGAGGACCTATAGATCCATTTTATCTCTGTGTCACCAGGAAATCAGCTCAAAAGAAGCTAAGTGCCATTGATTTCTTCCCATCAGGATGATTCTAAGTAACACTTTGACTACAGAAGTGTGCATCTGCTAATTAGATGGGTAAGATTTTACCTCTTAAACCGTGTGGGCTCTTTGGTTTGCTTCAGGTTGAGGCTACACTCAGAAGGTGACCTGGATTTTGGGAGCAGAGTGCCAGAAATAACTGCAAAGCACAACCAACGAAACACAAAGGACTACAAAACCCAAAACGAAAGAAAGAAAGAGAAAAAGGGCAGGATGTGTTTAAAACAAAGCAAAAGGAACACATCACAAGCCAGGAGGAGCTGAAGCAGGAGAATGTCACTATTTCAGCACTCCTTTTCTTCCCACCTGGAAGAATCCATTTAAATAATGAATTAGACAAACAAATGGAACCAAATCCTGCTGCAGATGAGTTTTTTGTTGCTGTTTTCAGTGTAGATGTCTTCTGAGTGTTTTCTTTGTCTCATTTTGTTGAGTAGGAAGATCTTTTCCATGCCAGCTAAGCCATTTGTACTGCAGGGTGAGCTATGGAGAGCTACTAGCCTGCCCTCCTGCCTTTCTGCTAAGAAGCCAAACCAGAAGGTCTCCTCAGAGCTGTGTCTTCTCTACAATGAATAACCCTAGCTCCCTCAGTCTGTCCTCACAGCAGAGCAGCTCTAAAAGTGTTATGGATGCTGAGTACCAAACAGAAATCATCCACTTCCAACCCCCCTGCCATGGGCAGGGACACCTCACACCACAGCAGGTTGCTCACAGCCACCTCCAGCCTGGCTGCAAACACCTCCAGGCAGGAGGCTTCCACCACCTCCCTGGGCAGCCTGTGCCAGGCTCTCACCACCCTCATGGGGAACAACTTCTTCCTAACAGCCAATCTCAATCTACCCATTTCTAATTCAGCTCCATTCCTCTCAGTCCTATCCCTCCCTGACACCCTCAAAAGTCCCTCCCCAGCTTTCTTGGAGCCCCCTGCAGATACTGGAAGGCCACAATGAGGTCTCCTGGGAGCCTTCTCCTCTCCAGCCTGCACAACCCCAACTCCCTCAGTCTGTCCTCACAGCAGAGCAGCTCCAGCCCTCTGCTCCTCCTCGTGGCCCTTCTCTGGCCCCTCCAGAGCCTTCCTGGCACAGAGGCTCCAGAGCTGGCCCCAGAGCTGCAGCTGTGGTCTCAGCAGAGTGGAGCAGAGGGGCAGAATCCCCTCCCTGGCCCTGCTGGCCACACTTCTCTTGCTGCAGCCCAGCTTCTGCTTGGCTTTCTCAATTTACTCTCCTCCAACGACTCTCCTAATTGTGGCTTGGTTTCCTCTAGCATTTTATTTGGGGTCAGAATAATGGAAGCTGTAAATGTGAGCTAAAGAACAGTGTGCTGCAGGAATCATCTCATTAAAGTTTTGATGAGCATACATCTTCGAGCGAATTCAGGACTCTCTAAACATGAGCCCCTGGTGCTGTCCCTGCAGGCCTCTGCAAACAGTCTCTCTCCATCCTTCTTGCAGCCCCCTTTGGGTACTGGCAGGCTGCTGTTAGCTCTCCCTGGAGCCTTCTCTTTTCTAGATAGGTAGATTGTTAGCTTTGTTTGGAGTACTTAGTGTTTGTTTCTGTTCAGTTTCATTTGGAGTGCTCAGTTTTGTTTAGAGCAGTTCTCAAAAGGAGAGGAAATAGTTGGCAATATCATTGTGGCAAACAAAAGAAGCAAGCAACCTAAATATCTACATATAAAAAGGCCACAAAATGTTGCTTTACTCTTGGAATGACATCAGATAACAATTCCTAAGCTTCAAGCAGCAATGGAAACTCTTCACACCATCAGAATATTTTGGCAAGCCACAAAGAGAACCACTTTCATTTCTTTTGCTGATGCCTGAAGGTGTCCAGTATGGTTTAGGGTATGGCTTAGGAGTGAGCCTTGTAGAGTAGGGTTCTGGGTTGGACTTGGTGATCCTGAGGCTCTGCTCCAACCTGAAAGTGTCCAATATGGTCTAGGATATGGTTTTGGATGACCCTTGTAGAGTACAGTGTTGGACTTGGTGATCCTGAGAGTCTTTTCCAACCTGAAAGCGTCCAATGTAGTTTAGGATATGGTTTAGGGGTGAGCCTTGTAGAGCAGGGTTCTGGGTTTGACTTGGTGATCCTGGAGGGTCTTTTCATACCTGAAAGTGTCCTATATGGTTTAGGATATGGTTTAGGGGTGAGTCTTGTAGAGTAGGGTTCTGGGTTGGACTTGATCCTGAGGGTCTTTTCCAACCTGAAAGTGTCCTATATGGTTTAGGGCTGAACCTTGTAGAGTAGGGTTCTGGGTTGGACTTGGTGATCCTGAGGGTCTTTTCCAACCTGAAAGTGTCCTATATGGTTTAGGGGTGAACCTTGTACAGTAGGGTTCTGGGTTGGACTTGGTGATCCTGAGGGTCTTTTCCAACCTGATATTTTCTGTGATCTCCAGGGATGGGACCTCAACCCCTTCCCTGGGCAACCTGCTCCAGTGTTCCACCACCCTCATGGTAAAATGGTGGGGGGAAAAAAAGAGAAAGAAAGGAGATCAAGTATTTTATAGAGGCTTAAATTAATTTCTATTTAAGTAAACAAAATTCATCTCGGTGATTCTAATGTGTTATTAAGCACTGAACTCTCCAGGGTAATCCATTAGTGCTTGAAAATATATGTCTTAAAGTGCTTTAAAATGCCTGAGTTAAAGTGCTTCAAAACACATGAGCTGAAGTGATGTACAGGGGGTGGAAAAAAAGAAGTTTGAAGGTAGCTTAATAGGTTTCTGTACCATCATAAAGGCTGGCAAGGAAGATAGGGATAATAGCTGACATAAAGATAATTGTTTCATAGCCCTGATACTGTTGTTAGCTTTAAAGGAAACAATGAGGAACATGAGCCAGCAGTGTGCCCAGGTGGCCAAGAGGACCAATGGCATCCTGGCCTGCATCAGGAACAGTGTGGTCAGCAGGAGCAGGGAAGTCATTCTGCCCTGTACACAGCACTGCTCAGGCCACACCTGGAGTCCTGTGTCCAGTTCTGGGCTCCTCAGGTTAGGAAAGAGGTTGGAAGGTGTCCAGAGAAGGGCAACAAAGCTGGGGAGGGGTCTGGAGCACAGCCCTGGGAGGAGAGGCTGAAGGAGCTGGGGTTGCTTAGCCTGCAGAAGAGGAGGCTCAGGGGAGATCTTCTTGCTGTCTAAAACTCCCTGAAGGGAGGTTGGAGCCAGGTAGGGGTTGGTCTCTTCTCCCAGGCAGCCAGCACCAGAACAAGAGGACGCAGTCTCCAGCTGTGCCAGGGGAGGTTTAGGCTGGAGATGAGGAAGAAATTCTTCCCAGCAAGAGAGATTGGCCATTAGAATGTGCTGCCCAGGGAGGTGGTGGAGTCACCATCCCTGGAGGTGTTTAGGAAGAGCCTGGATGAGGCACTTGGTGCCATGGTTGAGCTGATTAGATGGTGTTGGGTGATAGGTTGGACTCAATGATTTTGAAGGTCTTTTCCAACCTGGTCAATTCAATTCAATTCAATTCTATTCTATTCTATTCTGTTCTGTTCTGTTCTGTTCTGTTCTGTTCTAATTCTAGTGAGTGGAAATGTGCTGGTGTGCTGCTCTGCTTTATGTTCTGGGCTGCTTGGGTTCTTTCTGGCTGAAGGCTGTGAGCACTTCTCTAGCAGTTGTCTTATTGTATATGGGGTTTTATTTAATAGGTAAATTAAATGTACTGCACAAATTAATTGCCTCTCAAATAGTTATCCTCTGAGGTTTGTATTTTATCCTCCACAAAGCTTTGGGGTTTTGGTTTGGTTTGAGGAAGTTAGTGCACTCTGACCTGATTCTCTCCTATGATGCTCTTCATTGTCAAGGATGAGGTTTTGCTGTGGGAATAGAAAAGCAGCCTGGGCTGCATCAAAAGCAGCACTGCCAGCAGAGGCAGAGAGGTGATTCTGCCACTTGGCCCTGCTCTGGGGAGACCTCACCTGGAGTATGTGTGCAGCTCTGGAGCCCTCAACATAGGAAGGGCATGGACCTGATGGAGCAGGCCACAAAGATGATCAGGGGTTGGAGCAGCTCTGCTGTGAGGACAGGCTGAGGGAGCCGGGGGTGTTCAGCCTGGAGAGAAGAAGGCTCCAGGGAGACCTAAGAGCAGCCTGCCAGGACCTGAAGAGGGCTACAAGAAGGATGCAGAGAGACTGTTTGCAAAGGCCTGCAGGGACAGGACCAGGAGCAATGGCTTCAAACTAGAGCAGAGCAGATTGAGATTGGCTGTGAGGAACAAGCTCTGCACCAGGAGGGGGGAAGAAGACTGGCACAGGCTGCCCAGGGAGGTGGTGGCAGCCCTATCCCTGGAAGGTTTTAAGGCCAGGCTGGATGTGGCTCTGGGCAACCTGATCTAGTGGAGGGTGTCTCTGCCGATGGGAACTCGACGATCCTCGAGGTCCCTTCCAACCCTGACAATTCCGTGTGACATTTCTTGTGCAATTCCCTGAAACGTTTGTCCTTTTTTCCCAGGCAAGAGCTTTAGGAATGCAGCTATTTTCCATCCTTTGGTGCCATCTTGTGGCTAGCGGAGAAAGAGAGGAAAGCAGCAAGCAGCAGCCTCTCCAGCCCCCAGTTTCTATGCCTACCAGCAAGCTATTTTGCCTTAGTTGGAGCTAGGCAGGTCTGAATTTTTACAGTGACTGTAAAACAGCCATGCACAAAGTTCCCTTAGGTTGCTTCTTTCTTTCTCCTCCCCTCTCACTCCCCCCCCCCCCCCCCCCTTGTTTCTTTCTTTCTGTTTCCATTTGCTTCTTTCTTTATTTCCACTTGCTTCTTTTTTTTTCTGTTTCTATTTACTTCTCTTTTTGTGTCCATTTGCTTCTCTTTCTGTTTCCACTTGCTTCTCTTTCTGTTGTCCATTTGTTTCTCTTTCTGTTTCCACTTGCTTCTCTTTCTGTTTCCACTTGCTTCTCTTTCTGTTTCCATTTGCTTATCTTTTTGTTTCCATTTGCTTCTCTTTCTGTTTCCATTTGCTTCTCTTTTTGTTTCCATTTGCTTCTCTTTCTGTTTCCATTTGCTTCTCTTTCTGTTTCCATTTGCTTCTCCTTCTGTTGTCCATTTGCTTCTCTTTCTGTTTCCATTTGCTTCTCTTTTTGTTTCCATTTGCTTCTCTTTCTGTTTCCACTTGCTTCTCTTTCTGTTTCCATTTGCTTCTTTCTTTTGTGTCCACTTGCTTCTCTTATTGTTTCCACTTGCTTCTCTTATTGTTTCCACTTGCTTCTCTTATTGTTTCCATTTGCTTCTCTTATTGTTTCCATTTGCTTCTCTTTCTGTTTCCATTTGCTTCTCTTATTGTTTCCATTTGCTTCTCTTTCTGTTTCCACTTGCTTCTCTTTCTGTTTCCATTTGCTTCTTTCTTTTGTGTCCACTTGCTTCTCTTATTGTTTCCACTTGCTTCTCTTATTGTTTCCACTTGCTTCTCTTATTGTTTCCATTTGCTTCTCTTATTGTTTCCATTTGCTTCTCTTTCTGTTTCCATTTGCTTCTCTTATTGTTTCCATTTGCTTCTCTTTCTGTTTCCACTTGCTTCTCTTTCTGTTTCCATTTGCTTCTTTCTTTTGTGTCCACTTGCTTCTCTTTCTGTTTCCACTTGCTTCTCTTATTGTTTCCACTTGCTTCTTTCTTTCTGTTTCCATTTGCTTCTCTTTCTGTTTCCACTTGCTCCTTTCTCTCTGCTGCCACTTGCTCCTTTCTCTCTCCCTGCTGCCACTTGCTCCTTCCATTTCCTCTTCTCTCCTCCTTTTTGTTTCTTTCCTGATGCTTTGCTCTTTCCCTTCCCCAGTGCATTACTGTAAATATTGATCTGTCAAATCTCAGCCAATTGACTACCATTACCACATAGAAATAGATTTTCAGGCTGTAATGCAGTAGATCTCTGCAGAGTCTTTAAATCCCCAGCTGGTTCAAAGGCAATTGTCAATAGATTTAGTTATTGTAGCAGTGCATTAGATCTCTGTAGAATACTTTAATACTTAGCTAGCTCAAGGCAATATTCACTTCAGCATCCAGTGATGTTGCAGAGAAAGCCAAGGTCTGTGCTAGCATCCTTGCTTTTCATTTTGTTTTCTGGTTCTGGCTTGGGAAAATTCTTACCAGCCTCCATCTAGGGGGAGGGGGGAAAAAAGCAATAACAGCAGAGGATTGCTGTTTGTTTGCCTGATATGTTCACTGGGACTCTGCAAGAGGCTTGAATTTGCTTCTGTGCTAAATGAACACTGGTTTCACACCTGGTTTGCCTTTGGTTTTGGTTTGGCTTTGGCTTTTGGGCTTTGGTTTGGCTTTTGGGTTTCAGTTTTGGCTTTTGGGCTTCAGTTTGGCTTTTGGGTTTCAGTTTGGATTTTGGGCTTTGGTTTGGCTTTTGGGCTTTGGTTTTGGCTTTTGGGTTTCGGCTTTTGGGTTTCAGGTTTGGCTTTTGGGCTTTGGTTTGGCTTTTCGGTTTCAGTTTTGGCTTTTGGGCTTCAGTTTTGGCTTTTGGGCTTCAGTTTTGGCTTTTGAGCTTTGGTTTGGCTTTTGGGTTTCAGTTTTGGCTTTTGGGCTTCAGTTTTGGCTTTTGGGTTTCAGTTTGGCTTTTGGGCCTCGGTTTGGGCTTTTGGGCTTTGGTTTGGCTTTTGGGTTTCAGTTTTGGCTTTTGGGTTGGTTTTGGGGTTTCAGTTTTGGCTGTTGGGTTTTGGTTTGGCTTTTGGTTTGGGTTTTAGATTTTGGGTTTCATTTGGTTTTGGTGGTTTGGTTTGGTTTGGGCTTGGTTTCCAGTTTTGGTTTGCTTGTTGATTTTCGGTTTGGGGTGTTTTGGTTTGGCTTTGGGTGGTTTGGTTTTGCCTTGGGGTGTTTTGGTGTTGGTTTGGCTTTGGGTGTTTTGGTTTGGGGTTTGGTTTTGTTTGGAGTTTTGGTGTGTGGTGGGTTTTTTTTTCCTTGTGGGTGGTGGTTTGTTTTGGTTTTGTTTTGTTTTTCAGACAGTGATGAATGTGCCAGCAGTGTCCCCAGGCGGCCAAGAAATCCAAAGGCCTCCTGGCTGGGATCAGCAATTCTGTATCCAGCAGGAGAAGGGAGGGGATTGTCTCCTGGCACTCAGCTCTTAGGAGGCCACACCTCAAGGGTTGCATCCAGTTTTGGGCAGCTCAAGGCAAGAGAGATGTGGAGGTGCTGGAGCCAGGGCAGAGCAGGGCAAGGAAGCTGGGAAGGGCCTGGAGAAGAAATGTGCTGGAGAGAGGCTGAAGGAGCTGGGGATGGTTAGTTTGAGAAAGAGGAGGCTGAGGGGAGACCTCATTGCCCTCCACAACTACCTGCAAGGAGGTTGTGGAGAGGTTGGTGCTGGTCTCTTCTCACAAGTGATTAGTGATAGAACAAGAGGGAATGGCCTCAAGGCATGACTGAGTGGGTTTAGACTGGGCATTAGGAGAAATTTTTCCCCCTGCAGAGTGGTCAGGGCTTGGAATGTGCTGCCCAGGGAGGTGGTGGAGTGCCCAAGCCTGGCTGTGTTTGAAGGTGGTTTGGCTGTGGTGCTTGGGGCTGTGGCTTAGGGGTGAGCCTTGCAGAACAGGGTTCTGGGTTGGCCTTGGTGACCCTGAGGCTCTGCTCCAGCCTGAATGTTTTTGTGTTTCTGTGTGAATGAGAGGTGGTTGTGTTTCTGCAGAGCAAAAAGCAGAGAGGTAGCAGGCATAAGTGAGTGGATGTTGGTGAGGAACAGACAGGTAGTTTCTGAGGCTGATTAATATTCATACCTAAAGCTCTTCAGGAAATTAATTGAAGGCTTATTTGAACAGAAGACTTTTGCAATCTGGGCAGAAAGTGTTTATAGATGTTACATTCCTTAATGCACATGAGAACACACTGCACCAGCCTTCAAGCAATGGAGGAAGAGGCCACATGATGTTCAGTGATAGAAGAAATGAAGGTTTGGGCAAAGATTTGAGCAGAGATAAGGCTGGCATGAGATTAGGAGAATTTGCAGTGGGGTTTGCATGGCTAAAAGGGATGCAAAAGAAAGGTAAGGGATTAAAAAGAAAATAATGAATGTAAATAGTTGAGGAAGTGTCTTGGAAAGAGGAAATAATCCAAGGTAGCAATGTCTCCACCGAAGCTAGAGAGAGAAGAGGAAACTTGGTCAGTTAAAGGGATTAATCTTATTTGTGGAGCTTCTGGAAGTGAAAAGAAAGCAGAAGTTGTTCCTGAATGTGTGATCATAGTCAGGAATATCACAGGACCACAGCACATTACAGGTTGGAAGGGACCTCCAGAGCTCAGCCAGCCCAACCCCCCTGCCAGAGCAGCATCACCCAGGGCAGGCTGCACAGGAATGCAGCCAGGGGGGGTTGGAAAGGCTCCAGAGCAGGAGGCTCCACAACCTCTCTGGGCAGCCTGCTCCAGGCCTCCACAGCCTCACTGTAAAGAAGTTTCTCCTCATGTTGAGCTGAAACCTTAAAGAAGTTTCTCCTCATGTTGAGCTGAAACCTTCTCTGTTCAAGTTTGTGTCCATTGGTCCTTCTCTTATTGCTGTGCACCACCCAGAAGACCTTGGCCCCCTCCTCTTGCCCCCCAGCCCTCAGCTATTGATAGACATTGATCAGATCCCTCTCAGCCTTCTCCTCTCCAGACTCAACAGCCTCAGGGGTCTCAGTCTCTCCTCACAGGGCAGCTGCTCAAGTCCCCAAATCATCCTCCTGGCTTTCCCTTGGATTCTCTCCAGCAGGTCTCTGTCTCTCTTAACCTGGGGAGCCCAGAACTGGACACAGGATTGCAGCTGTGGTCTCAGCAGGGCAGAGTAGAAGGGGAGCAGAACCTCCCCAGCCCTGCTGGCCACACTTTTCTTGCTGCCCCCCAGGATCCCCTTGGCTCTCTTGGCCCCCAGGGCACTTTGCTGTCTCATGCAGAACTTGCTGTCCACTAGGATTCCAAGGTCTTTCTCTCTGGAGCTGCTTTCCAGCAGGGCAGCCCATAACTTGTCCTGGTGCCTGACTATAGCAGACTTTGTAATTCCCTGTGGAGAGAGCTTACAGCAGCATTTCAGTAGCTGAAATGGGACCTACAGGAAGCCTGGGTAAGGACTGTTAAGAAAGGCTTCTGGTGATAGGATGAGAGGCAGTGGATTGAAGCTGGAGCAAGGCATGTTTAGGTTGGACATCAGGAGGAAGCTCAGCAGAATGGGACTGGTGAGATGCTGGAACAGGTTGCCCAGGGATGTGCTTGAGGCCCCATCCCTGGAGACACAGAAGATCAGCCTTGATGTGGCCTTGAGCAGCCTGATCTAGTTGGAGGTGTCCCTGCTGACTGCAGGGGCGTTGGACAAAATGACCTTTGAGGGTCCCTTCTCACCTGAATGTCTGGAAATCAGGATTCCTATCTGTACCATTTCAGAGCATGTTCTTGAAAGCAGTGGAATTGCTTGAAGTAATTCCTCTCAGTTGCCAGATTCCTTCTATGCCCTCACTGCACATTACACCTGGTGAATGGTAGATTTCCCCCCTCCCCCCCTTCTTCCAGTCCCAGTGTGCTTCATTTGGTTAGACTGTTAGGCAGGCAAGTAGAATGCATTATGCATGCTGGAAGCTGTTGGATCCTGCATACAAAGGGGGAGACTGAAGGGTGTCTGTCACAGAGCTGGAGGTGATCAAAAGGAAGAAGTGGTTTTTAAAGCTGTTTCTGGGGTTGGTCCCTCAGCTAAGATTGATTGCTGATCTCTGGGACTTGTGTATTTAGTGTCTTCTCCTGACTGCCAGCATTATTTATGTCTGCTGTGGCTACCTGCTAGTCTAAGCAACATGCACCTGAGCTGTGGCAGTGAGAGAAGGAAATCCATCCTGCTGCACAACTGCAGTAATACATAACTGACACCTTGCAGGGCCTGAATGCCAAGAGAAACTCTAAGCAAGACAGAAAGGTCACAGAGACACAAGATGCCAACAATCCCAGCAGGGCCAGGGAGGGGATTCTCCCCCTCTGCTCCACTCTGCTGCAATGTGAAGCTGGAGCTCTGTGTCCAGGTCTGGAGCCTTTATTCCTGGAAGGATCTGGAGGGGCTGGAAGGTGTCCAGAGAAGGGCCAGGAGGAGGAGCAGAGGGCTGGAGCTGCTCTGCTGTGAGGACAGACTGAGGGAGTTGGGGCTGTGCAGTCTGGAGAAGAGAAGGCTCCAAGGAGACCTATTTGTGGCCTTGAAGTATCTGCAGGGGGCTCCAAGAAAGCTGGAGAGGGACTTTTGAGGGTGTCAGGGAGGGATAGGACTGGGGGGGATGGAGCAAAACTAGAAATGGGTAGATTGAGATTGGCTGTGAGGAAGAAGTTGTTCCCCATGAGGGTGGAGAGAGCCTGGCACAGGCTGCCCAGGGAGGTGGTGGAAGCCTCCTGCCTGGAGGTGTTTGCAGCCAGGCTGGAGGTGGCTGTGAGCAACCTGCTGTGGTGTGAGGTGTCCCTGCCCATGGCAGGGGGTTGGGACTGGCTGAGCCCTGAGGTCCCTTCCAACCCTGACAGCTCTGTGATTCTATGAAACACACTGCACCAGCCTTCAAATAATGAAGGAAGAGGCCACATGTAAGGGAAGAATGGTAGTCAGTGACCGAAGAAAGAATGCTTTGGGCAAGGACTGGAGCAGGAGGAAGACCTCAGCATTTGGCAAACTGGTTGAGGTTGTGCTCCATTTCCATTTCTGTCGACAGGATTTGATCAGCCATCGAGATGTGAGCAAACTGCAATTGTTTCCAACACTCTGCAAATATGCAAACATTCCCTCAGCCAGCTCAGTCAGAGCTCTGCCTGCTTCGGAGACTTTCATTTCCTAGCAGGGAACGGGAAGGAAATGGCTCTAAATCGCTGAGATCCATTGGGTGTTAACCACCAGACTGAGCTGCCTTGGCCTCAGATTCTGCTTGGCACAACTGTGCTCAGGACTTACAAATTCTTCAGGCATTATATTCGTTTCCAGATTTTACTTTTGTGTGGAAAGAGAATTATTTTTTATTCCTTTTCCCCTTTTTTTCCCTTTTTTCTTTTTTCCCCCCTCTTTTTCCTTTCTATATTTTTTAATTGCGTTTTTTCTATTTTCTTTTCTTTTTTTTTCTTTTTCTTTTCTTTTTCCTTTCTTTTTATTTTTTATTGCCTATTTTTTCTTTTTTTCTTTTCTTTTTCTTTTCTTTTCTCTTCTTTTCTCTTCTTTTCTTTTCTTTTCTTTTCTTTTCTTTTCTTTTCTTTTCTTTTCTTTTCTTTTCTTTTCTTTTCTTTTCTTTTCCTTTTCTTTTCTTTTCTTTTCTTCTCTTTTATTTTCTTTTCTTTTCCTTTCTTTTCCTTTCCTTTCTTTTCTTTTCTTGTCTTTTCTTTTATTTTATTTTTTTTCTCTTTCTTTTTCTTTCTTTTCTTTTTCCTTTATGTTTTCCTTTTTTTCTTTCTTTCTTTTTTTTCCTTTTCCCCTTTCTTTTGTTTTTTTTCTTTCTTTTTTTCTTTTTTCCCCCTTTCTTTTTTTTTCTTTCTTTTTTTGTTTCTTTTTTTTTCTTTCTTTTTTTTTTTCTTCTTAAGAGGCAATGAGTTCGAGGTTTGGGGTTTGTTTTTTTTGTTGTTGTTTGGTGGTTTTTTTCATAGCCTTTTAATGATGTCCAGTAAGTATTTCACAGAATCACAAAATGCTCTGGGTTGGAAGGGAGCTCCAAAGCTCATCCAGTCCCAACCCCTCTGCACTCAGCAGGGACATCCCCAACTAGATCAGGTTGCCCAGAGCCCTGTCCAGCCTCACCTTGAAGATCTCCAGGGATGGAGCCTTAATCACCTCCCTGGGCAACCTGTTCCAGTGTTCCACCACCCTCATGGTGCAGAACCTGCTCCTCACATCCAATCTTAATCTGCCCTGCAGGCCTTTGCAAACAGTCTCTCTCCATCCTTCTTGTAGCCCCCTTCAGGTCCTGTCAGGCTACTATTAGGTCTCCCTGGAGCCTTCTCTTGTCTAGGCTGAACACCCCCAGCTCCCTCAGCCTCTCCTTGTAGCAGAGCTGCTCCTGATCATTTTCCTGGCACTTCTATAAAGCAACTCCATCAGGTCCCTGTCTGGCTTGTGCTGAGGGCTCCAGAGCTCTTCCCAGAGCAAATGGGGAGGATCCCTCTTTTCATCTCTGGCAGTGCTGCTTTGGATGCAGCCCAGGCTGCCCTTGGCCTTCTGTCCTGCAAGCTCACCCTGCCTGCTCCTGTCCAGCTTCTCGCCCACCAGCACCCCCAAGTCCTTTTCCTCAGGGCTGCTTTCTATCCCCTCCTTCCCCAGCCTGTACTGATAGTGAGGATTATTCTGGCCCAGTTGCCAAACCCTGTGCTTGCTCTTGTTGAAGCTCATGATGTTCACCTGGGCACCACCTCTCCAGCTTGCCCTGGTCCCTCTGGATGCCATCCTTTCCCTCTTGCCTCAGGCAGTTGATTTAATGATAGGACCAGGGGGAATGGGAAAAAAAAAACCTAGAAATGGGTAGATTGAGATTGGATGTTAGGAAGAAGTTGTTCCCCATGAGGGTGGTGAGAGCCTGGCACAGGCTGCCCAGGGAGGTGGTGGAAGCCTCCTGCCTGGAGGTGTTTGCAGCCAGGCTGGAGGTGGCTGTGAGCAACCTGCTGCGGTGTGAGGTGTCCCTGCCCATGGCAGGGGGGTTGGGACTGGCTGAGCCTTGAGGTCCCTTCCAACCCTGCCAGTTCTGTGATTCTAATTGAGCTAAAGACCAAGATGAACATTCTGTTTCAGTAATGAAATGCAGGAGACAGTTGGAATGGATGAATTATGCATGGACTGCATGTGATCAGAGCTTGTCCTGGAAGGGAAATGCAAAATGAGGACCTGCTCTGAGCTGATCATTCTTATTACCTGGGAAGCTCTTAATTGCCTCAAGGTGCATTAAGCAGAAATGTTCATGTCCAAAGCAATACCTAGAATTAAGGATTTAATAAAACATCATCATGCTGCCTCACAAAGAAGGAGGCTTCAGCTTTGTGAGCCCACTGCTGCCATATAGCTCACAGTCATTAAATCTTCCACACGAAGTCTGACACCATAACATTGCAAGGGGAAATCGAGTTGCAAACTTCCATTGCACTCTGAACATTTTAATGCTTGTTGTGTTGTTCCTGCATCTGTTTCTCTTCACAAGCTTTCTGAAATGAAAAGCAATGCTTCACTCTAATGTTGCTTAACTCTGTCTCACAATTTGATCACAGTGTGTCAGGGGCTGGAAGGGACCTCTGGAGATCTTCCAGTCCAAGCCCCCTGCCAGAGCAGGAGCAGAGGATCCAGCACAGGGCACACAGGAACACATCCATGTTCAGGCTGGAGGTGAGGAGGAAGTTCTTCCCCATGAGAGTGGTGAAGCCCTGGAATGGTGTTGTAGTTTGAGCTGGGTGCCCCCCTGGGGCATTCACTTCCTGTGTCCAGAAGTCCAGCCCAGAGGGATGGACACAGGAAATTGTGTATTCCCTACCATAATTCTTTGCACCACTATAAGATCCAGTGCGGAGTCTGGCACTTCCTCTTTCCTTCCCTCTCCGAGACTTGGTAACTGGGGGAGAGATCTCCCGGCCATGGGCCTGACTGGGCCCAAGGCCACAGGGGGATGGGCAGTCTCAGGCCTGGCCAGCTGAGACTAGCCCAGCAGAGGGAGGGGGAAGAAGGAGCCCTGGGGGTTTTGCATGCACCCTCAGGTGGGGATGGGATCTTTCTTTGTCACTGCGCTTTGGGTTTTCTGTAACATTCACTGCTTTCTATTTAAACTTTCATCACTTTTGCAATCCGTTTGTCTGAGTCGTTATTTCTGCCTGTGGTGGGGAGGGGACCTGCCCCAACCCATTACAAATGGGTTGTCCAGGGAGGTGGTTCAGGCCCTGTCCCTGGAGGTGTTTAAACCCAGGCTGGATGAGGCTCTGGCCAGCCTGATCTAGTGGGGGGTGTCCCTGTCCATGGCAGGGTGGTTGGAACTGGATGATCCTTGTGGTCCCTTCCAACCCTGACTGATTCTATGATACTATGATCCAGATGGGTCATGAAAGGCTCCACACAAGGAGACTCCACAACCTCTCTGGGCAGCCTGCTCCAGGGCTCTGGGACCCTCCAAGGGCAGAATTTCCTCCTCCTGTTAAGATGGAACCTTCTGGGATGCAGTTTCCATCCATTAGCCTTTGTGCTATCCCAGGGTGCAGCTGAGCAAAGCCTGTCCCTGTCCCCTCCCTCTTGACCCCCAGCCCTCAGCTATTGATAGACATTGATCAGATCCCTCTCAACCTTCTTCTCTCCAGACTAACTACCCCCAGGGCTCTCAGCCTCTCCTCCCCAGGCAGTCTCCAGTCCCTTCAGCATCCTGGTAGCCCTGCCTTGGACTCTCTCCAGCAGATCCCTGTCCCTCTTGCACTGAGGAGCCCAGACCTGGATGCAATATCCGAGGTGAGACCTCACCATGGCAGAGTAAAGGAGTAGAAGCACCTCCCAGAATAGAATAGAATAGACCAGACCAGACCAGACCAGACCAGACCAGACCAGGTTGGAAAAGACCTTCACTATCACAAAGCACAACCTATCACCCAACACCATCTAATCAACCATGGCACCAAGTGCCTCATCCAGGCTCTTCCTAAAGACCTCCAGGGATGGGGACTCCACCACCTCCCTGGGCAGCACATCCCAAGGGCCAATCTCTCTTGCTGGGAAGAACTTTCTCCTCCCCTCCAGCCTAAACCTCCGCTGGCACAGCTTGAGACTGTGTCCTCTTGTTCTGGGGCTGGTTGCCTGGGAGAAGAGACCAACCCCCACCTGACTACAACCTCCCTTCAGGGAGGTGGAGAGAGCAAGAAGGTCTCCCCTGAGCCTCCTCCTCTCCAGGCTAAGCAACCCCAGCTCCCTCAGCCTCTCCTCCCAGGGCTGTGCTCCAGACCCCTCCCCAGCTTTGATGCTCTTCTCTCTGCTAACTAATAAGAAATTTGGGATAAAATCTGACTTTTCTTCATCATTTAATTCAGTCTTCATAAGCAATATGCATTATATACTGAAAATTACCCAGACTCACTCTTCCTTGTGCACCCCAGGATCCCATTGGCCTTCTTGGCTACAAGGGCACATTGCTGCCCCATGGAGAACTTGTTGTCCATGTTGTTGATCAGCTGCTTTATCCCTGAGCCACTCCAGCTCTGGTATTTTGGTGTTTCTTTCATGTGCCATGTACTGCTTGGGACAGATTTCTCATGTTCCTTGCTCCTCACTTCTTATTTCCTCCCAGCTGTGTTTGCCTTTCATCTGTAGGCTGAAATACAGCAAAGTAAATATTTGAAGACTTTGAAATCCCACTTCTTATGAACAAGGCTGGGGTTTACTTTGGGAAGCTAAAAGGGACCTGAAGTCCTCTGTGAGAAACTGTGTTCCTTCCTGGACACTCTGTGATGTTTTGCATATCCTTACAAATAGGTCTGGGTTTGGGTTTTTCCTGCTCCTTCAGTCACTTACTCATTTTTAAACATACAGAATTAAGAAGGTTGGAAAAGACCTCAGAGATTGACTCTAACCTCTCACCCAGCACCATCTAATCAACCCAACCGTGGCACCAAGTGCCTCATCCAGGCTCTTCCTAAACACCTCCAGGGATAGGGACTCCACCACCTCCCTGGGCAGCACATCCCAGTGGCCAATCTCTCTCTCTGGGAAGAACTTTTTCCTCACCTCCAGCCTAAACCTCCCCTGGCACAGCTTGAGACTGTGTCCTCTTGTTCTGCTGCTGGGTGCCTGGCAGAAGAGACCAACGCCCACCTGGCTACAACCTCCCTTCAGGGAGCTGGAGAGAGCAAGAAGGTCTCCCCTGAGCCTCCTCTTCTGCAGGCTAAGCAACCCCAGCTCCCTCAGCCTCTCCTCCCAGGGCTGTGCTCCAGACCCCTCCCCAGCTTTGTTGCCCTTCTCTGGACACCTTCCAGAGAAGGTGTATTTAGCATTTTCAGCTCTTTTTAAATTTGTTTATTTTTCTTACAGAGTTACAGAGCATTGATTTGTCTCCTCTGCTCCTTCCCACTGCAATCCCTCTTGAGAGCAGCCCATGTAGAATCATAGAATTGTTAGGGTTGGATGGGACCTCAAGGCTCAGCCAGTCCCAACCCCCCTGCCATGGCCAGGGACACCTCACACCACAGCAGGTTGCTCACAGCCACCTCCAGCCTGGCTGCAAACACCTCCAGGCAGGAGGCTTCCACCACCTCCCTGGGCAGCCTGTGCCAGGCTCTCACCACCCTCATGGGGAAAAACTTCTTCCTCACAGCCAAGCTCAACCCCAATCTCAATCTACCCATCTCTAGTTTTGTTCCATTCCCCCTGCTGCTATCCCTCCCTGACAGCCTCAAAAGTCCCTCCCCAGCTTTCTTGGAGCTCCCTTCAGATCCCAGAAGAATTACATAGAATAGAATAGAATAGAATAGAATAGAATAGAATAGAATAGAATAGAACAGAGTAGAGTAGAATAGAATGGAATAGAATGGAATGGAATAGAATAGAATAGAATAGAATAGAATAGAATAGAATAGAATAGAATAGAATAGACCAGGTTGGAAGAGACCTTCAAGATCATTGTGTCCAACCTATCCTCCAACGCCACCTAATCAACTAAGCCATGGCACCAAGCACCCCATCAAGTCTCCTCCTGAACACTCTCGATGATGGTGACTCCACCACCTCCCCAGGCAGCCCACTCCCATGGGCAATCACTCTCTCTGTGTAGAACTTCCTCCTAACATCCAACCTAAGCCTCCCCTGGTGCAGCCTAAGACTGTGTCCTCTTGTTCTGGTACTGGCTGCCTGGGAGAAAGGACCACAATCTCTTCTCTGGGAGAAGGCCACAATCAGGCTCCACTTCCTGTGCCATGATGCATGCCAGGTCTCATCAGAGCCAAGTGTGATTCCAAAGGGCTGGAATATCGAAAGGGATCGAACCTGGTGTGGGAGACAGCAACGTGGCTGCAGTTTGCATCCTCCTTTTCCTCTTTCAGACAGCACTTTTCCTGCATCCCTGGAATCATTCCATCATCCCTTTCCTTCAAGACACAGCTGGTGTGTAAGCATTACCCATTGTGTCTTCAGGCCCTTGGGCTGTGTTTCCTCTTCCCAGTGATGTTTTAGAAGGTACTGCTGGGAAACCCAGCAGCCTGCAAGCGACAGCTCTGCAACAGCAAATGCAGGCTGGGCTAACACTAAACACAATCTGAGGAGACATTTAGTGTTTCAAATCAACTTCAATGCCTGGAGGGCTGTGGAAGGCAGCCTGCAAGCCATAGAATCACAGAATTGGAATGGAATGGAATGGAATGGAATGGAATGGAATAGAATAGAATAGAATAGAATGGAATGGAATGGAATGGAATGGAATGGAATGGAATGGAATGGAATGGAATGGAATGGAATGGAATGGAATGGAATGGAATGGAATGGAATAGAACAGAATAGAATAGAATAGAATAGAATGGAATGGAATGGAATGGAATGGAATGGAATGGAATGGAATGGAATGGAATGGAATGGAATGGAATGGAATAAACCAGGTTGGAAGAGACCTTCAAGATCATCATGTCCAACCTATCATCCAACACCACCGAAAGGGACCACAAGGATCATCTAGTTCCAAGCACCCTGCCATGGGCAGGGACCCCCCACACTAGATCAGGCTGGCCAGAGCCTCATCCAGCCTGGGCTTAAACACCTCCAGGGACAGGGCTCCAACCACCTCCCTGGACAACCCATTCCAGGGCTTCACCACTCTCATGGTGAAGAACTTCCTCCTCACCTCCAGCCTGAATCTCCCCACCTCCAGCTTCATTCCATTCCCCCTAGTCCTATCACTACCTGAGATCTTGAGCAGTCCCTCCCCAGCCTTCTTGTAGCCCCCTTCAGATACTGGAAGGCCACAATGAGGTCACCTCGGAGCCTTCTCTTCTCCAGACTGAACAGCCCCAACTCCCTCAGTCTGTCCTCACAGCAGAGCAGCTCCAGCCCTCTGCTCATCCTTGTGGCCTTTCTCTGGACACCTTCCAGCACCTCCAGATCCCTCTTGCAATAGGGGCTCCAGAACTGGAGGCAGGACTCCAGGTGGGGTCTCCCCAGAGCTGAGCAGAGGGGGAGAATCACCTCCCTGGCCCTGCTGCCCACACTTCTCTTGCTGCAGCCCAGGCTCTGGTTGGCTTTCTGGGCTGCAAGTGCACACTGAGAGCTCCTGGTGAGCTTCTCCTCCCCCAGCACCCCCAAGTCTCTCTCCTCAGGGCTGCTTTCCAGCCAGTCCCTGCCCAGCCTGGATTTGTGTCTGGGATTGCCTTGCCCAGCTGCAGGACCCTGCACTTGGTCCTGTTGAACCTCAGGAGGCTGGCTTGTGAACCTCCTGAGGTGTGGCTTATTCTTTCTATCTGCATTTGAACATTTATTTGTATGTGTTGGATAATTCAGATTGGCTCAGAACAATTGAGTTCTACTTTAGTTCCAGGTTACCAGACCTGTTCAGTGTTTAGATAGGTGCATTTTCATTGAACACAGTAGGGTCTGGATAATTACAATCAATGAATCAACCAGGTTGGAAAAGACCTCAGGGATCATCAAGTCCAACCTATGACCTAATACCTAATACCTCCTGGCAACTAAGTCAGGGCTACAAGGGCCACATCCAAGCCTTTCTTGAACACCTCCAGTGATGGGGACTCCACCACCTCCCTGGGCAGCACATCCCAATGGCCAGTCCCTCTCTCTGGGAAGAACTTTCTCCTCAACTCCAGCCTAAACCTCCCCTGGCACAGCTTGAGACTGTGTCCTCTTGTTCTGGTGCTGGGTGCCTGGGAGAAGAGACCAACCCCCACCTGGCTACAACCTCCCTTCAGGGAGTTGGAGAGAGCAAGAAGGTCTCCCCTGAGCCTCCTCTTCTGCAGGCTAAGCAACCCCAGCTCCCTCAGCCTCTCCTCCCAGGGCTGTGCTCCAGACCCCTCCCCAGCTTTGTTGCCCTTCTCTGGACACCTTCCAGCAGCTCAACCTCTTTCCTAACCTGAGGAGCCCAGAACTGGACACAGGACTGCAGGTGTGGCCTAACCAGTGCTGAGCACAGGGGAGATGCTGTTGCTAAACCATGTTCAGTGATCTCTTTGCCACACTCCCATCAACATGGTTGACATTTACTGAGGTTTTATTTTCCTTTGTCCAAAAGGGATGATAATTATTCAATCATCTAAAGCATTTGGAGTGGAATTAGAGTGGAAAATATCTTTTTAACTCAGAGAATGCCTAATTATTCTGCAACTGCTTCAGCCAGTGCCTGTTCTATTCCAGCAGTCCATTCACTGAGGGCAGTGCTTTGAATTAAACTGTGGTTTGCAAGGTACAGTCTGTGGCCCTTGAGCATGCCTGGCTGACAGGCTGAGGTGGTTTGATCTTGTCAATACAGGAACATGCTGCTGCTGAGTTGCACACAGGAGTCCCCCCAAAAAAGCCTATAAACCACCCAAGAAAAGTCCCAGGACTTAACATAACTGAGTTGTATTGCTCATAACTGAGTTGCCTCTCACAGTCTCAAGCTGTGCCAGGGGAGGTTCAGGCTGGAGGTGAGGAAGAAATTCTTCCCAGCAAGAGAGATTGGCCATTGGGATGTGCTGCCCAGGGAGGTGGTGGAGTCACCATCATTGGAGGTGTTTAGGAAGAGCCTGGATGAGGCACTTGGTGCCAGGGTTGAGTTGTTTAGATGGTGTTGGGTGAGAGGTTGGACTTTATGATCTCCAAGGTCTTTTCTAATCTGGTTAATTCCATTCCATTCCATTCCATTCCATTCTATTCTATTATTCTATCCTATCCTATCCTATCCTATCCTATAACTGGTTGCTGCTGGTCTCTTCTCACAAGTGATTAGTGACAGAACAAGAGGCAATGGCCTCAAGCTGCCCCTGGGGAGGTTCAGACTGCACATTAGGAAGACTTTTTCCCCCTGCAGAGTGGTCAGGGCTTGGGATGTGCTGCCCAGGGAGGTGGTGGAGTGCCCAAGCCTGGCTGTGTTTGAAGGTGGTTTGGCTGTGGTGCTTGGGGCTGTGGTTTAGGGCTGAGCCTTGCAGAGCAGGGCTCTGGGTTGGCCTTGGTGCTGCTGAGGCTCTGCTCCAGCCTGAATGTTTCTGTGACTCTGTGCTCTGGTTGAGGCCTGGTTGTGTGGCTTAGCTGGGGGAAGAGAGGGAGGGCTTAGCAGGGCTGATTGTGAGTTTGCATATATATGTCCTTTTAGAATCACAGAATAGACCAGGTTGGAAAAGACCTCAGAGATCATCAAGTCCAACCTATTACTTAACACCTAACACCTCCTGACAACTAAACCATGGCTCCAAGTGCCACATCCAAGCCTGCCTTGAACACCTCCAGGGATGGGGACTCCACCACCTCCCTGGGCAGCACATTCCAGTGGCCTCTTGCTGGAAAGAACTTCCTCCTCACCTTTTGTACCTTTTGTATTTGGGTTACTTCTGTAGAGAGTATTTCTGCTTACCCTCCAGTGCTGTGGGAGTGTGGTCATTTGCTCCTTTTTGGGGTAGGTTCATTCTGTCCTCAGCCCACAGCTGTTTTCAACTCCAACCAAGAACATTTTGCAACCCAAGAGTGGCAAGGAGAGTGCAGTACAAATGGTTCTGTGATCTTCTGCAGGGCTCCCCTCTGCAAGTGGTTTGAAGGAGTGTCTTGATGGAAAGATCCAGGTCATCTGGTTCTGCTTAGCCTGAAACATCACCTTTGTTTGAGAGAGCTTTCTGTGAGGATTAGACAAAAGTAAAGGCTGAATGCCTGGAAGGCAGCTAAGCACCACACAGCTGCTCCCTTACTCCCTTTTCAGTGGGATAAGGGAGAGAAAGTGAAGGATAAAAGTGGGAAAACTCACCCAAAAAAAGAGCTTAATTGAGAAATCAAAAGCTGCACTCAAAAGCTGAGTAAAATAAGGACTTCATTCACACTTCATCCTGGCAGGCAACTGTTCAGCTGTTTCCAGGACAGCAGGGCTCCTTCACGTTAGCAGTTCCTTGGGAAGACAAATGCCATGACTTCAAATGTCCCAATTCCTCCTCCTCCTTTCCCCAGATCTTATTGCTGAGCACTGGGGAGACCACACCTGGAGTACTGAGGCCAGTTCTGGGCTCTTCAGTTCAAGAGTACAGAATACAGAACACAGAATTAACCAGGCTGGAAAAGACCTCAGAGATCATCAAGTCCAACCTCTCACCCAGCACCATCTGATCAACTCAACCATGGCACCAAGAGCCTCAGCCAGGCTCTTCTTAAACACCTCCACGGATGGTAACTCCACCACCTCCCTGGGCAGCACATCCCAATGGCCAAACTCTCTTGTTGGGAAGAACTTTCTCTTCACCTCCAGCCTAAACCTCTCCTGGCTTCCACCACCTCCCTGGGCAACCTGTGCCAGGCTCTCACCACCCTCATGGGCAACAACTTCTTTCTCACAGCCAAGTTCAGTCTACCCAGTTCTAGGTTTGCTCCATTCCCCCTGCTCCTATCCCTCCCTGACACCCTCAAAAGTCCCTCCCCAGCTTTCTTGGAGCCCCCTTCACATACTGGAAGGCCACAAGAAGGGTCCTCAGAGCCTTCTCCTCTCCAGCCTGCACAACCCCAACTCCCTCAGTCTGTCCTCACAGCAGAGCAGCTCCAGCCCTCTGCTCCTCCTCCTGGCCCTGCTCTGGACACCTTCCAGCCCCTCCAGAGCCTTCCTGGAACAGAGGCTCCAGAGCTGGCCCCAGAGCTGCAGCTGTGGTCTCAGCAGAGTGGAGCAGAGGGGCAGAATCCCCTCCCTGGCCCTGCTGGCCACACTTCTCTTGCTGCAGCCCAGGCTCTGCTTGGCTCTCTGGGCTGCAAGTGCTCCCTGCTGGCTCCTGTGGAGCTTCTCCTTCCCCAGCACCCCCAGGTCCTTTTCTTCAGGGCTGCTCTCCAGCCAGTCCCTGCCCAGCCTCTATCAGTTCCTGGCATTGCCCTGAGCCAGCTGCAGAACCTTGCCCTTGGTCTTGTTGAACGTCCTGAGGTTGCCATGGGCTCAGCTCTGCAGCCTGCCCAGCTCCCTCTGGATGGATCCTTCCCTCCAGCCTGTGCCTGCTGCACCACACAGCTTGGTGTCATCCCCAAACCTGCTGAGGCTGCACTCAGTGCCTCTGTCCATGGTACCAACAAAGATGTTGACCAAGCCTGCTCCCAGTACTGAGCCCTGAGGGACTCCACTTGTCCCTGGCCCCCACTTGGCCAGGGAGCCATTGACAGCCACCCTTTGGGTGCAGCCCTGAGGCCAGTTCTGTATCCACTGCATGGTCCATCCATGGCAGCCATCCTGCACCAGCCTGGGGAGCAGGATGTGGCGTGGGGCAGCACTGAAGGCTTGGCTCAGGCCCAGGTATCTCTCTCTCTATGTGAAACAGGAAGGTGCTTGCAGAGCTATGGAATTCCTGTTGTCCTGAGAATAAGACCTTTGCTCAAGGCAGATTTCTCAGGGAATTGAGTGGTATTTACATCATATTTCCCCCCCCCTCAGGAGGCTAGGGCTGGGTGGAAGTCTGTTTATCACTGAGCAGACACTTTGTTTGAGCACACTGTTGACTCTTGGAGCTAGAGATTATTTCTCTGCAGTCTCCTTGTGGTTACTCATTTGTGATCTTTACAAGAGAGATTTCTTTTCACTTGCTGGTTGTTTGGTTTTTTTGTGTCTAGACCTCTGTTAAGTTCAGACAAAACTATTCTGTAGAGGAAAATGTGCACAGAATTGCCTGAGATAGCATCACTCAGTCAGAAGGGAGATTTAAATGCTGTATGCAATACAGTACAAGGTGGAAGGCTAAACCCCTGTGAAAAACACCTTTTGCACAGGAAAAAAAGAATGCTTTGTACTAGAATCAGAATGGTCTGGGTTGGAAGGGACCTCCAAAGGCCATTTAGCTCATCCCCTTCTGTAGTCATCCAGGACATCCTCAACTGGATCAGGTTGCCCAGAGCCCTGTCCAGCCTCACCTTGAAGATCTCCAGGGATGGAGCCTCAACCACCTCCCTGGGCAACCTGTGCCAGTGTTCCACCACCCTCCTGGTGCAGAACTTGTTCCTCACATCCAGCCTCAATCTGCTCTGCTCTGGTTTGAAGCCATTGTCCCTCATCCTGTCCCTGCAGGCCTTTGCACACAGTCTCTCTCCATCCTTCCTGTAGCCCCCTTCAGGTGCTGGCAGGATGCTATTAGGTCTCCCCAGAGCCTTCTCTTCTGATCACCCCCAGCTCCCTCAGCCTGTCCTCATAGCAGAGCTGCTCCAACCCCCTGATCCGTTCTGTGGTCCTCCTCTGGACCCTCTCCATCAGCTCCAGGTCCTTCCTGTATTGAGGGCTGCAGAGCTGGACACAGTACTCCAGGTGAGGTCTTACCAGAGTAAAGAGGCAGAATCACCTCTGTATTCTGTAAGCTTCAAAGACATCATGATAATGTGCTTCCACTTTGGCAAACAATATTATTGTTCAGCTAAATCTCTTCATTACCTGTGCACTTTGTGGTGAGACACTCTCTAATTCTGAGGAGAAACAAAGTCCAGAGACAAAGGTAGTAACTGACAAAGAATTCCAGCAAGCCAAATGTCCTGTGCTTCTCTGAAGAAATTCTTCCCAGCAAGAGAGATTGGCCATGGGGATGTGCTGCCCAGGGAGGTGGTGGAGTCCCCATCCCTGGAGGTGCTCAGGAAGAGCCTGGCTGAGGCACTTGGTGCCATGGTTGAGTTGATCAGATGGTGCTGGGTGAGAGGTTGGACTCAGTGATCTCCAAGGTCTTCTCCAACCTGGTTAATTCTGTATTCTGTAAGTAAAGGACAGGAAAATTCAATAGCTCAGCTGGAGCTATTTATTCTCCAGACACTCTGAACCATGCTTAGGCCTTCAGGATGCAGCCACTCATGCACTAATTGCAAAGGCCTTTCTATATTTGCCTTCTACTTCACAGCTTTTAGAGGCAAGGACTGCTGAAGCCCACACAACTGCACTCAATAATTCATCTGGCACACAGGTTTCTGGCTGAGGCACTCAGTGCCATGGTTGAGTTGCTCAGATGGTGTTGGGTGAGAGGTTGGACTTGATGCCCTCAAAGGTCTTTTCCAACCTGGTTAATTCTGTATTTCTGTATTTGGGGCAGTAAAGCAGATGGGGTTTTGGTCACCTGTACTATTCCAGGGAGTTCAGTAATCTCTGTCTGAGGAACAATCAGGATGTTAGGGGCTGGAAGGGACTGCCAAAGATCATTGAGCCCAACCCCCCTGCCAGAGCAGGACCACAGATTCCAGCACAGGTCACACAGGAACACATCCAGATGGGTCTTGGCAGTCTCCAGAGAAGGAGACTCCACAACCTCTCTGTGACCCTCACACTGAAGAAGTTCCTCCTCCTGTTGAGCTGGAACCTCCTGTGCTGTAGTGTTCATCCATTGTCCCTTGTCCTATCCCAGAGAGCAAGTGAGCAGAGCCTGTCCCCTCCCTCCTGACCCCCAGCCCTCAGCTATTGATAGACATTGATCAGTTCCCTCTCAGCCTTCTCCTCTGCAGACTAAACAGCCCCAGGGATTCAGCCTGCCCTTAAAAATCTCCAGGCAGGAGGCTTCCACCACCTCCCTGGGCAGCCTGTGCCAGGCTCTCACCACCCTCATGGGCAACAACTTCTTCCTCACAGCCAATCTGAATCCACCCAGTTCTGATTTGGTTCCACTGAGATACTCAAGGTGAGGCTGGACAGGGCTCTGGACAACCTGATGAGGTTGAGGATGTCCCTGCTGGCTGCAGAGGGTGTTGGGCTTGATGGCCTTTAGATATCCCTTGCATCCCAAACCACTGCATGATTCCTGGTCTGCACATCCTCCCTCATGTAACACACAGATGACTTGGTTAAAAGAGCTGGACAGGAGATTGTTGCTCCATTTCCTAGCTGCTCAGCAGTGCACTCTCCATTGTGCCACTGCTCCATGACTGGAGTTATACAGCCAGAAGAGCTGCAGTGCATTTATAGCTCTTCAGAGCACAGTTTTATCCTACAGGTAGGAACTGGCTGTGGTTTTTCTTTCCTTCTAGTCTACCACACACCTCCCCTTCCCTCCCCTCCCCTCCCCTCCCCTCCCCTCATCACTGCACAGATGAATGGTTTCACTGATTAATAGTAAGTCCATTACTACTCATAAACTTGATGATGACTAATAGTAAGTCCATGACTATTCATGAACTTGATGACCTTTATCAAATAGGCTTGAAACAGGGCACATAAAAGCAGGATACAGAAGGGAAGCCTCCACTTGCAGCCCAGAAAGCCAATCACATCCTGGGCTGCAGCGAGAGAAGCAGAGCCAGCAGGGCAGGGAGGGGATTCTGCCCCTCTGCTCCACTCTGCTGAGACCACAGCTGCAGCTCTGGGGCCAGCTCTGGAGCCTCTGTGCCAGGCAGGATCTGGAGGGGCTGGAAGGTGTCCAGAGAAGGGCCACGAGGATCAGCAGAGGCCTGGAGCTGCTCTGCTGTGAGGACAGACTGAGGGAGTTGGGGTTGTGCAGGCTGGAGAGGAGAAGGCTCCCAGGAGACCTTCTGGTGGCCTTCCAGGATCTGCAGGGGGCTCCAAGAAAGCTGGGGAGGGACTTTTGAGGCTGTCAGGGAGGGATAGGAGCAGGAGGGATGGAACAAAACTAGAACTGGGTAGACTGAACTTGGCTGTGAGGAAGAAGTTGTTGCCCATGAGGGTGGTGAGAGCCTGGCACAGGCTGCCCAGGGAGGTGGTGGAAGCCTCCTGCCTGGAGGTGTTTGCAGCCAGGCTGGAGGTGGCTGTGAGCAACCTGCTGTGGTGTGAGGTGTCCCTGCCCATGGCAGGGGGGTTGGGACTGGCTGAGCCTTGAGGTCCCCTTCAATCCTACCAGTCCTATGACTCTATGATTCTACCTATGTGTAAACAGAGTTTCCATTTAAATTTGCAGTCCAGGGTGGAGCATTTTTATTTCACTCCTGGGGAAGGGGTAAAACAGCTTTTCTCCTGGGCAGGTTGTGGCTCAAACCTTGGACAAGTTCTCCCTGCAGGGACAGCCTTTTGCTTTCTGCAGCCCCAACCAAGTACAGAACATTTAGCAGTGACCTTGTTCTCCATAGGTTCAAGCACAAACAAGAGGCTTTGTGCGTGCCAGCCCCCAGCAGGAACTCTACCTCTCAAGCACTCTGACTGCTAGAAGCAGACACTGTCTGCATGTATTTGCTGTTCTCTGCAGAAGGTGCAGCTTACTTAAAAGAGAATCAGCTGAAAAGTAAAATGCTGGTGGGATTTTAACATCACCCAGAAGCATTGAGAGAAGTTTTTCCTTACCTCCATCTCCATCAGCAGTTTACCAGACACATTTGTGGTGCCCTGTCTGAAGGGAAATCATAGTATCATAGAATCAGTCAGGGTTGGAAGGGACCACAAGGATCATCCAGTTCCAACCCCCCTGCCATGGGCAAGGACACCCCACACTAGAGCAGGCTGGCCAGAGTCTCATCCAGCCTGGGCTTAAACACCTCCAGGGATGGGGATTCAACCACCTCCCTGGACAACCCATTCCAGGGATGTGCTACTTAAGGGCAGAGGTCTCTTTTCACAGCTGGCCAAGCCACAACCTTTTCATGACTGAGATGTGCAGAACATAAAGAAGACATTTCATAGAAGCACAGAATTGTCAGGGCTGGAAGGGAGCTCAAGGCTCAGCCAGTCCCAACCCCCTGCCATGGGCAGGGACACCTCACACCACAGCAGGTTGCTCACAGCCACCTCCAGCCTGGCTGCAAACACCTCCAGGCAGGAGGCTTCCACCACCTCCCTGGGCAGCCTGTGCCAGGCTCTCACCACCCTCATGAGCAACAACTTCTTCCTAACATCCAATCTCAATCTCCCCACTTCTAGTTTTGCTCCATCCCCCCCAGTTCTATCCCTCCCTGACACCCTCAGAAGTCCCTCCCCAGCTTTCTTGCAGCCCCCTGCAGATCCTGGAAGGCCACCAGAAGGTCTCCTGGGAGCCTTCTCCTCTCCAGCCTGCACAACCCCAACTCCCTCAGCCTGTCCTCACAGCAGAGCAGCTCCAGCCCTCTGCTCCTCCTCCTGGCTCTGCTCTGGACACCTTCCAGCCCCTCCAGAGCCTTCCTGGCACAGAGGCTCCAGAGCTGGCCCCAGAGCTGCAGCTGTGGTCTCAGCAGAGTGGAGCAGAGGGGGAGAGTCACTCCCTCGTCCTGTTGTCTGTGCTTCTCTTGCTGCAGCCCAGGATGTGATTTGCTTTCTGGGCTTTCATTGTTCTCACCTTACACAGCAAAGCAAAAGCTGCAGTTTGCTGGACCTGAAATTATGAGCAGCAATTAAAGATGTAGGAAGTGGCAATACCATTTCCCTGACTGGTGTGCTATGGTTGGATAAACTGATCATCCTTTCTTCACATGTAGTGAGATGCTTGGATGAACTGATCATCATTTCTTCACCTTTAGTGAGTCAGAATTACAGAACAGCCTCCACAACTTGTCTGCAAGTTGCTTTAAATATTAACTCATGATGAGAAACCTCTTCAGAACACACCAGATACATGCATGCTCTTTAATAATCTGCAGCCTTTTGCACCTCACATTATCCTCTCTGCAGTGCATGACAGAATCACAGAGGGTTAGGGGCTGGCAGGAATCTTGAAGGCTCATCCAGTCCAACCCCCCTGCCAGAGCAGGGTCACCCAGAGCAGCTCACACAGAACACAGCCAGGTGGGTTCAGAATATCTCCACAGAGGGAGACTCCACAACCCCCCTGGGCAGCCTGCTCCAGGCCTCTGGCACCCTCATAGGGAAGAAAATCCTTCCTCCTGTGCCCATGGCACTTCCTCTGGCTCAGCTTCCACCACTGCCCCTTGGGCTGGCATTGGGCATCCCCCAGCAGAGCCTGGCTCCAGCCTCTGGGCACTGCCCCTGCACAGCTTTAGCCCCAGCAAGGAGCTCACCTCTCAGGCTCCTCTCCAAGCTGCAGAGCCCTCAGCTCCCTCAGGCTCTCCTCCTGAGGAAGATCTTCCACTGCCTGCAGCATCTCTGTGGCTCTGTGGTGGTGGAAGCCTCCTGCCTGGAGGTGTTTGCAGCCAGGCTGGATGTGGCTGTAAGCAACCTGCTGTAGTGTGAGGTGTCCCTGCCCATGGCAGGGGGGTTGGGACTGGCTGAGCCTTGAGGTCCCTTCCAACCCTGCCAATTCTGGGATTCTATGAAAGCATTCCAAATGCAGTGCAGTCCTCCCTTCTTCTCATTCAAGAGGTTTGATTTATGTCAAATGCAACAAGAAAGCTTTTCAAACATTGTGCCTTTTCTTTCCCCTCCCCTCATGTTTGTTAGAGTCAAAGTGCAACCACTGACAAATGCACTTGATTGTTGACAAGCTTTCCTAAAACAAGGATCCTCTCTCACACTTCAGCTGTGACATTTCCCCCCAACAGCAAATTGCCAGAGCAGCTCAGCTGGAAAGCAAATGAAGCTGCATTTCCAAGCAAAGCTGCAATGTGAGATGTGGTGAATGTGTCCAAAGGATACAACAGCTACGTAGAAATGTCCTTTATAAACAACACAAGAACCCCCCCTGGGCACAACCAGGAGGCTACTTGTAGCTTCCCCTTCCCTGCTCCCTCTCTCCTCCCTCCTCCAGCCTCCCTGTACATGGGACAAGAGAAAGAGCAGAGAGTGGTTTTGTTAGTGCTTTATTGATGATCTGGAGGAGGGCATTGAGTCCATCAGCAGTAAGTTTGCAGGTGACACCAAGCTGGGGGCAGGAGTTGATCTGTCAGAGGGTAGGAGAGCTCTGCAGAGGGACCTTGCCAGGCTGGGCATAGGGGCAGGGGCCAAGGGCAGGAGACTGAACACATCCAAGTGCCAGGGGCTGCACATTGGTCACAGCAACCCCAGGCAGTGCTACAGGCTGAGAGCAGCCAGGCAGAGAGGGACCTGGGGGTGCTGCTTGAGAGTAGGCTGAACATGAGGCAGCAGTGTGCCCAGGTGGCCAAGAAGGCCAAGGGCATCCTGGCCTGCATCAGGAACAGTGTGGCCAGCAGGAGCAGGGAGGTCATTGTGCCCTGTGCTCAGCACTTGCTTTCATTTGGGGGATCCATAAAAGAACCATCCCTTCTGTAAAAGAGGATTGAGACACCAGCTGCCCACTGGATTCCACTGACTGCACCTCTTTGGGCCTGACTGCCCAGCCAGTTTTCCCTCCAGGACAGCCTGCCCTTGCCAGGGCCAGGAGCAGCCAATTTCCCCAGGATTTCAGCACAGAGGCAGCTGTAGCTTCACTGTTGTGGGCTGCAAGCAACTTACATTCTCTGGCTTGCCAGCCAACACAACATGCTTTTCCACATCAGTGGTGCAAATGATGCAGTCTTAGCCACACAGTTCTCTCCCACTTGGGTAAGGTCTGTCCTCCTCATTTGAGTTAACCCCTCCCCCATCAGGTTTTGGAGCTTTATTTACTCCATAGATCACCTGCTCTGTTCTCCCAGATGGAGTGACTGTGGCTCTTTCCTTGCTCCACCTTGAATTACTCCAACGTGCTCCTTCCTAAGTGATGATCTGCTTTGTGCATAGCCCATGGCCATGCTGCCTTCCAAAACATCCAGATTCCATTATTAGCAGGTTTTTTCTCTCTTTGATATGAAAGGCAGCCCTCTGCATCATCTACTGAAAAGAAAACCACAACCAAACCCCAAACCTATTGCAGCTTTTAATATTTGGTTGGACTTCCCTTTCCCTTCCTTCATTAAAAACAAACAAACCAACCCCAAAACCCCCCAAAAGGTCAAAACAAGATCCCAGACCCACACAAACCACCTCTCACAACTGCAACATCCTCCTTCTCTGATGTTTAATGTGCATGAGAGAGAAATGAGGGAGAGAGACCTGATGGAATGGAATGGAATGGAACGGAACGGAATGGAATGGAATGGAATGGGATGGAATGGGATGGAATAGAACAGAATAGAATAGAATAGAATAGAATAGGACCAGACCAGGTTGGAAGAGACCTTCAAGATCATCGTGCCCAACCTATCATCCAACACCACCCAACCAAGTAACCCATGGCACCAAGCACCCCATCAAGTCTCCTCCTGAACACCTCCAGGGATGGGGATTCCACCACCTCCCTGGGCAGCACATCCCCAGGGCCAATCTCTCTTGCTGGGAAGAACTTTCTCCTCACCTCCAGCCTAAACCTCCGCTGGCACAGCTTGAGACTGTGTCCTCTTGTTCTGGTACTGGCTGCCTGGGAGAAGAGACCAACCTCTGCCTGTCTACAATCCCCCTTCAGGTAGTTGTAAAGAGTAATAAGGTCTCCCCTGAGCCTCCTCTTCTCCAGGCTAAGCAACCCCAGCTCCCTCAGCCTCTCCTCACAGGGCTGTGCTCCAAGCCCCTCACCGACTTTGTTGCCCTGCTCTGGACATGCTCCAGCAAGTCAACCTCCTTCCTAAACTGAGGGCCATGACAGTGATCAGGGGGTTGGAGCAGCTCTGCTATGAGGAAAGACTCAGGGAGCTGGGGGTGTTCAGCCTGGAGAGGAGAAGGCTCCAGGGAGACCGAAGAGCAGCCTGCCAGGACCTGAAGGGAGCTACAAGAAGGCTGCAGAGAGACTGTTCCCAAAGGCCTGCTGGGAGAGGATGAGAGACAATGGCTTCAAACTAGAGCAGAGCTCTAGTGGATGTGAGGAGCAAGTTCTGCACCAGGAGGGTGGTGGAACACTGCAACAGGTTGCCCAGGGAGGTGGTTGAGGCTCCATCCCTGGAGATATTCAAGGTGAGGCTGGACAGGGCTCTGGGCAACCTGATCTAGTTGGGGATGTCCCTGCTGACTGCAGAGGGGTTGGACTGGATGAGCTTTGGAGCTCCCTTCCAACCCAGATTCTAAGAGAGCAGTGGTGAAGAGAAGGACAAAGATGCATTCTGGTGGGAAGCAGCAACCAGAAAGTTCCAGAATGACTGGAAAACTGTCGAGTGGGAGGAAAGCAGTGACTTATGAAGGCAAGGAAATCCATTTACTTCACCACCATGTTGTAGATTAGAGAGAAGAGAATATGGTGGAGAGATCTCAACACCTGATTTGCTTTCTCTGATTGACTGCACTGCATCCTTGACAGAGCAGGATTCTTCTGGAAGGGAAAGAGTTCAGAGCATTCCATCTGGGTGTTGCCAAGAGCTAAAGCTGGGAGATCATTGAATACCTAGACCTGGGGACTTTAATATGCTTTCTTCTTGCTCAGAAGGGTTTTCCTGAACAGGCTGAACTGTAATGAATCATGCTGAATGGTTGGGGAAAAGCCATGCTCCTGCTGCAGGGCAGGTGGAATCTCAAACCCCTTCCTGAATGGCTGGGACAAAGCCATGCTCCTGCTGCAGGGCAGGTGGAATCCCAAATCCTTCCTGAATGGCTGGGACAAAGCCATGCTCCTGCTGCAGGGCAGGTGGAATCTCAAATCCCTTCCTGAATGGCTGGGACAAAGCCATGCTCCTGCTGCAGGGCAGGTGGAATCCCAAATCCTTCCTGAATGGCTGGGACAAAGCCATGCTCCTGCTGCAGGGCAGGTGGAATCCCAAATCCTTCCTGAATGGCTGGGACAAAGCCATGCTCCTGCTGCAGGGCAGGTGGAATCACAAATCCCTTCCTGAATGGCTGGGACAAAGCCATGCTCCTGCTGCAGGGCAGGTGGAATCTCAAACCCCTTCCTGAATGGCTGGGACAAAGCCATGCTCCTGCTGCAGGGCAGGTGGAATCTCAAATCCCTTCCTGAATGGCTGGGACAAAGCCATGCTCCTGCTGCAGGGCAGGTGGAATCTCAAATCCTTCCTGAATGGCTGGGACAAAGCCATGCTCCTGCTGCAGGGCAGGTGGAATCTCAAATCCCTTCCTGAATGGCTGGGACAAAGCCATGCTCCTGCTGCAGGGCAGGTGGAATCTCAAATCCTTCCTGAATGGCTGGGACAAAGCCATGCTCCTGCTGCAGGGCAGGTGGAATCTCAAATCTCTTCCTGAATGGCTGGGACAAAGCCATGTTCCTGCTGCAGGGCAGGTGGAATCACAAATCCCTTCCTGAATGGTTGGGACAAAGCCATGCTCCTGCTGCAGGGCAGGTGGAATCTCAAATCCCTTCCCGAATGGCTGGGACAAAGCCATGCTCCTGCTGCAGGGCAGGTGCAATCTCAAATCCTTCCTGAATGGCTGGGACAAAGCCATGCTCCTGCTGCAGGGCAGGTGGAATCTCAAATCCTTCCTGAATGGCTGGGACAAAGCCATGCTCCTGCTGCAGGGCAGGTGGAATCTCAAATCCCTTCCCGAATGGCTGGGACAAAGCCATGCTCCTGCTGCAGGGCAGGTGCAATCTCAAATCCTTCCTGAATGGCTGGGACAAAGCCATGCTCCTGCTGCAGGGCAGGTGGAATCTCAAATCCTTCCTGAATGGCTGGGACAAAGCCATGCTCCTGCTGCAGGGCAGGTGGAATCTCAAATCTCTTCCTGAATGGCTGGGACAAAGCCATGCTCCTGCTGCAGGGCAGGTGGAATCTCAAATCCCTTCCCGAATGGCTGGGACAAAGCCATGCTCCTGCTGCAGGGCAGGTGCAATCTCAAATCCTTCCTGAATGGCTGGGACAAAGCCATGCTCCTGCTGCAGGGCAGGTGGAATCTCAAATCCTTCCTGAATGGCTGGGACAAAGCCATGCTCCTGCTGCAGGGCAGGTGGAATCTCAAATCCCTTCCCGAATGGCTGGGACAAAGCCATGCTCCTGCTGCAGGGCAGGTGCAATCTCAAATCCTTCCTGAATGGCTGGGACAAAGCCATGCTCCTGCTGCAGGGCAGGTGGAATCTCAAATCCTTCCTGAATGGCTGGGACAAAGCCATGCTCCTGCTGCAGGGCAGGTGGAGTCTCAAATCCCTTCCTGAATGGCTGGGACAAAGCCATGCTCCTGCTGCAGGGCAGGTGGAATCTCAAATCCTTCCTGAATGGTTGGGACAAAGCCATGCTCCTGCTGCAGGGCAGGTGGAGTCTCAAATCCCTTCCTGAATGGCTGGGACAAAGCCATGCTCCTGCTGCAGGACAGGTGCAATCTCAAATCCCTTCCTGAATGGCTGGGACAAAGCCATGCTCCTGCTGCAGGGCAGGTGCAATCTCAAATCCTTCCTGAATGGCTGGGACAAAGCCATGCTCCTGCTGCAGGGCAGGTGGAATCTCAAATCCTTCCTGAATGGCTGGGACAAAGCCATGCTCCTGCTGCAGGGCAGGTGGAGTCTCAAATCCCTTCCTGAATGGCTGGGACAAAGCCATGCTCCTGCTGCAGGGCAGGTGCAATCTCAAATCCCTTCCTGAATGGCTGGGACAAAGCCATGCTCCTGCTGCAGGGCAGGTGGAATCTCAAATCCTTCCTGAATGGTTGGGACAAAGCCATGCTCCTGCTGCAGGGCAGGTGGAGTCTCAAATCCCTTCCTGAATGGCTGGGACAAAGCCATGCTCCTGCTGCAGGGCAGGTGGAATCTCAAATCTCTTCTTTGCTACCCAAATCTTTCACCTGTCAGCCAACTCTAAGCCTTATTAGAGCAGCAGCAGAAGCACAGGAGTGTGCCAACCATCTCCAAAACTCCCCCTAATCTCATCAGGAGTTTATATCTTCAGCTGAGGCTGAAACCTTGCAGCTTCAGAGAGCAGAGGCAGTTCAGTAAAGCATGAATAATTGGGGCACTGAGAGCCTGTGCCTGCTTAGAGAGCTGTGTGATTTAATAAACTGTTCAGTGATGTCTGCACAGTGGCTCCTCAAACTTGTGCTAGTGCCTGTGCCTGCAGCATGGATCACCCCATTCCTGCTAATTAGATGGCAGCAGGAGGGTTGCATCCTCAGCAGACAGGGAGCAAGCGTTTCTCCTGGAAAGTGGGCTGCTTTGAGGCTGTGCCTAGGAAACTTCCACAGATCGTGGAGAGAAAGGGGCAGAATGTAAAGAAATCAGCCTGGGATGGAAAAGGGACAAGAATGGTGAGCTCTAGATAATCCCCTTGGGCAGATCTCTATCAAAGTTAGTCTGTATGAACTAACTTTCTCTCTTGTTTTTTAGCTACCTTGCTCTGGCAGATACTGGGCTCTGGTTTCTGCTGCCGTTGCTGACCTTGGTTGTGGCTAAGTATCACAGAATCAGCCAGGTTGGAAGAGACCTCAGAGACCATCAAACCCAACTGATCATCCAGCCCTATCTAATGAACTAGACCATGGCACCAAGTGCCACATCCAGGCTCTTCCTAAACACCTCCAGGGCTGGTGACTCCACCACCTCCCTGGGCAGCACATCCCAGTGGCCAATCTCTCTTGCTGGGAAGAATTTCTTTCTAACATCCAACCTAAACCTCCCCTGGCACAGCTTGAGACTGTGTCCTCTTGTTCTGGTGCTGGCTGCCTGGGAGAAGAGCCCAACCCTCACCTGGCTACAACCTCCCTGCAGGGAGTTGGAGAGAGCAAGAAGGTCTCCCCTGAGCCTCCTCTTCTGCAGGCTAAGCAACCCCAGCTCCCTCAGCCTCTCCTCCCAGGGCTGTGCTCCAGACCCCTCCCCAGCTTTGTTGCCCTTCTCTGGACACCTTCCAGCAGCTCAACATCTTTCCTAACCTGAGGGGCCCAGAACTGGACACAGGACTCAAGGTTTGGCCTAACCAGCACTGAGTCCAGGGCAGAATGACTTCCCTGCTCCTGCTGGCCACACTATTCCTTAGTGCCATGGTCTAGTTGATTAGTTAGGGTTGGGTGATTGGCTGGACTTGATGATCTTGGAGGTCTCTTCCAACCTGGTTGATTCTGTGCAATTCTGTGCTTCCCAGCAGGGTGTCCTCTAATCTGTATTGGTGCCTGGTGTCATTTCTCCCCAGGTGCAGGGCTCTACACTTGTCGTCAGCTATGAGGTTATCTTTTTGCCCTTTGTCCTCTACTTCATGAGGTTCCCCTTTGCCCTGCTCTCTAGCCTGTCCAGATCTGAGGGGCTGGCAGCACACCACCCCAGCAAGCACTCCAAACAGACACCTTGGCAAGAGCCTCTTACTCAAAGGACACCAGATTATTTCCTCCTGCATGAGCAACTTTCAGGTGTAAGTTCTCCCTTAAGGAAAAAGTAAACAAAAGGAGACAATGCTTTATTTTCTGAAGGCTTTTAGGTGTACCTGAAGCCAGCAAATGAGCTCTTTCAAATGAGCAGCTCTTAATGGGCACTAATTGCATCACTCCTTGCATTATAGATCTATGAATTCCTCTCTTTATCAATTATGTCCTAATGAAGCTGCCTGGAGCTGTTCATAATGAAATTGTCTACTTCTGAACCAAGGAGATAATTGCTGAATTGTCCAAAACCTGCTGATGGCAGAGGCTCCACCAAAAACATTTACACACTAACAGTTGTTCAGTTATAACAGGAACGGTCATCCACACCTTGCAACTTTAGGACTCAGTCTACTCTATGAGGAGGCTCAGGGGAGACCTTCTTGCTCTCTACAACTCCCTGAAGGGAGGTTGTAGCCAGATGGGGGTTGGTCTCTTCTCCCAGGCACCCAGCACCAGAACAAGAGGACACAGTCTCAAGCTGTGCCAGGGGAGTTTAGGCTGGACATGAGGAAGAAGTTCTTCCCAGCAAGAGAGATCACAGTATCACCAAGGTTGGAAGACACCTCAAGGATCATCGAGTCCAACCTGTCACCACAGACCTCATGACTAAACCATGGCACCAAGTGCCACATCCAATCCCCTCCTGAACACCTCCAGGGACGGTGACTCCACCACCTCCCTGGGCAGCACGTCCCAATGGCCAATCTCTCTTGCTGGGATGAACTTTCTCCTCACCTTCATCCTAAACCTCCCCTGGTGCAGCTTGAGATTGTGTCCTCTTGTTCTGGTGCTGGCTGCCTGGGAGAAGAGACCAACCCCCACCTGGCTACAACCTCCCTTCAGGGAGTTGGAGAGAGCAAGAAGGTCTCCCCTGAGCCTCCTCTTCTGCAGGCTAAGCAACCCCAGCTCCCTCAGCCTCTCCTCACAGAGCTGTGCTCCAGAACCCTCCCCAGCCTTGTTGCCCTTCTCTGGACACCTTCAAGTGTCTCAATGTCCTTTTTACACATTCAAGTGTCTCAATGTCCTTGATTGTCCATTGGAATGTGCTGCCCAGGGAGGTGGTGGAGTCCCCATCCCTGGAGGTGTTTAGGAGGAGCCTGGATGAGGCACTTGGTGCCATGGCTGAGTTGATCAGATGGTGTTGGGTGCTAGGTTGGACTTGATGATCTCTGAGGGTTTTTCCAACCTGGTTGATTCTATTCTATCCTAAGTGCCCCAGGTTGCCCAGGGAGGTGGTGGAAGCCTCATCCCTGGAGGTTTTTGCAGCCAGGCTGGATGTGGCTGTGAGCAACCTGCTGTGGTGTGAGGTGTCCCTGCCCATGGCAGGGGGGTTGGGACTGGCTGAGCCTTGAGCTCCCTTCCAACCTTAACAATTCTGTGATTCTATAGAAAGACCTTGCTGGTGCACACATCCATTAGGCAGCCCTGCTTCCCCAAGCCCATGTGCATTAGCTTACTTTTGTAACTCCACCAAATTCCATCTGAGCTTTCTTTCCTCCTGCTGACCTAATTCAACACGAAGGAAATTCAATAACAGCTCCTAATATCTGAAGCATTATTTCCCAAGAGGAATTTAACACCACTTCTGCATCAAATAATAATGTGTTGAATAATGGAATGTATGCACTGATGGCAGCCAGAAAGCAGAGAAAGGCACAAAAAGCAGGCAAAAATACTCACCCCCACACCAAAACCAACAACCCAAACCTCTCAAACAAACCAACAAACAAACAAGACAGAACAAGCAAACAAAAAACCATGGGAAAATATGTATGTTCTTTAAAGCAAGCAAACAAACAGCTTGCTGATGATTAGGGATGTCTGAGGCAGGTCAAGAAGGCCAATGGCATCCTGGAGCAGTGTGGCCAGCAGGAGCAGGGAAGGTATTCTGCCCTGTGCTCAGCACTGGTTAGGCTACACCTGCAGTCCTGTGTCCAGTTCTGGGCCCCTCAGTTTAAGAAGGACATTGAGAGACTTGAAGGTGTCCAGAGAAGGGCAACAAGGCTGGGGAGGGGTCTGGAGCACAGCCCTGTGAGGAGAGGCTGAGGGAGCTGGGGTTGCTTAGCCTGCAGAAGAGGAGGCTCAGGGGAGACCTTCTTGCTCTCTCCAACTCCCTGAAGGGAGGTTGTAGCCAGGTGGGGGTTGGGCTCTTCTCCCAGGCAGCCAGCACCAGAACAAGAGGACACAGTCTCAAGCTGTGCCAGGGGAGGATTAGGCTGGATGCTAGGAAGAAGTTCTTCCCAGCAAGAGAGATTGGCCATTGGGATGTGCTGCCCAGGGAGGTGGTGGAGTCACCATCCCTGGTTCAAGACAGGCTTGGCTGTGGCCCTTGGAGCCATGGTTTAGTTGTCAGGAGGTGTTAGGTATTAGGTAACAGGTTGGACTTGATCTCTGAGGGCTTTTCCCACCTGCTTGATTCTCTGATTCTCTGATTCCAATAATATCCTGAATTATTAATTTAATGTTTTAAATTCCCACTGTTTTTTGACAAGCAAATTGTCAAAGGATCTGAGAATGAATCTTAGTCATAGAATCATAGAATGGGCTGGGCTGGAAGGGACCTCCAAAGCTCATCCAGTCCAACCTCCCTGCACTCAGCAGGGACATCCTCAGCTAGATCAGGTTGCCCAGGGGCTCACTGAGCTTCACCTTGAATATCTCCAGGGAAGGGGCCCCAGCCACCTCCCTGCATAACTTGTTCCAGTTTTCCACTACCCTCATAGTTAAGAACTTGTTCCTAACACCCAATCTAAATCTGCTCTTCCCCATCTTAAAGCCATTGTCCTCTATCCTTTCCCTGCAGGCCTTGGCAAACAGTCTCTCTCCATCCTTCTTGTAGCCCCCTTCAGCTACTGGGAGTCCTCCTCTTTGATTCATTAGGCCTTTGCCTCAACATAACAGAAATGTGAGTTGTGATTAATAATTTCCTAGGTTGAGGACTATGTAGCCTCATAGAATTATAGAATGATCTGGGTTGGAAGGGACCTCTGGAGATCTTCCAGTGCCAGCCCCCTGCCAGAGCAGGGGCAGGGAATCCAGCACAGGGCACACAGAACACATCCAGACAGGGCTGGGAAGGCTCCAGACAAGGAGACTCCACAACCTCTCTGGGCAGCCTGCTCCAGGCCTCTGGCAGCCTCCCAGGGCAGAAGTTCCTCCTCCTGCTGAGCTGCAACCTTCTGGGCTGCACTTTCCATCCATTGCCTCTTGTCCTATCCCAGGGTAGCAGAGCCTGGCCCTGTCCCTTCCTTCCTGACCCCCAGCCCTCAGCTATTGATAGACATTGATCAGATCCCTCTCAGCCTTCTCCTCTCCAGACTGAACACCCCCAGGGCTCTCAGCCTCTCCTCCCCAGGCAGTCTCCAGTCCCTTCAGCATCCTGGTAGCCCTGCCTTGGACTCTCTCCAGCAGATCCCTGTCCCTCCTGAGCTGAGGAGCCCAGAGCTGGATGCAATATCCTAGGTGTGGCCTCAGCAGGGCAGAGTAAAGGGGGAGGAGAACCTCCTTTGACCTAGTAAGAGACATGGGATAAAAAGTGACCTTTCAGCATCATTTAATTCAACTTTCATACACAATATCTGCTACCTACTGAAAATTATCCAGAAGCTCCAACTGTGCTGCAGCTGAGCCCCCTTTCCATTGCCTTCTCTTGCAGCATTGCTTTCCATGAGGAGCCTTCCTTTCAGTGCTAGCCAAAATCAGTTTGCCAGGGTGCTTGCAGAGCAGGCCCTCAGTTCTTTTTAAACACTTCCTACATTTGGTGGCTAGATTTGCATCACTCCACGCTGCAGGACCACCTCAAGGTTTGCAAGGTTTGCAAGGTTTGCTTCCTTGCCATGTTGCATTTCTTCTGATGCATGTGATGCTCTCCTCTGCCATTTGGAGCACGCTGGAGAGCTGCTCTTTTACCCTTTCCTCCTGATTTCTAACACCACTTTCTGAAGGCTTTTCAGCTCTCTTGATAGTAGGATTAATAAAACACTGGGATCCTTGTAAATCAATCCAGGTGGAAAACATGTGAGGCCAAGGCAGCAATATTTAATGTGCCAGCTGCAGCAGTATTAATCCCCTAGTCTGTAGGAGAGAACACTCTCAGAAGTTTCTAAATTGAAAGGTTTTAATGGGGAAAGAGTTTGAGGATCTCAGGCTGCTCTTACTCTCTGGTTTTGACAGCAGCTACCTAACATATCCCCAGCACCCTCCCTACCTGGCTAACCTTTACATTCCTAACCAGATGGATTTCTATTCACAGATTGCTTCAGGTCAAAAGGGATCCTCAAAGGTCATCTTGTCCAAGCCCCTCTGCAGAGAGCAGAGACACCTCCAGCTAGATTGGGTGGCTCATGGATTCACAGGTTACATTGGACTGGAAGGGACCCTCAAAGGTCATCTTGTCCAAGCCCCTCTGCAGAGAGCAGAGACACCTCCAGCTAGATTGGGTGGCTCATGGATTCACAGGTTACACTGGACTGGAAGGGACCCTCAAAGGTCATCTTGTCCAACCCCCTCTGCAGAGAGCAGAGACACCTCCAGCTAGATTGGGTGGCTCATGGATTCACAGGTTACATTGGACTGGAAGGGGCTCTCAAAGGTCATCTTGTCCAACATCCCTGCAGTCAGCAGGCACACCTCCAACTAGGTCAGGCTGCCCAGGCCCATACAGATCTGGAATGCCTCCAGGGATGGGGTCAGAACCAAATCCCTGGGCAACCTGTGCCAGTGTTTTCCCACTCATTATAAAGAACTTCATCCTTATGTCCAATCTAACCCTACCCTGGTCCAATTTCAAACCATTAGTCCTAGTCCTACCACTCCCTGCCCTTCTGAACAGTTCTTCCCCAGCCTTCCTGTAGGTCCCCTTCAGATATTAACATGCAGTTAAAAGCTCTCCTTGGAGTCTTCTTCAGGCCAAAGAGCCTCAACTCTCCCAGCCTGTTTTCATAGGAGAGGTTATCAGGCCCTCTGGCCATTGCTGTGCTCTTTCTGTGGACCTTCTGCAGCAGATCTCTCTTCCTCTTGTGCTGGGGGTGCTGTAGCTGGGCACAATGCTCTGAGCAAGCCTCAATGCTTTGTATCTTCAGGGTACAGAATCAGAGAATCACAGAATGCTCTGGGTTGGAAGGGAGTTCCAGAGCTCAGCCAGTCCAAGCCCTCTGCACTCAGCAGGGACATCCCCAACTAGATCAGGTTGCCCAGAGCCCTGTCCAGCCTCACCTTGAAGATCTCCAGGGATGGTGCCCCAACCAGCTCCCTGGGCAACCTGCTGCAGTGTTCCATTACCCTTATGATGCTGAACCTTTTCCTCACATCCAGCCTCAATCTGCTCTGCTCTAGTTTGAAGCCATTTTCCCTCATCCTGTCCCTGCAGGCCTTTGCAAACAGTCTCTCTCCATCCTTCTTGTAGCCTCTTCAGGTCCTATCAGGCTGCTCTTAGGTCTCCCTGGAGCCTTCTCCTCTCCAGGCTGAACACCCCCAGCTCCCTCAGCCTGTGCTCACAGCAGAGCTGTTCCAACCCCCTGAGCATTTTCATGGTCCTCCTCTGGAGCCTCTCCATCAGCTCCAGGTCCTTCCTGTGCTGAGGGCTCCAGAGCTGGACACAGCACTGCAGGTGAGGTCTGTGGGGCCTCAGCCACCAGAAGCAGGGGTGTTGGACACTAGGGGGTGAGTGCAAGCCAACTAACCTTGTCTCTCCTCTGCTTGCTTTCAGGATTTGGCTATTATGCACAGAGATGAGCTGCTGGAACCTGCTGTGCCACATCAGCAACTAGAGGCATAAAGAGCAAGTCGGGGAAAACAAAGCTGTAGGCTCCACCCCTGACCAGCTTGGAGAGGATCAGCAGTGGAGAACTATGACAATACAGCAAGTCCTATTACTCCTGCTGCTCTGGATGTGGCTGCCACAGCCTTGCCATACAGAAATGCTGTTCAGAAGGACTCCTGATCTCAGACCCAGAAGCTTTGGGGGACGCTCAGCAGGGAGCGATGGGAAAACAATTCACCGGCAGAAGCGAGGCTGGATGTGGAACCAGTTCTTCCTGTTAGAGGAATACACAGGATCAGACTATCAGTATGTGGGCAAGGTAAGGTTCTGATGAAGGGGTTGGTATTGTCAGCAACTTGCCTCACAGGATCACGGGGTGTAAAGGGATGGAAGGGGCCTCCAAAGCTCATCGAGTCCACTCCCCCTGCCAGAGCAGGAGCACAGAATCCAGCACAGGGCACACAGGAATTCGTCCAGGTGGGTCTTGAAAGGTTCCAGACAAGGAGAATCCACAACCTCTCTGGGCAGCCTGCTCCAGGCCTCTGGGACCCCCACAGTGAAGAAGTTCTTCCTCATGTTGAGCTGGAACCTCCTGTGCTGGAGTTTCCATCCATTGCTCCTTGTCCTATCCCAGGGTGCAGCTGAGCAGAGCCTGGCCCTGTCCCTTCCTTCCTGACCCCCAGCCCTCAGCTATTGATAGACATTGATCAGATCCCTCTCAGCCTTCTCCTCTGCAGAATAAACACCCCCAGGGCTCTCAGCCTCTCCTCGTCAGGCAGAGCTTCAATCTCTTCAGCATCCTTGCAGCCCTCCCTTGGACACTCTGCAGCAGATCCCTGTCCCTCCTGAGCTGGGCAGCCCAGAGCTGGATGCAATATTCCAGGTGAGGTCTCCCCAGGGCAGAGTAGAGGGGCAGGAGAACCTCCCTGGTTCCTCTGTAGACACTCTTCCTAATGCCCCCCAGGACCCCATTGGCCTTCTTGGCCCCCAGGGCACATTGCTGTCCCATGTAGGACTTGCTGCCCACCACCACTCCCAGCTCCTTCTCCCCAGGGCTGCACTCCAGCAGATCCCCTCCCAGCCTGTCCTGATGCAGTTTATTCTTCTTTCCCACGTGCAGGACTCTGCACTGATCCTTCTTGAAGCTCCTCAGCTTCTTCCCTGCCCAGCTCTCAGCCTGCCCAGGTCTCATTGAATGGCTGCACAGCCTTCAGCTGTCTCAGCCAAGCCTCCCATCTAGTTCCAACCCCTCTGTCGTTGGCAGGGACACCTCCCACTAGACCAGGTTGCTCAAAGCCTCATCCAACTTACCCTTTATCATGGAAAAAAAAAGAAAAAGATACTCCAAAAAGGAAATGACTGCTAAAACTAAAGACATCTGTACCTTATTTCTATCTGGAAGGTGTCCAGAGCAGGGCCAGGAGGAGGAGCAGAGGGCTGGAGCTGCTCTGCTGTGAGCACAGACTGAGGGAGTTGGGGTTGTGCAGGCTGGAGAGGAGAAGGCTCCCAGGAGACCTCATTGTGGCCTTCCAGGATCTGCAGGGGGCTCCAAGAAAGCTGGGGAGGGACTTTTGAGGGTGTCAGGGAGGGATAGGAGCAGGGGGGGATGGAGCAAAACTGAAAGTGGGGAGATTGAGATTGGATGTCAGGAAGAAGTTGTTGCCCATGAGGGTGGTGAGAGCCTGGCACAGGCTGCCCAGGGAGGTGGTGGAAGCCTCCTGCCTGGAGGTGTTTGCAGCCAGGCTGGAGGTGGCTGTGAGCAACCTGCTGTGGTGTGAGGTGTCCCTGCCCATGGCAGGGGGTTGGGACTGGCTGAGCCTTGAGGTCCCTTCCAACCCTGACAATTCTGTGCTTCTATATTCAAAGCCATACCTCAGGAGGTAAAAAAACCCCAACTATATTCCAGCCTATTAGAGTACATTTGTTCACTCCAGGAATTAAAGAACCATAACAGAAAAGGGAGCTCCAGAAATGTTTGACCTACAGCTCCTTTGAAATGATGAGTGTAGAAGCAGCCCACAGTTCCAACAGCAATTCAAAGGCTGATGCTTCAGGGGCTTTTGTGGGGTTTATTTTTTCCTCCTTTCTTAATTTCTGATTTGTCAGATCAGATGCAGATGAACTTAAATTCTCCTGTAGACACAGAGAGCAAGGAAGAGCCAGGGGTAAGACTGAGGAATTATTGGGTCCTTGCAAAAAGAGGGGGGAAATATATAATATACCCATGAGGGAGAGCTCTAAGAAGTTAAAAGTTGATGTTTACCCTTTGAAAATAGAATGGAATGGAATGGAATGGAATGGAATGGAATGGAATGGAATGGAATGGAATGGAATGGAATAGAATAGAATAGAATAGAATAGAATAGAATAGAATAGAATAGACCAGGTTGGAAGAGACCTTCAAGATCATCGTGTCCAATCTATCATCCAACACCACCTAATCAACTAAGCCATGGCACCAAGCACCCCAAAAAGTCTCCTCCTGAACACCTCCAGCGATGGTGACTCCACCACCTCCCCAGGCAGCCCATTCCAATGGGCAATCACTCTCTCTGTGTAGAACTTCCTCCTAACCTCCTCGTGGCCCTTCTCTGGACACCTTCCAGCCCCTCCAGAGCCTTCCTGGCACAGAGGCTCCAGAGCTGGCCCCAGAGCTGCAGCTGTGGTCTCAGCAGAGTGGAGCAGAGGGGCAGAATCCCCTCCCTGCCCTGCTGGCCACACTTCTCTTGCTGCAGCCCAGGCTCTGCTTGGCTCTCTGGGCTGCAAGTGCTCCCTGCTGGCTCCTCTTGAGCTTCTCCTGCACCCCCAAGGACTTTCCTTCAGGGCTGCTCTCCAGCCAGTCCCTGCCCAGCCTGGCAGACTTGCCACAATATAGTGATGAGCAGAATAAATTGCACTTGATCTGTAGAGATGTGGGACAGTCATAACAATTTCTCCCTTGAGAAGCCCATCTTCCATCAGGAACTTCCACATGTCCTTTCTCTGAGGTGTGGCATTTGGTGGCAAACAGGCAGGAATTGCAGTTTCTGCACCTCCCTGCTTGTGATTGCTGATTCCACTCCAGATGTGCTCCTTAGGAGGCAGAAATATTGGAGAAATACTGTTTTGGAAGGCCGGGAATCATTAGCAGCTATTACTACCTTGGCAATCATGGCTTTAAATGAGCCAGCCTAGCACTGAATGATAAAAAATGACATCACTGAGGGTTTAAATTTTGACAGTGAGGGGAAAAAAAGGTAAAAATATGTGGCTGATGCAAATGTGTGAGGAGAAGTAAATGGGGGGGAAGGCAGAGAGGTTTATAGAAAATGTATGGTTCAAAGGGTAGGGATTTCAAGAAATTGGATGAAATCATCCATCCTGAGGAACCAACAGAAAAGATAAAGAAAAGAACAGAGTAGAGTAAAGGAGAAGAGAAGAGAAGAGAAGAGAAGAGAAGAGAAGAGAAGAGAAGAGAAGAGAAGAGAAGAGAAGAGAAGAGAAGAGAAGAGAAGAGAAGAGAAGAGAAGAGAAGAGAAGAGAAGAGAAGAGAAGAGAAGAGAAGAGAAGAGAAGAGAAGAGAAGAGAAGAGAAGAGAAGAGAAGAGAAGAGAAGAGAATGCAATGGAATACAGTAGAATAGAATAAGCCAGGTTGGAGGAGACCTCAGAGATCATCAAGTCCAACCTATCAACCAATACCATTTAATCAACTCAACCATGGCACCAAGCACCCCATCAAGTCTCCTTCTAAACACCTCCAGGGATGGTGACTCCACCACCTCCCTGGGCAGCACATCCCAATGGCCAATCTCTCTTGCTGGGAAGAATTTCTTCTTTACATCCAGCCTGAACCTCCCCTTGCACAGCTTGAGACTGTGTCCTCTTGTTCTGGTGCTGGCTGCCTGGGAGAAGAGACCAACCCCCACCTGGCTACAACCTCCCTTCAGGGAGTTGCAGAGAGCAAGAAGGTCTCCCCTGATCCTCCTCTTCTGCAGGCTAAGCAACCCCAGCTCCCTCAGCCTCTCCTCACAGGGCTGTGCTCCAGACCCCTCCCCAGCTTTGTTGCCCTTCTCTGGACACCTTCAAGTCTCTCAATGTCCTTCTTAAACTGAGGAGCCCAGAACAGGACACAGCACTCAAAGTGTGGCCCAAGCAGTGCTGAGCACAGGGCACAATGACCTCCCTGCTCCTGCTGGCCACACTGTTCCTGATGCAGGCCAGGATGCCCTTGGCCTTCTTGGCCACCTGGGCACACTGCTGCCTCATGTTCAGCCTACTCTCAACCAGTACCCCCAGGGCCCTCTCTGGCTGACTGCACTCAGCCACTCTGCCCCCAGCCTGTAGCACTGCATGGGGTTGGTGTGGCCAATGTGCAGGGCTTGTGCTAGAGACCTCTCCCCAGCCTTATTGTGGGACCTCTCCCCAGCCATGTTACAGTGATTTCAGCTGCAAACCAAGGCATTCCTGTCTCATGTGTTTTGAAATGGCCTCCAGCAGTAGGCAGAACAAAGCCTCCCTGCTCTCAGTGTCGTTGTGCATCTTTTTCCCCAGTAAAGGCAATGCTTTCTATGCAGAAGGCTGTTGTAAATTAGGACATCTGCAAACCGCTGCTGCCTTAATGGTTCTTTGGTTCATAACTTGGCTGCTTTAAGAAAACACAGATGAGATGTAACAACAAAAAAGCAACCCACACCCAATTCTTGTTAAGAACATCACAATACCTGGTATGGCTTCTTAGTTACCTCTTTGTTCTCATTAATGCAGAGAGCATTAAGATTTGGTGGTGAGTTTTGCTCTGAAACCCTGCCCCAAAAGGAAACAAAGCTGTGGTGGATGCACCCTCCCTGGAGGTATTCATTGCCAGGGATGGAGAAGGCCTTGACCCCCCATGGTTTAGAGGAAGGTGTCCCTGCCCATGGCAAGGGTGTTGGGACCTGACCTCTAAGGTCTCTCTCAATCCAAACCATTCTCAGACACTCTTGCCCGCTTTCTCTTTCCCCCTGCTGTACAGGCTGTGTTTAAGACACTAAAATTAGAAAGCAACTTTCATGTGGGCTCCTGCAAGAGCTCTTTGGTGTATGAAATTCAATTAGTCCCTAGCTCATGTCAGCTCAGTGCCTCTGTGTCCTCTGGAGTGGAAGCTGCCACAGCCTAATGAAGCCGAAACTTTCTTGCTTGGGCTGTCTGGACATCAGCTAAAGACCTTGGCTTGAGGAGGGAGTTTGGTTGTTGGCACATGAACTCGGGGCATCTGTGTGAGGATTTTCTCCTGCTTGTATCACAGAATCATGGAATCAATAAGGTTGGAAGAGACCTCAAAGATCATCAAGTCCAACCTGTCACCACAGACCTCATGACTGCTAAACCATGGCACCAAGTGCCACGTCCAATCCCCTCCTGAACACCTCCAGGGACGGTGAATCCATGTGCCATAAAACAAGAAACTGCCTTCCTCTCCTGAAATCTGAGGAGATTTTGTCAGTGGCAGGACCATGAACCTCCTCCAGGCTGTGAATCCTCCCTTTAAAGGAAGGAGGGAGCTAACTGAGAGCAAAAAATACAGGGCTCCAAGGATGCTGAAGGGACTGGAGCACTGCCTGGTGAGGAAAGGCTGAGAGCCCTGGGGCTGTCTAGTGCTGAGAGAAAGAATAGAATACAGTAGAATAGAGTAGAGTAGAGTAGAATAGAATAGAATAGAATGGAATGGAATGGAATAGAATAGAATAGAATAGAATAGAATAAAGCATGATTGGAAAAGACCTTTCAGATCATCAAGTCCAACTTATCAACCAACACCATCTGATCAGCTCAACCATGGCACCAAGCACCCATCCAGTCTCTTTCTAAACACCTCCAGGGATGGTGACTCCACCACCTCCCTGGGCAGCACATCCCAAGGGCCAATCTCTCTTGCTGGGAAGAACTTCTTCCTTACATCCAGCCTAAACCTCCCCTGGCACAGCTTGAGACTGTGTCCTCTTGTTCTGGTGCTGGCTGCCTGGGAGAAGAGACCAACCCCCACCTGGCTCCAACCTCCCTTCAGGGAGTTGTAGAGAGCAAGAAGGTCTCCCCTGAGCCTCCTCTTCTGCAGGCTAAGCAACCCCAGCTCCCTCAGCCTCTCCTCACAGGGCTGTGCTCCAGACCCCTCCCCAGCTTTGTTGCCCTTCTCTGGACATGTTCCAGAGAAGACTGAGGAGAAGGCTGAGAGGGATCTGATCAATGTCTATCAATAGCTGAGGGCTGGGGGGCAGGAGGGAAGGGCCAGGGCCAGGCTCTGCTCAGCTGCACCCTGGGATAGGACAAGAAGCAATAGATGGAAACTCCAGCACAGGAGGTTCCACCTCAACAGAAGGAGGAACTTCTGCCCTGGGAGGCTGCCAGAGGCCTGGAGCAGGCTGCCCAGAGAGGCTGTGGAGTCTCCTTGTCTGGAGCCTTTGCAGCCCTGCCTGGATGTGTTCTGTGTGCCCTGTGCTGGGTTCTCTGCTCCTGCTCTGGCAGGGGGCTGGCACTGGACAATCTCCAAAGTTCCCTTTCCAACCCCTAATATCCTGTGACCTTGTGATTAGCTATTAATAGGTGTGTGGAGTGCTGGGGTTGTAGCTTTTTTGCTTAAGCAGAATCCTCATCTATCTTTGCCCAGCCTCCAGATCAGTAAGGGCTTGAGCATCACCGAAGAGCTTTAGGTCTTCTTTTTGTCCATTAATACATTATACCTAACATAACCCCTCCCCCCAGATGGTCCTGCTCTGGCACAGGGTTTGGACCTGAAGATCTCCACAGGTCCCTTCCAACCTCTAACAACCTGTTATCCTCTGCACCAGCTCCAGTCATGGGGAAAAGATGCAAGCCTAGGGCTGAAAAATGCCTTTGCTGTATGATTAGTTTATGGAAATTGAGACTCTTGCAGATGATATCACTTGGGGGTGATGACTGCAGGGAGCTGGGAAAAGAGTGTTTCTGATCCTGTGGCAGGCATTGCTTCACCAGGGATGTGTAAAGGAACCAGAAGAGTATGATTCATTCCCCTTTGCCTCTTACCAGTTTAAAACCTTCCACCTTGAGTCCTCTGTCCAGCTCTGGGATTCTCAATATAAGAAGGATGTTGAGCTGCTGGAAGGTGTCCAGAGAAGGGCAACAAAGCTGGGGAGGGGTCTGGAGCACAGCCCTGGGAGGAGAGGCTGAGGGAGCTGGGGTTGCTTAGCCTGGAGAAGAGGAGGCTCAGGGGAGACCTTCTTGCTCTCTCCAGCTCCCTGAAGGGAGGTTGTAGCCAGGTGGGGGTTGGCCTCTTCTGCCAGGCACCCAGCACCACAACAATAGGACACAGTCTCAAGCTGTGCCAGGGGAAGTTTAGGCTGAAGGTGAGGAGAAAGTTCATCACAGAGAGAGTTGTTAGCCATTAGAATGTGCTGCCCAGGGAGGTGGTGGAGTCACCATCTCTGGAGGTGTTCAAGAGGGGATTGGATGTGGCCCTTGGAGCCATGGTTTAGCAGTCATGAGGTGTTGGGTGGTAGATTGGACTTGATGATCTCTGAGGTCTTTTCCAACCTTATTGATTCTATGGTAACATTGGGAGGAACAATGAAAAGTCTGGAGCAGCAAGGGATGGCTGCAATCTTTCTCAGTAGAAAGAGAAATACTGATAATGATTATTACCTTTCTTTTGGGTAATGAAGCAATTTGAAGCAACCTCATTTAATCTGAAAGTGCACTGCAAAGCAGAGCTTCTAATTTTTCTACTCTGCTGAGACCCCCACCTGGAGCACTGCAACCAGTTCTGGAGTCTATAGTACAGAAAGGCTCTGGAGGTGCTGGAAGGTGTTCAGAGAAGGGCTACGAGGAGGAGCAGAGGGCTGGAGCTGCTCTGCTCTGAGGACAGACTGAGGGAGTTGGGATTGTGCAGGCTGGAGAGGAGAAGGCTCCCAGGAGACCTCATTGTGGCCTTCCAGGATCTGCAGGGGGCTCCAAGAGAGCTGGGGAGGGACTTTTGAGGGTGTCAGGGAGGGATAGGAGCAGGACGAATGAAAGACAACTAGAAATGGGTACATTGAGTTTGGTTGTTAGGAAGAAGTTGTTGCCCATGAGGGTGGTGAGGGCCTGGCACAGGCTGCCCAGGGAGGTGGTGGAAGCCTCCTGCCTGGAGGTGTTTGCAGCCAGGCTGGAGGTGGCTGTGAGCAACCTGCTGTGGTGTGAGGTGTCCCTGCCCATGGCAGGGGGCTGGGACTGGCTGAGCCTTGAGCTCCCTTCCAGCCCTAACAACTCCATGATTCTATGTTTGTTGCTTCTCCTCATCAAGCAAAAGGCTTTGAGAACAATCCTCATCCTGCTTTCCTTGCTCTGCCTTCCTTTTAGGTTGCTCCCCCTTTATCTTCTCATTTTCTTTCTGAAGTGTGTCTCTTCCCTTTCCACCTTGTCTCCTCTGCTAAGCAGTGCACAATAGCACCGGACTGGCGAGGTGACAGTGCAGCTGAGTGAGAAAACTAAATGCCTGCCATGTCTCATTAAAACTCCCTGCATATTCTTGCATCACTGGAGAAGGCTGCTTTAAATCTTACCTTAAGGATAAATTGAAACAAGTTAATCTCTTTGGTGAGCAAATCTGGCTCAAAGCCATGATAATCAATCTGGCAGCTAAGAGAGAATGCTGCACAGGACGTGAGCTATCAAAGAAACCCCACCACAACTCTTTAGGGTAGGTGCAGCCTAATGCTGAGCAACTGCAGCATCCAATGGTTCAGTTTATGAGCCTTAAAATAATGTCTCCAGAGTGGGAATTTGATTCTCTGCTGGTTTCAGGACCAATCTGCCCACTCTGGTGGGCAAATTGCAGACAGGTTGGACAGAGGGGCAGAGGCCAAGGGCAGCAGATTGAACACATCCAAGTGCCAGGTTCTGCACATTGGCCACAGCAACCCCAGGCAGTGCTACAGGCTGGGGGCAGAGTGGCTGAGAGCAGCCAGGCAGAGAGGGACCTGGGGGTGCTGGTTGATGGTAGGCTGAACATGAGGCAGCAGTGTGCCCAGGCAGTCAAGAGGGCCAATGACATCCTGGCCTGAATCAGGAATAGTGTGGCCAGCAGGAGCAGGGAGGTCATTCTGCCCCTGTACACTGCACTGCTCAGGCCACACCTGGAGTCCTGTGTCCAGTTCTGGGCTCCTCAGTTTAGGGAAGATGTTGAGCTGCTGGAAGGTGTCCAGAGAAGGGCAACAAAGCTGGGGAGGGGTCTGGAGCACAGCCCTGTGAGGAGAGGCTGAGGGAGCTGGGGTTGCTTAGCCTGGAGAAGAGGAGGCTCAGGGGAGACCTTCTTGCTCTCTCCAACTCCCTGCAGGGAGGTTGTAGCCAGGTGGGGGTTGGTCTTCTCCCAGGCTACCAGTACCAGAACAAGAGGACACAGTCTCAAGCTGTGCCAGGGGAGGTTTAGGCTGGAGTTGAGGAGGAAGTTTTACACAGAGAGAGTGATTGCCCATTGGAATGGGCTGCCTGGGGAGGTGGTGGAGTCACCATCACTGAAGGTGTTCAGGAGGAGACTTGCTGGGGTGCTTGGTGCCGTGGGTTAGTTGATTAGGTGGTGTTGGATGATAGGTTGGATGAGATGATCTTGAAGGTCTCTTCCAACCTGGGTTATTCTATTCTATTCTATTCTATTCTACTCTACTCTACTCTACTCTACTCTATTCTATTCTGGTCATTATTTCTCTACAAAGTAGCCAGTGCAGGTGCCAATGCTATTCTTTTGATCTGCTAATAAGCATGGGGATGAAAGGACTTGTTTTGCATGCCAGGTGCAGAAAGTGCTGGAGTTTACTACCAAGGCTTTTGAAACAAGCAGGAGGAGGCTTTGTCAGGGATGTGGTGCATTGGTATGCAAACACCACTCCCAGCAAGCATCCCTGAGATTCAGCAGTCTCTGTCACTCATTTATTTTTAACCTGCTAGAATTCTCTCCTACTTTGTTCAATTCAGACCATTACATGAAGGCAGAAATGAACTCCTGTGTGCTAGCACTTGTTAAGTTGTGTCACTGTGAGCCCAGGGATGCAGCAACACTGCCTCCAGTTCTGGGATCCTCAGTTTAAGAAGGATATTGAGAGGCTGGAAGGTGTCCAGAGAAGGGCAACAAAGCTGGGGAGGGGTCTGGAGCACAGCCCTGTGAGGAGAGGCTGAGGGAGCTGGGATTGCTTAGCCTGCAGAAGAGGAGGCTCAGGGGAGACCTAATTGCAGCCTGCCAGTACCTGAAGGGGGTTGCAAGAAGGATGGAAAGAGACTGTTTGCAAAGGCCTGCAGGGACAGGACCAGGGACAATGGCTTCACACTAGAGCAGAGCAGATTTAGATTGGATGCTGGGAACTTTGCTATGAGGGTAGTGGAACACTGGAACAGGTTTCTCAGGGAAGTGGTGGAGGTCCCATCCCTGGAGGTATGCAAGGTGAGGCTGGACAGGGCTCTGGGCAACCTGATCTAGTTGAGGATGTCCCTGCTTGCTGCAGGGAGGTTGGTCTGGATGGCCTTTGGAGGCCCTTTCTGGCCTGGATCATTCTTTGTTGCTGTTCTATGATTATTACATTGAAAGGTTGTCAAATGTATTGTGGAATAAAGTAGGAATGGGGAAACCTTCTTGCTCTCTACAACTCCCTGAAGGGAGGTTGTAGCCAGGTCGGGGTTGGGCTCTTCTCCCAGGCACCCAGCAGCAGAACAAGAGGACACAGTCTCAAGCTGTGCCAGGGGAGGTTTAGGCTGGAGGTGAGGAGAAAGTTCTTCCCAGTAAGAGGTTGGCCATTGGGATGTGCTGCCCAGGGAGGTGGTGGAGTCACCATCCCTGAAGAGGTTCAAGACAGGCTTGGATGTAGCACTTGGAGCCATGGTTTAGTTGTCAGGAGGTGTTAGGGATTAGGTACTAGGTTGGACTTGATGATCTCTGAGGACTTTTCCAACCTCATTGATTCAATGATTCAATGATTCTGTGATTATGCAAACACAAAAGGAAGCAGGAAGGCAAAAATGTGTTTAGAGAGGAACTATTGGAAACATTATTTCCTTTGGTACAGATCACAGAGAGCTGAAAGTCATACTGGAAACTCTGCTGTGGAGCACAGAATATTAAACTGAGACCAAAAAATAACCCCAGCTTGAGCTGGATGGATGCCTGCTGTAAGAACTCAAAGGCTGGCTGGTAAATAAAGTCACGTCCTTGTCCTTAGGTATCTGAATACCAATCACTGAGAATTCAGGGAGGGCCCTCTGAATCTGAAATTCAAAGAGAAAGAGGTGTGACAGATCCTGAAATCTTCATCTGGCATGGCCATGAATCATTCCAAATGCCAGGAGTTTGTGTGAGGAATGGGTCTGGCTCACCTCATCTGCTCTGTTTTGCACAGGAGCATCTCCTGGCTTTTTGAGGGGGGTGAAAAAAGGATTAACACTTTGTGTGCTGTGAGGGGAAAAAGAAAAGTTCATGACCTTTGTATTTGATTAAGAAATGTCAGAGTAGAGTGCAGCTCCTGTGGGAGAGGAGAAGGGGATGTGTTAGAAGCCACAACCATGGAGGATGGGCAGGGACACCTCACACCACAGCAGGTTGCTCACAGCCACCTCCAGCCTGGCTGCAAACACCTCCAGGCAGGAGGCTTCCACCACCTCCCTGGGCAGCCTGTGCCAGGCTCTCACCACCCTCATGGGGAACAACTTCTTCCTAACAGCCAATCTCATTCTCCTCACTTCTAGTTTTGCTCCATTCCCCCTGCTCCTATCCCTCCCTGACATCCTAAAACATCCCTCCCCAGCATTCTTGGAGCCCCCTGCAGATCCTGGAAGGCCACAAGAAGGTCTCCTGGGAGCCTTCTCCTCTCCAGCCTGCACAACCCCAACTCCCTCAGTCTGTCCTCAGAGCAGAGCAGCTCCAGCCCTCTGCTCCTCCTCGTGGCCCTTCTCTGGACACCTTCCAGCACCTCCAGATCCTTCCTGGCACAGAGGCTCCAGAGCTGGCCCCAGAGCTGCAGCTGTGGTCTCAGCAGAGTGGAGCAGAGGGGCAGAATCCCCTCCCTGCCCTGCTGGCCACACTTCTCTTGCTGCAGCCCAGGCTCTGCTTGGCTCTCTGGGCTGCAGGTGCTCACTGCTGGCTCCTGTGGAGCTTCTCATACTACCAGTGGCAGATACAAAACCAAAACCACCTCTTCACAGCTGCTCCTTGGGTGCAGTTGAAACTGCTAAATGAACCAGGTGTCTACTGCTTTCCCAGCTTGGCTGGCATGGATCACAGATGCCCATTAGCCAAAACCACCCAACCAACAACAAAGGAACAACTATAGGAAAGACTTTTGAGCAGAATTTTTGATTCCATCTCATTTTATTTGTAATGCTAAAGTAAAATAGTAAAACTTTGCAGTGCTGGTTGTAAGGAGGCCCTCCAGAAGCATCCTGGCAGGCTTGAGGAGCAGGCCAGTGCAAACCACTGCAGGAGGTTCAACAAGTGCAAGGTCTTGCATCTGGGTCAGACCAACCCCAAGCACCAATCCAGGCTGGGTGCAGAGTGGAAAGTAGCCCTGAAGCAAAAGCCTTGGGGCTGTTGGTTGTTGAGAAGATCCTCCTGAGTGGCCTGGTGCAGCCCTCAGGCAGCTGTGTGCTGGGCTGCAGCCAGAGGAGTGTGGGCAGAAGGCTAAAGAGGGGATTGCACCCCTTGGCTCTGCTCTGCTGAGACCACAGCTCAAATAATGCCTCTGGTTCTGCTGTCCCCAGCAGAAGAAGGACACAGAGCTGCTGGAAGTGAGCCCAGAGGAGGGCCATGAGCATGATCCAGGGGTGGAGCAGCTCTGCTATGAGGACAGGCTGAGGGAGCTGGGGCTGTGCAGCCTGGAGAAGACTCTGGGGGGACCTAAGAGCTGTCTTTCAGTACTTGAAGGGATCCTTCTGGAATATGCAGAGGCACTCTTCATGAGGGTGTCTAGAGGCAGGACAGGGGAGAGTGGTTTAAACTGAGGGAGAGAAACTGGATCTTAAGAAGAATTCTTCAGTACAGGGGTGGTGAGAAGCTAGAACAGGTGGCAGTGGAGTTGAAAGGAGAGGGTCTTCAAGGTCCCTTCTTCCCATAAAAGCTGAAGAGAGAAATGATCACAGAATCAAGCAGGTTGGAAAAGACCTCAGAGATTATCAAGTCCAACCTATTACAACCAACTAAACCATGGCTCCAAGTGCCACATCCAAGCCTTTCTGGAACACCTCCAGGGACACCTCCCTGGGCAGCACATTCCCATGGGCAATCTCTCTGTCTGGGAAGAACTTTCTCCTCACCTCCAGCCTAAACCTCCCCTGGCACAGCTTGAGACTGTGTCCTCTTGTTCTGGTGCTGGGTGCCTGGCAGAAGAGACCTACCCCCTCCTGGCTACAACCTCCCTTCAGGGAGTTGGAGAGAGCAAGAAGGTCTCCCCTGAGCCTCCTCTTCTCCAGGCTAAGCAACCCCAGCTCCCTCAGCCTCTCCTCACAGGGCTGTGCTCCAGACCGCTCCCCAGCTTTGTTGCCCTTCTCTGGACACCTTCAAGTGTCTCAATGTCCTTCTTAACCTGAGGAGCCCAGAACTGGACACAGGACTCCAGGTGTGGCCTGAGCAGCGCTGAGCACAGGGCAGAATGACCTCCCTGCTCCTGCTGGCCACACTGTTCCTGATTCTCTTCTCCTGGTGCTGGTTGCCTGGGAGAAGAGACCAACCCCCACCTGGCTACAAGCTCCCTTCAGGTTGGAAGTGTACCCCAAAATCCAAGGATTCAACAGCTTTGCTGTCCCGAGCAGAGCAACACAACTGCAGCTATTTATTATTCTCTGTTATGGCTGTGCTGAATCCAGTCAGAGCTGCAGGTCATTAAGAGATGAAGCTGAGCTCCATATTAGTGACATAATGGATATTAGATCAATACTGAATGCTTAATAAATGGAGTTTCTTTCCTTCAGGCTATTTACATTAGCTGGTGGAGTGCAAAATGCTAATGGGCTTCAGCTGAAAAAGGGAAGAAACAGAAATAATATCAAAGGGAATCCACCAGAATTCAGGGTGACATGGAACCAGTTGTTCCATTTCCCTTAATTGTCATGTATTCTGTCAGCTCCTTTAGCTGCTTAGTGAATTCACAACCAGCACAGCAGGTTGTGAATTTTTAATAGGATCTCTTCAAGGAAAGGAAAGGTCAACATTAACATAAATATCTTCTTTAAGGCTGGGGAGGCAGAGGTTTCTCAGCAGAGAACAGGTGCTGCTGCAGAGCTGAAAAGCTGCCACAGCAGCCAAGTGAAAGGATTCTTGGAGCAGAAGTTGGGCAACAAATGCCTCAGTGTGGCACCAGGGAAGCTGTGGGGGCTTCAAGCCTGCAAGAGTTCAAAGCCAAGTGGGATGGGACCCTGAGCCTATCCAGTCAGCTACAAGAGGTAGCTGGCTCAGGGCAATCCCAAGCACTGGCTGGAGAGCAGCCCTGAAGAAAAGGACCTGGGGGTGCTGGGGGAGAAGCTCAAGAGGAGCCAGCAGTGAGCACTTGCAGCCCAGAGAGCCAAGCAGAGCCTGGGCTGCAGCAAGAGAAGTGTGGCCAGCAGGGCCAGGGAGGGGATTCTGCCCCTCTGCTCCACTCTGCTGAGACCACAGCTGCAGCTCTGGGGCCAGCTCTGGAGCCTCTATGCCAGGAAGGCTCTGGAGGTGCTGAAAGGTGTCCAGAGAAGGGCCAGGAGGAGGAGCAGAGGGCTGGAGCTGCTCTGCTGTGAGGACAGACTGAGGGAGTTGGGGTTGTGCAGGCTGGAGAGGAGAAGGCTCTGAGGAGACCTAATTGTGGTCTTCCAGGATCTGCAGGGGGCTCCAGGAAAGCTGGGGAGGGACTTTTGAGGGTGTCAGGAAGGGATAGGACCAAGGGGAATGGAGCAAAACTAGAACTGGGTAGATTGAGATTGGATGCTAGGAAGACGTTGTTGCCCATGAGGGTGGTGAGAGCCTGGCACAGGCTGCCCAGGGAGGTGGTGGAAGCCTCCTGCCTGGAGGTGTTTGCAGCCAGGCTGGAGGTGGCTGTGAGCAACCTGCTGCGGTGTGAGGTGTCCCTGCCCATGGCAGGGGGGTTGGGACTGGCTGAGCCTTGAGCTCCCTTCCAGCCCTTACAATTCTGTGATTTCTGATTCTAAGTATTACTCCAAGCTCCCAGAAAATAAGGGCACACTAATTTCATTAGGTGTTCCCACTGCAGGAGCTTGCAGTGATAGGTGAGGAGCAATGGCTTTAAGCTGGAGAAGGGAGATTTGCACTGGAGATTAGGAAGAATATCTTTACAGTGAGGATGGTCAGACAGAGCAAGAGGTTGCCCAGGGAGCTGGCAGATGCCTCCTTCCTGGAGGTGCTCAGGGCCAGGGTTGGACAGGGCCTTGACCAACCTGATTTAGAGGAAGGTGTCCCTGCCCATGGAACGCAGGTGGGCTGGAACTAGATGATCTTTAAGGTCCCTTCTAACCCAAACCACTCTATGAAAAACTAAACCAAAAACCCCAAACAAACCAAACCAAACCCAAAGCAACCACAATACAAAACCTAAACAGCCAAGGGGTATTTTATTGCTTCTAAGTAATCTTTTCCTTCCTTCCTTCCTCTTTCCTTCCCTTCTTTCCTCCCTCCCTCCCTCCCTTCCTTCCTCCTCCCTTCCTTCCTCCCTCCCTCCCTCCCTCTCTCCCTTCCTTCCTCCCTCCCTCCCTTCCTTCCTCCCTCCTTCCTTCCCTCCCTGCTCCTCCTTTCCCCCTCCCAGCTCCACTCTGACCAGGACAAGGGGGACGGCTCACTCAAGTACATCTTGTCAGGCGACGGGGCCGGCACTCTGTTCATAATCGATGAGAGGACAGGGGACATCCACGCCACCCGGAGGATCGACCGGGAAGAGAAAGCCTTTTACACCCTGCGTGCCCAGGCCATTAACAGAAGAACTCTCAGACCGGTGGAACCCGAGTCCGAGTTTGTCATCAAGATCCACGACATCAACGACAACGAGCCGACCTTCCCAGAGAAGGTTTACACTGCCAGCGTTCCTGAGATGGCAGTAGTGGGTGAGTGCTTCCTGCCAGGGCTCCCTGCCTCTCACCTGGCGAGCCTTTGCCCCAGCCTCTGCAAACTCACTCAGGTTTGGAAAGCTGCCTCCTGGCTCAATTGCTGTTCATTGTGATCCATGGATTGAAAGAGTGGAATTGCTCCCACACGTGGGGTGCTGCTATTGTTCATTGCTCCTCTCCTCTCCTCTCCTCTCCTCTCCTCTCCTCTCCTCTCCTCTCCTCTCCTCTCCTCTCCTCTCCGAACCTCTCCTCTCCGAACCTCTCCTCTCCTCTCCGAACCTCTCCTCTCCTCTCCGAACCTCTCCTCTCCTCTCCGAACCTCTCCGAACCTCTCCTCTCCGAACCTCTCCTCTCCGAACCTCTCCTCTCCTCTCTGAACCTCTCCTCTCCTCTCCTCTCTGAACCTCTCCTCTCCTCTCCTCTCTGAACCTCTCCTCTCCTCTCTGAACCTCTCCTCTCCTCTCCTCTCTGAACCTCTCCTCTCCTCTCCTCTCTGAACCTCTCCTCTCCTCTCTGAACCTCTCCTCTCCTCTCTGAACCTCTCCTCTCTGAACCTCTCCTCTCTGAACCTCTCCTCTCTGAACCTCTCCTCTCCTCTCCTCTCTGAACCTCTCCTCTCCTCTCTGAACCTCTCCTCTCTGAACCTCTCCTCTCTGAACCTCTCCTCTCTGAACCTCTCCTCTCCTCTCTGAACCTCTCCTCTCCTCTCCTCTCTGAACCTCTCCTCTCCTCTCCTCTCTGAACCTCTCCTCTCCTCTCCTCTCTGAACCTCTCCTCTCCTCTCCTCTCTGAACCTCTCCTCTCCTCTCTGAACCTCTCCTCTCCTCTCTGAACCTCTCCTCTCTGAACCTCTCCTCTCCTCTCCGAACCTCTCCTCGAGTCCCCTTCCCCTTCCCCTTCCCCTTCCCCTTCCCCTTCCCTCGCCTCCTCTCCTCCAGTCTCCTCTCCTCACCTCTCCAAACCTCTCCTCTCTGAACCTCTCCCCTCTTGTGGCATCAGATCTATTTCTACTGAGGATACTCAAATTACTAATCCACAGTGGTTTGGAGTATAAATATTTGTGGCAGTTTGGGCTGTGTGCCTTTAAGAAATGGCAAGAGTGTCCTGGAGGTGTACCAGGAGCTGGGGTTGCTTAGCCTGGAGAAGAGGAGGCTCAGGGGAGACCTTCTTGCTCTCTCCAACTCCCTGCAGGGAGGTTGCAGCCAGGTGGGGCTTGGTCTCTTCTCCCAGGCACCCAGCACCAGAACAAGAGGACACAGTCTCAAGCTGTGCCAGGGGAGGTTTAGGCTGGATGTTAGAAAGAAGTTCTTCCCAGAAAGAGTAATTGGCCATTGGGATGTGCTGCCCAGGGAGGTGGTGGTGGTCCCTGGAGGTGTCTAAGGAAAGTCTGGATGAGGCACTTAGTGCCATGGTTTAGTTGATTAGTTAAGCTTGGGTGATTGGTTGGACTTGATGATCTCTGAGGTCTGGGCCAACCTGGTTGAGAAGCTCATTAAAAGAAGCCTTTTGAAAGCTCAGTGAGTTTTGCCTTCCCCTCTCCCTGGAGGTCACCGGTGGTGCTAAGCACAAAGTGGAGCTGCTGGCTCCACTGTCACTCTCCTCTGTGAGTAAGGAGAGCTTTGTGTTTACTCCTGTGCTGCTGATGCACTGCCTGAAGCTAGACAAGCTCTTTATTCTCTGTGCTTTCAGGTGTGTTTTATTTTCAGTGCATGGACAAATCCTCTCCCGTGTTCAGTTCCTCCCTTACCTCACTCATGAATGGCAGCATCATACATTTTAAACAGCTGTCTGAGATCATCTCTCTTCCACTTGTGCAGTTTCCCTTCTTCTCCTAACTACAAAGTTGCAGCCTGCACAATGCCAGCTGAGCTGATTCATAAACAAGAGCATCTGGGGATAGAAGCAACAACTCTTTTGCTATTATTCCTATTTTAATCACTACCACAGCCTGAACTACATCAAGCAGGGGTTTAAGGCATCATTGATATGTTTGCACTTCTGGAGCCCCTATTAGAAGAAGGATCTGGAGGTGCTGGAGAGTGTCCAGAGAAGGGCCAGGAGGAGGAGCAGAGGGCTGGAGCTGCTCTGCTGTGAGCACAGACTGAGGGAGTTGGGGTTGTGCAGGCTGGAGAGGAGAAGGCTCCCAGGAGACCTCATTGTGGCCTTCCAGCATCTGAATGGGGCTCCAAGAAAGCAGGGGAGGGACTTTTGAGGGTGTCAGGGAGGGATAGGAGCAGGGGGAATGGAGCAAAACTGGAAGTGGGTTGATTGAGATTGGCTGTGAGGAAGAAGTTGTTGCCCATGAGGGTGGTGAGAGCCTGGCACAGGCTGCCCAGGGAGGTGGTGGAAGCCTCCTGCCTGGAGGTGTTTGCAGCCAGGCTGGAGGTGGCTGTGAGCAACCTGCTGTGGTGTGAGGTGTCCCTGCCCATGGCAGTGGGGTTGGGACTAGCTGAGCCTTCAGTTCCCTTCCAACCCTGACAATTTCATGATTCCATGATTCTCTTTTCCTGGGCTTTAGATAAAAATGTTAAAAGAGCAGGAAAATTCACAATTACTGACACAGGGTGGCCTCAGCAGTGCTCTGCAGCAAGGTGTGGAAGCAAAATGCTAGCAATGCTTTATTACTAGTTTTTTTTCAGTTTGCTTTGAATTTGTGATTGAATCCTCTCTTTTTTCCCTGTCCCAACATTCACCAAGCATGTTTTAGCATAAAGGTAGAGAAATATTTACAGTAAGCAATGGGCACCTGAAAAAGAACTGGAAATATCTACTGCTCCCAGGGGCCTGCCCTGCTGAAAAGCATCTCCTATGGACAGAGACCTTGGAGTGCTGGGGGGCAGCAAGGTCTGCATGGGACAGCAATGTGCCCTGGGGGCCAAGAGAGCCAAGGGGATCCTGGGGGGCAGCAAGAAAAGTGTGGCCAGCAGGGCTGGGGAGGTTCTGCTGCCCCTCTGCTCTGCCCTGCTCAGACCACAGCTGCAATCCTGTGGCCAGTTTGGGGCTCCCCAGGTCAAGAGAGACAGAGAGCTGCTGGAGAGAGCCCAAGGGAGAGCCAGGAGGATGAGCTGGGGACTTGAGCATCTCCCCTGTGAGGAGAGGCTGAGAGCCCTGGGGCTGTTGAGTCTGGGGAGGAGAAGGCTGAGAGGGATCTGATCAATGTCTATCAATAGCTGAGGGTGGGGGACAAGTGGGGGAGGTGGTTGGGGCCCCATCCCTGGAGGTGTTTAAGCCCAGGCTGGATGAGGCTCTGGCCAGCCTGCTCTAGTGTGGGGGGTCCCTGCCCATGGCAGGGGGGTTGGAACTGGATGATCCTTGTGGTCCCTTCCAACCCTGACTGATTCTATGATATTAAGTGGAGGGGGCCAAGCTCTTGTGGGTGGTGCACAGTAATGAGACAAGGACCAATGGAGACAAAGTTGAACAGAGAAGGTTTCAGCTCAACATAAGTAGAAACTTCTTTGCAGTGAGGGTAACAGAGCCTTGCAGCAGGCTGCCCAGAGAGGTTGTGGAGTTTTCTTCTCTGGAGCCTTTCCAAGCCCACCTGGATGCCTTCCTGTGCAGCCTCCCCTGGGTGCTCCTGCTTTTGGCAGGGGGGTTGGACTGGGTGGTCTCTGGAGCTCCCTTCCAACCTCTCATGCTCTATGATTCTGATGTGCCCATGTCCAGGTTACTATTTTCAAAGCTACAGAAGAAACCCCAAGAGCTTTGTGGTGATCTTCTCCCTCTCCCCAGCCCTTTCCTCCTCCTCTCTCTCCCTCTGCTGTGTTACACAGCTAGTTTCAGGGCAGAACACGTGTCATTGTTTCCTGTCTTTCTGTGGGTTGGTTTTTTTTTCCCCTTTTCTGCTAGAAAGAGCAGAAAATTTCTATTAATCTGGCTTGTTATTTGTATGGATAATTTACTACAGAAGGTACTTGCTCTAGGTAAATATCACACAGCTCAGCTGGGAGGAAGGGAAGGGGAACAGCAATTCCAGCTTCAGCTTTGAAATGGATATTCTGTGGACTCTTTCTCCTAGTTAATTACCTCAGTGAGTCTTACCTGATACCTCTACATCATTGTGAGGTTGAAGCCATCACTGCTTGCATGGTGTTTGAAGAGGCTTGCAAGGGGGGGGGAGGGGCGGGGAAAGGGCCAAGTATATTGATTGTTGTCACTGTAGCAGGCTCAAACATTGCAATTTAAAGTGATGTGAAGATCTGCCCCCTTAGAGCTACACTAACCTGACAGGTTAGAGCTCATTGCTGGGCCTAGCTCATGAGCACTTCCTTCCTGCTTATACTGGAACAAAATATTCAAGGATGCAAGGAGAAAATTGGAGAACAGCATCATAGAATCAACCAGGTTGGAAGAGAGCTCAGAGATCATCAAGTCCAAGCTATTACCTAACACCTCCACAACTAAACCATGGCTCCAAGTGCCACATCCAAGCCTTTTTTAAACACCACCAGGGATGGGGACTCCACCACCTCCCTGGGCAGCACATCCCAATGGCCAATGTCTCTTCAAGGGAAGAACTTTCTCCTCACCTCCAGCCTGAACCTCCCCTGGCACTGCTTGAGACTGTGTCCTCTTGTTCTAGTGCTGCTTGCCTAGGAGAAGAGACCAACCCCTTCCTGGCTAAGGTTCTTCTTGCCATAGGAATGTGCTGCCCAGGGAGGTGGTGGAGTCCCCATCCCTGGAGGTGTTCAGGAAGAGCCTGGCTGAGGCACTTGGTGCCATGGCTGAGTTGATCAGATGGTGCTGGGTGATAGATTGAGCTTGATGATCTCTGAGGTCCTTTCCAACCTGGTTAATTCTGTATTCTGTATGACTCTGTGAATCCATGACTACAAAACTCACTCTACCCACAGAGGTAGAGCAGGATCAAGTCTGCAGGTTACAGAAGTCTCTGAGAGGTTTTCTTTGGTCTCTATGGAGCCATGCAGCAAGGGAGAAGGATGGCTGCTAAGCTTTCTCCTGTTTCATCTCTATGTGTATTAAAATAGCATCAATTCCTATTTGATTTGTGCATTGTGGCCCTCATCTGATGCAGCTATGCCTATCAGACACTTCTAATTACACTGCAAATGGAGCTGGTTTTCATTTGTTTTAAAGCTACTACACCTGTGCTTCACTTCACCCCCCCTCACCCTCCCCAAATGATCTGATTTTGGATGCTGCTTTGAAATGAAGTGAAAGCCTCCTGCAATTGGCCCATTAATAAGCCCTGCTGATAGGAGCACACAAAGCAAATGTGCAAATTAGAAACAAGAACTAACTGGACTAGGGAATGCAGACCAAGTGTCACCTTGCAAGGGTTGCTAAAGAGATTTTCTTTCCCCCCCCCCGGCAAATACACTGTGCTGTTGTGACAGATGCCTTCATCGTGACTGTCCTCTGGTTTTCTGGGTAGGAAATGGAGGATTTGTGGATTTTAGGAGCAGAGAATTGTCAGGGCTGGAAGGGACCTCAAGGCTCAGCCAGCTCCAACCCCCTGCCCTGGGCAGGGACACCTCACACCACAGCAGGTTGCTCACAGCCACCTCCAGCCTGGCTGCAAACACCTCCAGGCAGGAGGCTTCCACCACCTCCCTGGGCAGCCTGTGCCAGGCTCTCACCACCCTCATGGGGAAGTATGAGCCAGCAATGGTCACTGGCAGCCCAGCAGCCAGCTGTGTGCTGGGCTGCATCCAAAGCAAGGACAGCAGCAGGACAAGGAAGGGATTCTGCCCCTCTGCTCTGCTCTGCTGAGACCCTGCCTGCAGTGCTGCTTCCAGGTTTGGTGCACTCAGCATAAGAGGGGCATGGAGCTGCTGGAGCAGGTTTAGAAGAGGCCATGAAGAGGCTAGAGACCCTCCCCTATGGGGACAGGCTGAGAGAGTTAGGGCTGTTCAGCCTGGAGATGACAAGGCTCCAGGGACACCTTATAGCAGCCTTCCAGTACCTGAAGTGGGCTTGCAAGAAAGCTGGGGAGGGACTTCCTATAAGAGCTTGTAGTGATAGGATGAGGGGCAATGGCTTTGAGCTGCAAGACAGAAGATTTAGACCACAGATTACACCCTGGAGGTGTTCAAGGCCAGGTTGGATGAGGCCTTGAGCAGCCTGGGTTAGTGGGAGGTGTCCCTGCCCATGGCAGCATGGTTGGAACCAGATGATCTTTAAGGTCCTTTCCTACCTAAACCATTCTAGGAAGCTGTGAATAAGAAACAGATGAATGTTTTAGGACACCTCTAACACCCTTAGCACCTTCTGTTTGAAACAAGTTCAGCTCTCCAGTTTCAATCCTCATCTAGATGACCACCAAAGCAATCACTGGTACAGGGCAAAGGCTTTGTGATTTCACCTCAGTTTTTATTGCCCTTGAGTAGCAATTTTTTTTTTAATCCCTTATTAATTTTATTTCATGTTTGAGGCTTTGCTCTGCTTAATCCATGATCCATCCTGGGGCAATATCAGGAGTTTGCCTGTTGTGACCAGTGCCAGGCACCAGTGGTGTCCCCCAGACATCAGGGCTGGGCCCCAGCCTGTACAGTAGCTTTATTGATGATCTGGAGGAGGGGATGGAGTCCATCAGCAGTAAGTTTGCAGCTGACAGCAAGCTGGGGGCAGGAGTTGATCTGTCAGAGGGTAGGAGAGCTCTGCAGAGGGACCTTGCCAGGCTGGGCAGAGGGGCAGAGGCCAAGGGCAGGAGATTGAACACATCCAAGTGCCAGGTTCTACACATTGGCCACAGCAACCCCAGGCAGTGCTACAGGGTGGGGTCAGAGTGGATGGAGAGCAACCAGGCAGAAAGGGACCTGAGGGTAATGGTTGATAGTAGGCTGAACATGAGCCAACAATGTGCCCAGGTGGCCAAGAGAGCAAATGGCATCCTGGCCTGCATCAGGAACAGTGTGGCCAGCAGGAGAAGGGAAGTCCTTCTGCCCTGTGCTCAGCACTGGTTAGGCCACACCTTGAGTCCTGTGCCCAGTTCTGGGCTCCTCAGGTTAGGAAAGATGTTCAGCTGCTTGGCCATTGGAGCCCCCAGGTCCCTTTCTGCCAGCAGCTTTCCAGCCACACTGTGCCAAGCCTGGAGCCTTGCTTGGGGTTCTTGTTGAAGCTCATCCCCTTAATATTTGCCATGAATCCAATCCTCTCTGTAGAGCCTCCCTACCCTGGAGCAGATCAACACTAGAGTTATGTCATATGAGATCCTGAAATAGGGAGGAATGTACCCAAGGTTGACTATAAGGTGATAAATGTATTTGAGAAGGTCAGTCCACCTCACTTGATATTTGCTTTGGGGTCTGCTTGAATGGGAGCTGATGTTCTGGAGCCTCCTTCTAGTACCATGTCAAACTAAGCTGACTTTGGATGTTTCAGGTACTTCTGTGGTGCAAGTTACAGCTACTGATGCTGATGACCCTTCCTATGGGAACAGTGCCAGAATCATTTACAGCATCCTTCAAGGACAGCCTTACTTCTCTGTGGAACCAGAAACAGGTCAGGAAAGTCATCATTCTTCTCCATGCATTATGAATGTTGAGCTTCTTATTTCCTTTCTCATTGTCTGATTTGATTGGTAATAAATTAAACCAACTTTCCCCCTAGTTGAGTCTGTTTTGACCAATGGTAGTAAATTAAACTAACTTTCCCCCAGTTGAGTCTGTTTTGAGCAATGGTAGTAAATTGAACCAACTTTTCCCCAGGCTGAGTCTATATTGCCCAACTAGTAGTAAATTAAACCAACTTTTCCCCAGGCTGAGTCTATTTTGCCCAATTGGTAGTAAATTAAACCAACTCTTTCCCAAGTTCAGTCTGTTTTGCCCAACTGGTAGCAAATTAAAGCAGCTTTCCCCCTAGTTGAGTCTGTTTTGCCCAATGGTAGTAAATTAAACCAACTTTCCCCCCAAGATCACTCTGTTTTACCCAGCTGGTAGCAAATTAAACCAACTCTTTCCCAAGTTCAATCTGTTTTGAGCAACTGGTAGTAAATTAAACCAACTTTCCCCCAAGCTGAGTTTGTTTTGCCCAACAGTAGTGAATTAAACCAACTTCTCCCCAAGCTGAGTCTATTTTGCCCCTCTTGATAAATGCTGAGTGAGCTCTCCCTGTCCTGGCCTTGGCCAGCAGGACTTCTGACATAGTTTCTGTATCAGAAGTTTCTCTATAGTTTCTGTGTCCAGCTGAGGAGGGAAGTGGCTTTGGTGGGCACCTGGAGTGCAGCCAGACCCAACCTACCACAACTGGCAAGGGAGCTGTGATGTGGAACTAAGGATTGTTCTACCAACAGGCAGCTCACACTGAAGTCTACTTAGAAAGTGTATGAGCATGAATTTCTACTTGACAACATTAAATTCATAGCATCAGAGAGTTGTCAGGGTTGGAAGGGATGTCAAGGATCCCTACCCCTGGTCCTATCACTCCCTGACACCCTCAAAAGTCCCTCCCCAGCTTTCTTGGAGCCCCCTGCAGATCCTGGAAGGCCACCAGAAGGTCTCCTCAGAGCCTTCTCCTCTCCAGCCTGCACAACCCCAACTCCCTCAGTCTGTCCTCACAGCAGAGCAGCTCCAGCCCTCTGCTCCTCCTCCTGGCCCTGCTCTGGACACCTTCCAGCACCACCAGAGCCTTCCTGACACAGAGGCTCCAGAGCTGGCCCCAGAGCTGCAGCTGTGGTCTCAGCAGAGTGGAGCAGAGGGGCAGAATCCCCTCCCTGGCCCTGCTGGCCACACTTCTCTTGCTGCAGCCCAGGCTCTGCTTGGCTCTCTGGGCTGCAAGTGCTCACTGCTGGCTCCTGTGGAGCTTCTCCTCCCCCAGCACCCCCAGGCCCTTTCCTTCAGGGCTGCTCTCCAGCCAGTCCCTGCCCAGCCTCTATCACTGCCTGGCATTGCCCTGAGCCAGCTGCAGGACCTTGCCCTTGGTCTTGTTGAACCTCCTGAGGTTGTCCTGGGCTCAGCTCTGCAGCCTGCCCAGGTCCCTCTGGATGGATCCCTTCCCTCCAGCCTTTTCCTGCTGCACCACACAGCTTGGTGTCCTCAGCAAACCTGCTGAGGGTGCACTCAGTGCCTCTGTCCATGGTAACCACAAAGATGTTGACCAAGACTGCTCCCAGTTTCATTAATGCTTTAGAAACCCATTTCACAGAGTAATAAAAAAAACTAAACAAACCAAAATGAGACAAACCAAACCATGACAAACCAAGAGCAGCAAAGATGCAGCAGACTGCAGGACACTGAAAATAAAGAGACTGTTAATAATCTTTGTGCTGTTGTTCTCTTTCTTTCTCCCCTCTACCCCCCCCCCCCCCCCGCCTCCTTTCCTTTCTTTCAGGCATCATCAGGACTGCTCTGCCAAACATGAACAGAGAAAATAGGGAGCAGTACCAAGTGGTCATCCAGGCAAAGGACATGGGAGGCCAGATGGGTGGATTATCAGGGACCACCACTGTGAACATCACATTAACTGATGTCAATGACAATCCACCTCGATTCCCCCAGAGTAAGCTGCATTTAATAGTTGCCTTGTACTGCAAGAGCTCCAAGCTCAGGAGTCCAGCAATTACCAGCTGGTTTAATTTAGAGGAAATCTAGATTATGAGGCACACATGAACAAAAGGCTTAGGCACTGATTTATTCCCTGTTATTAAAGCAGAATATTAAATGCCAGAGCATTTGTTGGTTAGGGGAAGAGTTACAGGCTCAGGATAGATCTGCAGCAAGCCCTGGAGCTCTTGCCAGGTCTGGGGGAGGGGGGTGGGAGGTGGACTCAGCAGAGCATTAGAACAATGATATTTGTTTTTCCCTGACCTGCTCCTTAAAGCCTACATCCTCTCCCACTGGAAAATAAAACATGTAGCAATTCTGGAGAGGCAGAAGGGTTGGGATTGTAGTCTCTACTTACAGGTGTAATCATGGAGGATGTGAAGAGGAAATTGCACGAAGGGAATCAAGCAGATTTGGGCTTTGCCAGTTGCAGTGCTGCAAAACCCAAGAGAGGACTTCCAAAAAGCAAAATAAAGAGCTAATGGAATGGAATGGAGTGGAATGGAATGGTTAGAATGGAATGGAATGAAATGGAAGAGAATAGAATAGAATGGAATAGAATGGAATGGAATGGAATGGAATGGAATGAAATGGAATGGAATGGAATGGAATGGAATGGAATAGAATAGAATGGAATGGAATGAAATAGAATAGTTGGAATGGAATGGAATGGAATGGAATAGAATAGAATACAATACAATACAATAGGATGGAATGGAATGGAATGGAATGGAATGGAATGGAATGGGATTGAATTGAATTGAATTGAATTGAATTGAATTGAATTGAATTGAATTGAATTGAATTAAGCAGGTTGGAAGAGACCTTTGAGATCATCGAGTCCAACCTACCAGCCAGCACCAACTGATCAACTAATTTCACTTTGTTCATTTGATTTTATTGTTGATTGATCATTTCACAACTTCATTTTGCTAAAGGCTTTTGTAGTGCTTTGGAACTTCTGCCACCACACCGAGCAACATTTAATAGATTCAAACTAAATTATAAACTCATCAGAATTGTAGAACCACAGAATGGTCAGGGTTGGAAGGGACCTCAAGGCTCAGCCAGTCCCAGCCCCCTGCCATGGGCAGGGACACCTCACACCACAGCAGGTTGCTCACAGCCACCTCCAGCCTGGCTGCAAACACCTCCAGGCAGGAGGCTTCCACCACCTCCCTGGGCAGCCTGTGCCAGGCTCTCACCACCCTCATGGGCAACAACTTCTTCCTCACATCCAATCTCAATCTACCCGTTTCTGGTTATTTTCCTTTCCCCCCAGTCCTATCCCTCCCTGACACCCCCAAAAGTCCCTCCCCAGCTTTCTTGTAGCCCTCTTCAGATACTGGAATGCCACAATTAGGTCTCCTCAGAGCCTTCTCCTCTCCAGAGTGAACAACCCCAACACTCTCAGTCTGTCCTCAGAGCAGAGCAGCTCCAACCTGATCTAGTTGAGGATGCCCCTGCTGAGTGCAGAGGGGATTGGACTGGATGAGCTTTGGAGGTCCCCTCCAGCCCAGCCCATTCTATGATTCTGTGGTTCTATGGACAATTGAGCAGTTATTGTTTGTGATTTTCCACACAGACCTTGTTCTGGATAGAATTTGTTGTTAATTTGGGGGTTTTTGAACACCCACCATTTTTTTTCCTCCTCATTATTATTTTTCTTATTCCTAAGGGGAGAGACTGAGGGAGCTGGGGTTAAGGTTCTCCTTAGCCTGGAGAAGAGCAGGCTCAGAGACCTTCTTGCTCTCTACAACTCCTTAAAGGGAGGTTGTAACCAGGTGGGGGTTAGTCTTTTCACCCAGGCACCCAGCACCAGAACAAGAGGACACAGTCTCAAGCTGTGCCAGGGGAGGTTCAGGCTGGAGGTGAGAAGAAAGTTCTTCCCAGCAAGAGAGATTGGCCCTTGGGATGTGCTGCCCAGGGAGGTGGTGGAGTCACCAATCCTGGAGGTGTTCAAGCAAGGCTTGGATGTAGCACTTGGAGCCATGGTTGAGTTGTCAGGAGGTGTTAGGTATTAGGTGGCAGGTTGGACTTGATGATCTTTGAGGTCTTCCAACCTGGTTGATTCTATGATTCTTTTTCTCCTCCTGATGTCAGTGTGAATCAGATGTGACCTTTGCTTTAAAGAAACTTTGGTGTTTTATTCTGGTGGGTTGAGGATTTGTGGTGGTGGTGTTGTTATTTCCTTTTCTCTCTCTCCTTTCTGTCAGTAGATTTGGTAGATGAAAGGGTGTGGTTCCCTGAAAATGAAAGCTCTTCTAAAGCTGTCTGACTTTACTGGATATGCACAAATAAAAATAGCTACTAACTCGGAAAACATGTTGAAAGAAAAAGACCCAAACCTTGATGTTTAATCTCAAAATGCAAATAGGCTTTAGAATGATTCTCATTTCATAGAATCATAGAATATAAAGTCATAGAATCATAGAATCATAAAAGCACAGAATCATAGTATGGGCTGGGTTGGAAGGGAACCTCCAAAGCTCATCCAGTCCAACCCCCTCTGCACTCAGCAGGAACATCCCCAACTAGATCAGGTTGCCCAGAGCCCTGTCCAGCCTCACCTTGAAGATCTCCAGGGATGGAGCCTCAACCACCTCCCTGGGCTATTTGTTGCCGTGATCCACCACCCTCCTGGCAAGAACTTCATCCTAACATCCCATCTAAATCTGCCCTGCTCTCATTTCAAACCATTCCAAACCATTTCAAACCATAGCCCCTTGTCCTATCACTGCAGCCCTTTGCAAACAGTCCCTGCAGGCTGCTGTTAGACCTCCTCTAACAGAGATCAATAAGACTGCTGGAATTGCTCCTTATTAGGTTAAAGTGTTGTTATTGTGTGCCATCAATAAAAAGCAGATGTGCATTAGAATTGTATAGAACAGAACAGAATAAATAGAATATAGAACAGGACAGGACAGAATAGAATAGAATAGAATAGAGCAGGTCAGAAAAGCCCTTTGAGATCATCAAGTCCAACCTCTCACCCAACATCATCTGATCAACTCAACCATGACACCAAGTGCCTCATCCAGGCTCTTTTTAAACACTTCCAGGCATGGTAACTGCACCATGGTCCTGGGCAGCACATTCTAATGGCCAATCTCTCTGTCTGGGAAGAATTTCTTCCTAGCATCCAGCCTGAACCTCCTCTGGCACAGCTTGAGACTCTGTCCTCTTGTCCTGGTGCTGGTTGCCTGGGAGAAGAGACCAACCCCCACCTGGCTACAACCTCCCTTCAGGGAGTTGGAGAGAGCAAGAAGGTCTCCCCTGAGCCTCCTCTTCTGCAGGCTAAGCAACCCCAGCTCCCTCAGCCTCTCCTCCCAGGGCTGTGCTCCAGACCCCTCCCCAGCTTTGTTGCTCTTCTCTGGACAAGTTCAAGTGTCTCAATGTCCTTCTTAAACTGAGGAGCCCAGAAGTGGGCACAGGACTCAAGGTGTGGCCTAAGCAGTGCTGAGCACAGGGCAGAATGACCTCCCTGCTCCTGCTGGCCACACTCTTCCTGATGCAGGCCAGGATCCCATTGGCCTTCTTTGCCTCCTGGGCACCCTGCTGGCTCATGCTGGCATGAATTACCTTGCCACAATTAGGTGCAGGATACAATCCTATTCATGTCAGATTTAAACATTACCAGGAAGAAAAACAAAAGAATATTAAAAGGTCCATTTATGTTTTCACAGCAAATTGCAGCTGCACCTCTCTGTGTTTCCTAACAGGTTAAGCTTCTCCCAGGGGAAACTCAGAGCTGGGGAAAATTCTACATATTTATATTTCATTGTGCTTTCTGAAAAGAAAGAAGCAGCAGAGCCATTAATGTCTGCTATTGAAATCACAGAGCAAGGACTCTGCAGATTGTTTGTCTCCTGAAAACCACAGAGGTAGCAGTGGCTGCTCTTAGAATCACAGAATGATTTGGGGTGGAAGAGACCTCCAATGGTCTGAAAACCAGATAGGTAGCAGTGGCTGCTCTTAGAATCACAGAATGATTTGGGATGGAAGAGACCTCCACTGGTCTGAAACCCACAGAGGTAGCAGTGGCTGCTCTTAGACTCACAGAATGATTTGGGGTGGAAGAGACCTCCAATGGTCTGAAACCCACAGAGGTAGCAGTGGCTGCTCTTAGACTCACAGAATGATTTGGGGTGGAAGAGACATCCACTGGTCTGAAACCCACAGAGGTAGCAGTGGCTGCTCTTAGACTCACAGAATGATTTGGGTTGGAAGAGACATCCACTGGTCTGAAACCCACAGAGGTAGCAGTGGCTGCTCTTAGACTCACAGAATGATTTGGGGTGGAAGAGACATCCACTGGTCTGAAAACCACAGAGGTAGTAGTGGCTGCTCATAGTCTCATAGAATGGCCTGGTTTAGAAGGGACCTCCAAAGGTCAACCAGCCCAAATCTCCTGCAGTAATCAGAGACATCCCCAACTAGATCAGGTTGCCCAGAGCCCTGTTGAGCCTTATCTTGAATATCTCCAGGGATGGGGTCCTCAACTACCTCCCTGGGCAACCTGTTCCAGTGTTCCACCATCCTCTTCATTTGAGGAAACCTGATAAAATGAGAGATGTTATCAAGTTTCTGCACAGAAAGGTCACCAAAGACCTCAGATACTATAATCATTGATTTGTGGTGGAGGAGGAGACTTGATGGGGTGCTTGGTAGCATGGTTTAGTTGATGAGATTGTGTTGGATGATAGATTGGATACGATGATCGTGAATGTCTCTATCAACCTGGTCTGGTCTGGTCTGGACTGGTCTGGTCTGGTCTATTCTATTCTATTCTATTCTAAATAGAGAGGTTAGGCATAAAATTCTCTTTCAGCTGATAGGTTTCTGGTTAAGAAAGATGTTGAGTTGCTTGAATGTGTCCAGAGAAGGGCAACAAGGCTGGGGAGGGGTCTGGAGCACAGCCCTGTGAGGAGAGGCTGAGGGAGCTGGGGTTGCTTAGCCTGCAGAAGAGGAGGCTCAGGGGAGACCTTCTTGCTCTCAACAACTCCCTGAAGGGAGGCTGTAGACAGGTGGGGATTGGTCTCTTCTTCCAGGCATGCAGCACCAGAACAAGAGGGCTCAGTCTCAAGCTGTGCCAGGGGAGGTTTAGGCTTGATCCTAGAAAGAAGTTCTTCCTAGGATGGGAATTGGAAAGGGGGGTGGTAGAATCAGCATCCCTAGAGGTGTGTAAGAACAGCCTGTATGAGGCACTTGGTGCCATGGTTGAGTTGCTTAGATGGTGTTGGGTGCTAGGCTGGACTTGATGATCTCAGAGGTCTCTTCCAGCCTGGCTGATTCTGTGATTCTAAGATTTCCACTCTCTGTTTCCACTACCTTGTTAGCTATTCAGGAGATGAGCTCTTCCCAGTTCACAGCCTGAATTAATGAGCTGGCTACTGCAGTGGAAGCCAAAGCAGCATCCACAAGGCATAGCCTGGGGAGGTAGTTTTAAACACTCTAGGGAAAAGTAATAATAATGTGGAGAAGAGTTGGCACATTGTAAAACTAATTACATCAATATTAATAGGGGGGAAAAAAAGTGGTTTTTCACCAGTGTCTCATGTAGCCCTGAATAAATACTAAATAGGAGCAGAGGTCAGTTTTAATTCTTCCTTTTAGCCATTAGGAGATTACAGAGAGATTATAAACTGCCACAGCCAAGCACAGAGATTCCGTGGTAGGGAAAGGGAATGAAAATGTCCTTGATCCATCACCTGATTGAAACAGCAGAAACCAAGTGAGCAAGAATTAATTGATAGAAACAGAATGCAGAGTGTGTAGAGCCATTAAAACCATTAATTGTGCTGCTGTCTATCAGCTTCCCACCAAAAGCTACCTGAAAAAAAAAAACAATTATGGAGAAATTAAATTTCAACACATTTCATTCAATGCTTAATTAATCTTAATCACCTCCCTCAAAGGAGGGGATTCTCCCCCTCCACTTCTCTCTGCTGAGACCACAGCTGGAGCTCTGGGGCCAGTTCTGGAGCCTCTGTGCCAGGAAGGATCTGGAGGGGCTGGAAGGTGTCCAGAGCAGGGCCACAAGGAGGAGCAGAGGGCTGGAGCTGCTCTGCCGTGGGGACAGACTGAGGGAGTTGGAGCTGTGCAGGCTGGAGAGGAGAAGGCTCCCAGGAGACCTCATTGTGGCCTTCCAGCATCTGAAGGGGGCTACAAGAAAGCAGGGGAGGGACTTTTGAGGGTGTCAGGGAGGGATAGGAGCAGGAGGGATGGAACAAAACTAGAAGTGGGGAGATTAAGATTGGCTGTGAGGAAGAAGTTGTTGCCCATGAGGGTGGTGAGAGCCTGGCACAGGCTGCCCAGGGAGGTGGTGGAAGCCTCCTGCCTGGAGGTGTTTGCAGCCAGGCTGGAGGTGGCTGTGAGCAACCTGCTGTGGTGTGAGGTGCCCCTGCCCGTGGCAGGGGGTTGGGACTGGCTGAGCCTTGAGCTCCCTTCCAACCCTGACAATTCCATGATTCTATGATTAATTGCAAACTATGTCTGAGTGTGTTTTGGGTTTCTTTTTGTTTGCTTGTTTCTTCTTCTTCTTATTATTATTATTACTACTACTACTATTATTTCCTTCTTTGTTTATTTGGCAACCTTTTCAGTCAATATTTAATTGCAAATGACATCTGAATGTGTGTGTGTGTGAGGGTGTGTGTGTTTGTTTGATGGCATTTCTTTTACTCTATCTATTTTTTCCTGTTTATTTTTAGATTGGGCAACCTTTTCATTCAACATTGAATTGCAAATGATTTCTGAATGTGGCATTTTTGTTTGACTGTAATTTTTTACTGTTATTATTTTTCCTGATTGATGGATTGACTGATTCATTGATTGACTGATTGATTGATTGACTGATTTCACAAACTATAACATGATGGAACTTAAAAATATTACTTATAGAATCATTGAATCATTGAATCATTCAGGGTTGGAAGGGACCACAAGCATCATCTAGTCCCAACCCCCCTGCCATGGGCAGGGACACCCCACACTAGATCAGGCTGGCCAGAGCCTCATCCAGCCTGGGCTTATATTTTTCACTGTTGTTAGTTTTCCTCATGTTCAGATTTGGCAAACACATCCAGAAGGGTTTGGAATGTCTCCAGAGAAGGAGACTCCACCACATCTCCGGGCAGCCTGCTCCGGGGCTCTGTCACTCTTACAATACAAATGCGTTCCCATGGAGCCTCCTCTGCTCCAGCTTTCACCCCTTGTCCCTTGTGCTGTGCTTGGCCATCCCTGAGCAGAGCCTGGCTGCAGCCCTGCACATTAGTTGATTAGGTGGTGTTGGATGATAGGTTGGACATGATGATCTTGAGGGTCTCTTCCAACCTGGTCTGGTCTATTCTATTCTATTCTATTCTGTTCTAATGCTATTCTAATTCTATTCTATTCTAATGCTATTCTAATTCTATTCTATTCTATTCCAATTCTATTCTAATTCTATTCTACTCTACTCGAGTAGTGTCCAGTTCTGGGCCCCTCAGTTTAGGAAGGAGGTTGACTTGCTGGAACGAGTCCAGAGAAGAGCAACAAAGTTGGTGAGGGGTTTGGAACACAAGCCCTACGAGGAGAGGCTGAGGGAGCTGGGGTTGCTTAGCCTGGAGAGGAGGAGGCTCAGGGGAGACCTTCTTGCTCTCTCCAACTCCCTGAAGGGAGGTTGTAGCCAGGTGGGGGTTGGGCTCTTCTCCCAGGCTACCAGTACCAGAACAAGAGGACACAGTCTCAGGCTGTGTCAGGGGAGGTTCAGGCTGGATGTTAGGAAAAAGTTCTATACAGAGAGAGTGATTGCCCATTGGAATGGGCTGCCTGGGGAGGTGGTGGAGTCACCATCACTGGAGGTGTTCAGGAGGAGACTTGATGGGGTGCTTGGTGCCGTGGGTTAGTTGTTTGGGTGGTGTTGGATTGGTTGATGGGTTGGACGCGGTGATCTTGAAGGTCTCTTCCAACCTGGTTTATTCTATGTAATCTATTCTATTCTATTCTATTCTATTCTATTCTATTCTATTCTATCCTATCTTTATCCCCAGCAATGAGGGCACCCATCAGGCTCTTGCTCTCCAAGCTCCAAGCCCCATCTCCCTCAGCCTGTCCTCAGCAGGGAGGTGTTCATCTTTCTGGCTCTGTGCTGGACTCTTTCAAGCAGTTCCCTGAGGTCCTTCTTGAACTGAGGGGACCTGAACTTTAGGGACTTCTTTGTACTTCACATTCATGCTGCCTGTTGGGCAAACCTGCTCATCCCTTTAGAATAGAATAGAATAAACCAGGTTGGAAGAGACCTTCAAGATCATCGTGTCCAACCTACCACCCTGCTGGCCTTCACCCCTTTGTGAACCCACCCTTGTGGGTTAGTTTTGGCTGAACTATTTCTTTCCCACCTCACTTGGTTTACCTTGAAGCGAAGCAGCAAATCTTGGGACAACTTAACTGAGGCCTGAGAAGAAAATGGTTTGGTTTTTGTCAGTGCAGCTTTGATGCCTTAACTTTCATCTTTGGAATGACAGCTGGATCTGAATTGATTATCAGCTCCTCCTTTTTCCTGAGCATGCTTTATGTGCCCCACATGCTTTTTTTTTTCCCCTGCCATATGTTCTGACAGATGGGATCAAAGATCTCAACCTTTCTTTACAGTTTTCACAGAGAGGCTGGGGCATGAAGTACTGAAATATATGGGGAGATATTTACTTCACTTTCTTACAGCGTGTCTGAGGGCTGACAATTCTCTTCCTGCGTTTCTGTAGCAGCTGTATGACACAGGAGAAAAAAGGCAAAAGGGATACAGCTGAGCCAGGGAATGTAGGAACCCCCAAACTGCAAGGTTCATAGGCCAGGCTTGAGAGGGACCACCAGGATGAGCAGAGGGCTGGAGCTGCTCTGCTGTGAGCACAGACTGAGGGAGTTGGGGTTGTGCAGGCTGGAGAGGAGAAGGCTCCCAGGAGACCTCATTGTGGCCTTCCAGGATCTGAAGGGGGTTCCAAGAAAGCTGGGGAGGGACTTTTGAGGGGGTCAGGGAGGGATAGGAGCAGGGGGAATGGAGCAAAACTAGAAGTGGATGTCAGGAAGAAGTTGTTCCCCATGAGGGTGGTGAGAGCCTGGCACAGGTTGCCCAAGCAGGTGGTGGAAGCCTCATCCCTGGAGGTTTTGAAGGGCAGGCTGGATGTGACTGTGAGCAACCTGCTGTAGTGTGAGGTGTCCCTGGGGTTTGGAACTGTGCCAGGCTCTCACCACCCTCATGGGGAAAAACTTCTGCCTAACAGCCAGTCTCAATCTCCCCATTTCTAGTTTTGCTCCATCCCCCCAAGTCCTATCACTCCCTGGCACCCTCAAAAGTCCCTCCCCAGCTTTCTTGGAGCCCCCTGCAGATCCTGGAAGGCCACAATTAAGTCTCCTGGGAGCCTTCTCCTCTCCAGCCTGCACAACCCCAACTCCCTCAGTCTGTCCTCACAGCAGAGCAGCTCCAGCCCTCTGCTCCTCCTCCTGGCCCTTCTCTGGACACCTTCCAGCCCCTCCAGAGCCTTCCAGGAACAGAGGCTCCAGAGCTGGCCCCAGAGCTGCAGCTGTGGTCTCAGCAGAGTGGAGCAGAGGGGAAGAATCCCCTCCCTGCCCTGCTGGCCACACTTCTCTTGCTGCAGCCCAGGCTCTGCTTGGCTCTCTGGGCTGCAAGTGCTCCCTGCTGGATCCTCTTGAGCTTCTCCTCCCCCAGCACCCCCAAGGCCTTTTCTCCAGGGCTGCTCTCCAGCCAGTCCCTGCCCAGCCTCTATCACTGCCTGGCATTGCCCTGAGCCAGCTGCAGGACCTTGCCCTTGGTCTTGTTGAACCTCCTGAGGTTGTCCTGGGCTCAGCTCTGCAGCCTGTCCAGGTCCCTCTGGATGGATCCCTTCCCTCCAGCCTGTGCCTGCTGCACCACAGCAAACTTGTGATCAGCTCTTGTGTGCCACCATGGTGCTTGGATGTGTTCTGTGACTCATGAGCTTCTCTTTGTTGTCTCTGGCAGGCACCATCCACCTCCGGGTTCCGGAGTCCTCCCCGGTTGGGACAGCGATTGGCAGCGTCAAAGCCACAGATGCAGACACTGGGGAAAATGCAGAAGTGGAGTACAGGATTGTGGATGGAGATGGGACAGACATGTTTGATATCCTGACACAGAAGGACACCCAGGAAGGCATCATCACTGTGAGGAAGGTAGCCACACAACAGCTTTCACCGAGTGGTGTTTGGTGTCCCTGCAGGGTCACAAACGCTCCCAGGAGAATAAAAAAGGCAGGAGGACTTCAGGGTAGCTGGCCTCCTGAGCTGCTAGATGGGGTCAGGGAGCAGTGCAGTTCCCTGGAAATCCATGAGCAAGTAGTTAGGGACTTGCTGAGCTGCTTGGATCCCCACAAGTCCATGGGACCTGATGGGATCCATCCTAGGGTGCTGAGAGAGCTGGCAGATGAGCTGGCCAAGCCACTCTCCATCATTTCCCACCAGGCCTGGCTCACTGGAGAGGTCCCAGATGACTGGAAGCTGCCAGTCTGATGCCCATCCACAAGAAGGGCTGGTTGGAGGAGCCAGGGAATTCCAGACCTGTTCAGCCTGACCTCAGTGCCAGGCAAGATTATGGAACAGGTCATATTGAGTGCAATCACACAGCACTTACGGGATGGCCAAGGGATCAGGCCCAGCCAGCATGGGTTTAGGAAGGGCAGGTCCTGCCTGACCAACCTGATCTCCTTCTATGCCCAGGTGACTGCCTGGTGGATGTGGGGCAGGCTGTGGATGTAGTCTGCCTGGACTGCAGCAAGGCCTTTGACACCATCCCCCACAGCAAGCTCCTGGCCAAGCTGTCAGCCCATGGCTTGGACAGCAGCTCTCTGAGCTGGGTTAGGAACTGGCTGGAGACTGAGCCCAGAGAGTGGTGGTGAATGGTGCCACAGCCAGCTGGCAGCCAGGCACCAGTGGTGTGCCCCAGGGATCAGGGCTGGGCCCCATGCTCTTTAACATCTTTATTGATGATCTGGAGGAGGGCATTGAGTCCATTAGCAGTAAATTTGCAGATGACATCAAGCTGGGGGCAGGAGTTGAGCTGTTAGAGGGTAGAGAGGCTCTGCAGAGGGACCTTGCCAGGCTGGGCAGATGGGCAGAGTCCAAGGGCAGGAGACTGAACACATCCAAGTACCAGGTTCTGCACATTGGCCACAGCAACCCCAGGCAGTGCTACAGGCTGGGGGCAGAGTGGCTGAGAGCAGCCAGGCAGAGAGGGACCTGGGGGTACTGGTTGATGGTAGGCTGAACATGAGCCTGCAGTGTGCCCAGGCAGCCAGAAGGGCCAATGGCATCCTGGCCTGCATCAGGAAGAGTGTGGCCAGCAGGAGCAGGGAGGTCATTCTGCCCCTGTACACTGCACTGCTTAGGCCACACCTTGAGTCCTGTGCCCAGTTCTGGGCCCCTCAGTTTAAGAAGGACATTGAGAGACTTGAAGGTGTCCAGAGAAGGGCAACAAAGCTGGGGAGGGGTCTGGAGCACAGCCCTGTGAGGAGAGGCTGAGGGAGCTGGGGTTGCTTAGCCTGCAGAAGTCACAAGGTGGTCTTGCTTGTAAATGCAGCTTTCATTTGCTTCCAGCTTAGCTGGTCTGGCCAATTTAATGTTGGAGGGGGAATTTCAACCTACCACAGATGGCATTTTGGTGGCATGCTCTAACTGCTGGACAGCCTCCAGCTGGAGGGCATCATTTAGAGCCTGGATGAGGCCCTTGGTGCCGTGGCTGAGTTGATCAGATGGTGCTGGGTGATAGGTTGGACTTGGTGATCTCTGAGGTCTTTTCTGAGGAGCGTGTCCTCCCTCCCCCTCCACTCTCCCTTGATGAGATCACATCTGAAATGCTGTGTCCAGCTTTGGGTTCACCAGTTCAAGTGAGACAGGGATCTGCTGCAGAGAGTCCAACAGAGGGTTGTGAGGATGAGTTGGGGACTTGAGCATCTCTCCTGTGAAGAGAGACTGAGAGCCCTGGGGCTGTTCAGTCTGGAGAAGAGAAGGCTGAGAGGGATCTGATCAATGTCAATCAATAGCTGAGGGCTGGGTGAAGGTGCCAGGCCCTTTTCAGCAGAGCCCAGTGGTAGGACAAGGACCAAGGAGTACAAGCTAGAACTCAGGAGCTTCCACCTCAACATGAGCAGAAACTTCTTCACTGTGAAGGTGCTGGAGCCCTGGAGCAGGCTGCCCAGACAGGTTGTGGAGTCTCCTTCTCTGGAGGCTTTCCAGCCCTCTAATCATCTTTGTGGCCCTCCTGTGGACCTGCTCCAGCAGTTCCATGTCCCTCTTATTCTGGGGGCACCAGAACTGGGTGTTTTCCATGGATTTTGGGGGGAGTGGAGATGCTGATTGCTTCACTGGACTGCACCTCTGTACTCTTCAAGAGAAAGCTTCAATTTCTGGGCTGTCACTCTGGCATCTTCCCTGAAGATGAATTTGTATTTAAAAGCAGACAGCCCTTTAAAACAAACCACTTAGCCATTCTGATGAATGAAAGCCACCAGTTTGTTATCTCCTTGAGATTGTTTTTGGGGGAGGGGAAGGAGCTAATGAAGGCTTCCTCGTGTCAGAAAAGTAACTTCTCAGCTTGCTCATTTCCTCAGTGCCATTAATTAGCTCACACTTTTCATCTGTGACAGCCAGCAGAAAAAAATGTTGAAGGCACAGAGGTTCTCTCCCATCCAAAAATGCCTTCTAATTATAGCCTTGAACCTTTCCTCCTTCCATTTGAAACAAGAACTGCTGACAAAAATGGCAACTCTATTAAGAAATGAAAAAGAAAATCAATCTCTGCTGTTAGATTCAGCAAATTAAATGAAAAGGAACAAGATGAAGCTCTTACTGTTTCTCAAGAGAACTGTGACACACACACCCCCCTTAAAAGAAATCTAAGCTGTTCCTGAATGGTAAGGCCAGGCACATTTGGAATCATAGAATTGTCAGGGCTGGAAGGGACCTCAAGGTTCAGCCAGTCCCAACCCCCTGCCATGGGCAGGGACACCTCACACCACAGCAGGTTGCTCACAGCCACCTCCAGCCTGGCTGCAAACACCTCCAGGCAGGAGGCTTCCACCACCTCCCTGGGCAGCCTGTGCCAGGCTCTCACCACCCTCATGGGCAACAACTTCTTCCTCACAGCCAATCTCAATCTGCCCAGTTCTAGTTTTGCTCCATTCCCCCTGCTCCTATTCCTCCCTGACACCCTCCAAAGTCCCTCCCCAGCTTTCTTGGAGCCCCTTTCAGATCCTGGAAGGCCACAAAAATGTCTCCTGGGAGCCTTCTCCTCTCCAGCCTGCACAACCCCAACTCCCTCAGTCTGTCCTCACAGCAGAGCAGCTCCAGCCCTCTGCTCCTCCTCCTGGCCCTGCTCTGGACACCTTCCAGCCCCTTCAGAGCCTTCCTGGCACAGAGGCTCCAGAGCTGGACACCGAGCTCCAGTTGGGATCTCACCAGAGCAGAACAGAGCAGAGCAGAGGGGCAGAATCCCCTCCCTGGCCCTGCTGGCCACACTTCTCTTGCTGCAGCCCAGGAGGTGATTTCCTTTCAGGGCTGCAAGTGCTCATTGGAGCACAATTAGAAAAGAATTAACCAGGCTGGAAAAGACCTCAGAGATCACTAAGTCCAACCTAGCACCCAACACCATCTGATCAACTTAACCATGGCACCAAGGGCCTCATCCAGGCTCTTTTTAAACATCTCCAGGGATGGGGACTCCACCACCTCCCTGGGCAGCACATTCCCATGGCCAATCTCTCTTGCTGGGAAGAATTTCTTCCTCACCTCCAGCCTCAACTTCCCCTGGCACAGCTTGAGACTGTGTCCTCTTGTTCTGGTGCTGGGTGCCTGGGAGAAGAGACCAACCCCCACCTGGCTACAATCTCTCTTCATGGAGTTGTAGAGAGCAAGAAGGTCTCCCCTGAGCCTCCTCTTCTGCAGGCTAAGCAACCCCAGCTCCCTCAGCCTCTCCTCACAGGGCTGTGCTCCAGACCCCTCCCCAGCCTCGTTGCCCTTTCTTTGGCAGTAAGGATACTCAAACTACTTTGAGTATCCAAGAGTTTATAGGATTTCCTAAGAAGTAAATATTAAGGACCTTGTTCTGAAATGTCTGTACTTCAAGTCTGTGTTTCAAGTACTTTAAGTGTTTTTTATGATTGTTTGCAATCCATAATTCTTGTCAAACAGCAGCAAAAATATCATTAAATAATTAGTAACTTATTTTAAAGTTGAAAATAAGAAGGTAAGAAGAGATCCCACCTCCAATAATGCCTTCAGTTCTGGTGTCCCCAGCATAAAAAGGATGTAGAATTGTTGGACCAAGCTCAGAGGAGGGCCACAAAGATGATGCAAGGGCTGGAGCAGCTCTGCCATGGGAACAGGATGAGGGAGCTGGAGAAGTGAAGGCTCCAGGGGGACCTTGGAGTTGCCTTCCAATACTTGAAGGGATCCTACAGGAGGGCTGCAGAGGGACTTTTCCTGAGGGTGTCTAGAGACAGGCCAAGGGGGAATGGTTTGATGCTGAGGGACATCAGGGTTAGACTGGAGCTGAGGAAGAAGTTCTTCGGTAAGAGGTTGGAGAGATGCTGGAACAGATTTCCTAGGGAGGCTGTGGATTCCTCCTCTCTGGGGGTGTTTAAGGCCAAGCTGGATGAGGCCTTGAGCCAACCAAGTCTAGCTGAGAGGCATCCCTGCCTCTGGCAGGGAAGTTGGAGTAGATGATCTCTGGAGTCCCTTCCAATCAAAGGTCATTTTTAATAAGGGAAAACAATCCCTGTGCTATGGAAAAATCTAGCTGTGTTGAGGTTCCTCCAACCCCTGTCTGAGAGCAGTGGTAGAGCTGATCCTGTCTGAGAGCAGTGGTAGAGCTGATCCTGTCTGAGAACAGTGATAGAGCTGATCCTGTCTGAGAGCAGTGGTAGAGCTGATCCTGTCTGAGAGCAGTGGTAGAGCTGATCCTGTCTGAGAGCAGTGGTAGAGCTGATCCTGTCTGAGAACAGTGATAGAGCTGATCCTGTCTGAGAGCAGTGATAGAGCTGATCCTGTCTGAGAGCAGTGGTAGAGCTGATCCTGTCTGAGAGCAGTGATAGAGCTGATCCTGTCTGAGAGCAGTGATAGAGCTGATCCTGTCTGAGAGCAGTGATAGAGCTGATCCTGTCTGAGAGCAGTGATAGAGCTGATCCTGTCTGAGAGCAGTGGTAGAGCTGATCCTGTCTGAGAGCAGTGGTAGAGCTGATCCTGTCTGAGAGCAGTGATAGAGCTGATCCTGTCTGAGAGCAGTGGTAGAGCTGATCCTGTCTGAGAGCAGTGATAGAGCTGATCCTGTCTGAGAGCAGTGGTAGAGCTGATCCTGTCTGAGAGCAGTGGTAGAGCTGATCCTGTCTGAGAGCAGTGATAGAGCTGATCCTGTCTGAGAGCAGTGGTAGAGCTGATCCTGTCTGAGAGCAGAAGTAGAGCTGATCCTGTCTGAGAGCAGTGATAGAGCTGATCCTGTCTGAGAGCAGTGGTAGAGCTGATTGTCTTCACTTTCCATTGTGTATATAGGCCAACATCTGTCACTGTCTGATGTAAATTAATCAGCTTGGTCATCACCTTCATTTCCAGCCACTGGACTATGAGACCAGAAGACTTTATACCCTGAAAGTGGAAGCTGAGAACACCCACGTGGATCCACGCTTCTATTACCTTGGCCCTTTCAAAGACACCACCATTGTGAAAATCTCTGTAGAAGATGTAGATGAACCTCCAGTCTTCAGCAGGTCCTCTTACCTCTTTGAGGTGCATGAAGATATTGAGCTGGGGACAATCATAGGAACAGTAATGGCTCGGGATCCCGACTCGTCCTCAAGCCCAATCAGGTGAGAGCTCAGTCTCTGTACACACAGCAGTTGCTAAAGGGATTAAGGAGAATGTAGGTGAATCTTCATGCCACCTTGTGCACAGGAAGAATAGAGTAGAATAGAATAGAATAGAGCAGAATAGAATAGAATAGAATAGAGCAGAATAGAATAGAATAGAATGGAGCAGAATAGAATAGAATAGAGCAGAATAAAATAGGAGAAGACGAGAAGAGAAGAGAGAAGAGAAGAGAAGAGAGAACAGAGAACAGACAATAGAGAATAGAGAATTAACCAGGTTGGAAAAGACCTCAGAGATCATCAAGTCCAACCTCTCACCCAACACCATCTAATCAACTCAACCATGGCACCAAGTGCCTCATCCAGGCTCTTCCTAAACATCTCCAGGGATGGGGACTCCACCACCTCCCTGGGCAGCACATCCCAGTGGCCAATCTCTCTTGCTGGGAAGAATTTCTTCCTCACCTCCAGCCTAAACCTCCCCTGGCACAGCTTGAGACTGTGTCCAATGTTCTGGTGCTGGTTGCTTGACGCTTTTCTTTCTGTCATTTACTAGTGGCCCAGGTGCCTGCAGATACCTCAGGGAGCAGCCATTCACACAAGAAACACAAGAAGTGTTTTCTTTCTTAAACTCCCCCAAAACAGGGCTAATATCCATCTGGGGTGGGTTTGAAGGGCTGTGGTAAATAGGTCAGAGAGGATCTCCTTCCCCCCTACTCTGTCCTGGTGAGGCCACATCTGGAATCCTGTGTCCAGTTCTGGGCCCCTCAGCTCAAGAAGGAGCTCAGGGACGTGCTGGAGAGAGTCCAGCACAGAGGCACAGAGATGCTGCAGGCAGTGGAAGATCTTCCTCAGGAGCAGAGCCTGAGGGAGCTGAGGGCTCTGCAGCTTGGAGAGGAGGAGCCTGAGAGGTGAGCTCCTTGCTGGGGCTAAAGCTGTGCAGGGGCAGTGCCCAGAGGCTGGAGCCAGGCTCTGCTGGGGGCTGCCCAATGCCAGCCCAAGGGGCAGTGCTGGAAGCTGAGCCAGAGGAAGTGCCATGGACACAGGAGGAGAAATATTTTCCCTGAGAGGATGCCAGAGGCCTGGAGCAGGCTGCCCAGGGTGGTTGGTGAGTCTCCCTCTCTGCAGATATTCCAACCCCACCTGGCTGTGTTCCTGTGTGAGCTGCTCTGGGTGCCCCTGCTCTGGCAGGGGAGTTGGAGTGAATGAGCTTTCAAGGTCCTTCCCAACCCCAAATGTTCTGTGATTCTGTGAATATTTCAGTGGTGGAAGCCTCCTGCCTGGAGGTGTTTGCAGCCAGGCTGGAGGTGGCTGTGAGCAACCTGCTGTGGTGTGAGGTGTCCCTGCCCATCGCAGGGGGGTTGGAACTGGCTGAGCCTTGAGATCCCTTCCAACCCTGGACAATTCTGTGATTGGAGTCAGTAAAAAACAGATGTTTGGTGAACTTCTTTAAATTACTCATAAAAGTTCATGGAAGCATGAACATGTTTTGCCCACAAGGGTACTATCTGCCTCCTTCTGGTTTTGTTGCCTCAGTTCCACCAGGTACTTCAATAAATGCTTGACTTCTACATTTAATTCCACATCAAAGGTTCAACCCCTAGCTTTGAAGGCAGTGTTCCACATTAGCAAACATGAAGAGCAAAGGAAATCTTCTGATTCTAGGTTGACATTCTGCCATACTGGGCAGGAACAAAGTTTTGCCTGCAGAAGTTCTGCAGCCATAGTGACACAGAAGATCCTTCCACACCAGGATATTCATAGGATCATAGAAATGTCAGGGCTGGAAGGGACCTCAAGGATCAGCCAGTCCCAACCCCCTGCCATGGGCAGGGACACCTCACACCACAGCAGGTTGCTCACAGCCACCTCCAGCCTGGCTGCAAACACCTCCAGGCAGGAGGCTTCCACCACCTCCCTGGGCAGCCTGTGCCAGGCTCTCACCACCCTCATGGGCAACAACTTCTCACTCACAGCCAATCTGAATCTACCCATTTTAGAACTTATTTTCCATCCCCCCTGCTCCTATCACTCCCTGACACCCTCAAAAGTCCCTCCCCAGCTTTCTTGGAGCCCCCTTCAGATGCTGGAAGGCCACAATGAGGTCTCCTGGGAGCCTTCTCCTCTCCAGCCTGCACAACCACAACTCCCTCAGTCTGTCCTCACAGCAGAGCAGCTCCAGCCCTCTGCTCCTCCTCCTGGCCCTGCTCTGGACACCTTCCAGCCCCTCCAGAGCCTTCCTGGCACAGAGGCTCCAGAGCTGGCCCCAGAGCTGCAGCTGTGGTCTCAGCAGAGTGGAGCAGAGGGGCAGAATCCCCTCCCTGGCCCTGCTGGCTCTGCTTCTCTCGCTGCAGCCCAGGATGTGGTTGTCTCTTTGGGCTGCCAGTGCAACTATTCTTCAGCTTTCTCCATGCAAGCCTATTTTTTGTGTGATTTTTATTATTTAGTTTATTTATTGTAACTTGCTCTCTGGTAAATTAATATCCCCTGAGGTGTAGGAGCTGAGCTTGTAGCAATGCTTTTGAAAGGCTCCTAAATTAGCTGTCAGTCTCAGGCTGAAGGAGCAGTGCATCAAAGACAATTTTCCTTTCAGCACTGAATCAATCCTTTAATTATGATATTGAAATCCTGACTTTTATTTTTGTTGTATCTTTTTAATTTTATTGGTTTTATTTTCTGATTCTCATCCATGTCTGGGAAAGCTCAGATCAGCACAAGTGGCAGCATCCTGCTAGGTTTATGCAATCCTCGACCTTTATTCCTCGCCCTGTGAAGCTAACCTGGAGAGTTTCCTAAGTGTTTCCAGAATCTCAGTGTCTCTTCTCAAGAACCAGCCTTTGGAATGCTTCACATGGAACCCAAATCTCTGCTGGCTTGTTAAAGGGATGCTTGCTTCCGTGTGCTGGAAGGTGTCCAGGGAAGGGCCACGAGGAGAAGCAGAGGGCTGGAGCTGCTCTACTGTGAGGACAGACTGAGGGAGTTGGGGTTGTGCAGGCTGGAGAGGAGAAGGCTCCCAGGAGACCTCATTGTGGCCTTCCAGCATCTGAAAGGGGCTACAAGAAAGCTGGGGAGGGACTTTGGAGGGTGTCAGGGAGGGACAGGAGCAGGGAGAATGGAACAGAACTAGAAATGGGGAGATTGAGATTGGCTGTGAGGAAGAAGTTGTTGCCCATGAGGGTGGTGAGAGCCTGGCACAGGCTGCCCAGGGAGGTGGTGGAAGCCTCATCCCTGGAGGTGTTTGCAGCCAGGCTGGAGGTGGCTGTGAGCAACCTGCTGTGGTGTGAGGTGTCCCTGCCCGTGGCAGGGGGTTGGGACTGGCTGAGCCTTGAGCTCCCTTCCAGCCCTAATCATTCTGTGATTCTAATATTTTTGTCATTTAGTTTGAATCTATTAAATTTTGCTTGGTGTGGTATCAGAAGTTCAAAAGCATCAGAGGAGACCTTCTTGTTCTCTACAACTACCTGAAGGGAGGTTGTAGCCAGGTGGGGGTTGGTCTCTTCTCCCAGGCAACCAGCACCAGAACAAGAGGACACTGTCTCAGGCTGTGCCAGCGGAGGTTTAGCCTGGATGTCAGGAAGAAATTCTCCCCAGCAAGAGAGATTGGCCACTGGGATGTGCTGCCCAGGGAGGTGGTGGAGTCACCATCCCTGGAGGTGTTCAAGTAGAGCCTGGATGAGGCACTTGGTGCCATGGTTTGGGTGATCAGATGGTGTTGGGTGACAGGTTGGACTGGATGATCTCTGAGGTCTTTTCCAGCCTGGTCAATTCTGTATTCTGTGTTATTCCATGGCAGGGGGGTTGCAACTCGATGCTGCTCGAGCTCCCTTCCAACTCTGGCAATTCTGTGATCCTGGCAATGACTTTTTTCCCCTTTCTTCATCACTTCCAGGTTTTCTCTGGATCGCCACACTGACCTTGACAGGATCTTTAACATCCACGCTGGCAATGGCTCCATCTACACCTCGAAGCCCCTGGACCGCGAGGTATCGCAGTGGCACAATCTGAGCGTCATAGCAGCTGAGATCAGTAAGCCAATTTGCTCCCTTTTCCCTTTCAGTTTCCCTTAGCCTTGCAAATCTCCAGCTGTGACTTCAGGAGGAGAAAGCAGTGAAAAAAAACCCCAAGCACCTCCCTTCCTTCCCCCCCACACCCTGTATCCCTCTCTTTAGATATTCTGGGAAAGCAAATTGGGGGTTGGCAACAGCAGCTGTCTCCTCGCTGCTGCTTCTCCTCACCTGCTTCCACGACTGACCTTCAATCTCCAGCTCCAGTGGCTCCACTAAATAGTAATAGTGGGACACTTGTGTGTTCTTCCTCTTCTTTGGTAGCAGTGTCATGATTTTGCTGTTTAAGTAGCAGAGATCAGGGTAGTAATCTACAGTTTTAGCATGGGATCAACCAGGTTGGAAAAGACCTCAGAGATCATCGAGTCCAAGCTATTGCCTAATACCTAACACCTCCTGACAACTCAGCCATGGCTCCAAGTGCCACATCCAGTACTCCAGTGATGGTGACTCCACCACCTCCCTGGGCAGCACATCCCAATGGTCAATCTCTCTTTCTGGGAAGAACTTTCTCCTCACCTCCAGCCTAAACTTCCCCTGGTGCAGCTTGAGACTGTGTCCTCTTGCTCTAGTGCTGGTTGCCTAGAAGAGACCAACCCCCACCTGGCTACAACCTCCCTTCAGGCAGCTGTAGACAGCAATAAAGTCAAAAATACTGCTGATGAGCAGTGAAAGATGGCTGGGAAGAGCCATGCTGCAGAGAACTAAGTGGAACATTGTGTCCAGCCAATTAAGCATTCTTAGCCTGCATGGCCTCATTTCTGCAGTGCAGGCTAACAGGCTGGTTGCAGTGAGGACCCCCTGTAGCTGCTATTTGTGAAAGGGAAGAAAAAGATGCTTTTGCTCTTGCATTGTCACAGAATCATAGAAGTATAGAATCATTGAGTCATGGAGTCATGGAATTGTGGAGTTATAGAAGCATAGAGTCATAGAATCATAGAGTCATAGAGTTATAGAGTCATAGAATCATAGAGACATAGAGTCATAGAATAGAATAGAATAAACCAGGTTGGAAGAGACCTTCAAGATCATCACATCCAACCCATCAACCAATCCAACCCACCTAAACAACTAAACCATGGTACCAAGCACCCCATCAAATCCCCATAGAGTCATAGAGTCATAGAGTCATAGAGTCATAGAATCATAGAGTCATAGATTCATAGTGTCATAGAGTCACAGAGTCACAGAGTCATAGAGTCATAGAATCATGGAGTCATGGAATCATAGAGTCATTGAGTCATAGAATCATGGAATCATGGAGTCAGAGTCATAGAATCATGGAAGCATGAAGTCATAGAGTTATAGAATCACAGAGTCACAGCATCATAGAATAATAAACTCATAGAGTCAAAGAATCATGGAGTCATAGAATCAGTGTCATAGAATCACAGACTAATGGAGTCATGGAGTCATAGAGTTATGGAACCATGGAGTCATGGATTCATTGAAGCATGGAGTCATAGAGTCATAGAATCACAATCACAGAGTCATAGACTTTTTATGATGTCAGGTAGTGATAGTACCAGGGGGAATGGATCCAAGCTAGAGGAGGGGAGAGTTAAATTAGGCATTAGGAAGAAGTTGTTCTCCATGAGGGTGGTGAGAAACTGGCACAGGCTGCCCAGGGAGGTGTTGGAAGCCTCCAGCCTGGAGGTGTTTGCAGCCAGGCTGGAGGTGGCTGTGAGCAACCTGCTGTGGTGTGAGGTGTCCCTGCCCATGGCGGGGGGGTTGGGACTGGCTGATCCTCGAGGTCCCTTCCAGCCCTGACAATTGTGTGATTGTGTGATGTCTGTTCCTCATATGATTGGAAAGAAACCAGAAAACATTTAGCAGGACACTAACTCCGTTTCAATTCTCTTTTCTCCTGTCAGACAACCCCAAAGACACCACTCGTGTGCCTGTCTACGTGAGGATTTTGGATGTCAACGACAACGCCCCCCAGTTTGCTGTCTTCTACGATACCTTTGTCTGTGAAAATGCAAGAGCTGGACAGGTATGGCTTGGAGGAAAGACTCCCCACCATCCACCTTTGCTGCAGCATTCAGCTGCAGATTGATCTTGCTTGGGGAAAAAATGGTGTTGAAAAATAAGTACTGAAGTGCTAAAAACGCAAGCAAAGTAGGGTCTCTATTTGAGGCTGAGAGCAGAACCTGACTTTATTGCAGCATCAGCAGTGTGTGAATTGCTTTTCTCTAGCCAGCCCTGCACTGCTGTTAAATTGTCACTAGGGATGCCCAAGAGACACAAACAAATTTGCTGTTATCTTCACAAAGGAAGAGGTTAGACCTAAAAGCTTGGATTTGTATTTTCAGCGATGCTCAAACAGCAGAATTCAGCTGTAGTTCAGTCCATGCTGATGGCTGCTCCAGTTCCAGGCATCTACATCTGTCTGTGAATTCCTTTTCCTCCTTCTCCTCCTCCTCCTCCTCCTTCTCCTTCTCCTCCTTCTCCTTCTCCTCCTCCTCCTCCTCCTTCTCCTTCTCCTCCTTCTCCTTCTCCTCCTCCTCCTCCTCCTTTTCCTTCTCCTCCTCCTCCTCCTCCTCCTCCTTCTCCTTCTCCTCCTCCTCCTTCTCCTTCTCCTCCTTCTCCTTCTCCTCCTCCTCCTCCTCCTTTTCCTTCTCCTCCTCCTCCTCCTCCTTTTCCTTCTCCTCCTCCTCCTCCTCCTTCTCCTCCTCCTCCTCCTCCTCCTCCTCCTCCTTCTCCTTCTCCTTCTCCTTCTCCTTCTCCTTCTCCTTCTCCTTCTCCTTCTCCTTCTCCTTCTCCTTCTCCTTCTCCTTCTCCTTCTCCTTCTCCTTCTCCTTCTCCTTCTCCTTCTCCTTCTCCTTCTCCTTCTCCTTCTCCTCTTCCTTTTTCCTTTACTTTCTTTTTTATCCTCTTTTATATTTTTCTTTTTATCTTTTTTATTTTACTTTTTTCCTTTTCCTTTTCTTTTTTTTTCCCTTTTTTTCTCTTTCTTTTTCTTTTTTTCTTTATCTTTTTTTTTTTACCATTTTCTTTTTCTCTTTTCTTTTCCCTTTTCTTGTTCTTTTTTCTTTTTCTTTTATCTTTTTTTCTCTTTTTCTCTCCTCTCCTCTCCTCGATTCTCCTCTCTTCTCCTCGAGTCTCCTCTCCTTGAGTCTCCTCTCCTCTCCTTGACTCTCCTCTCCTCTCCTCGAGTCTCCTCTCCTCTCCTCGATTCTCCTCTCCTTGAGTCTCCTCTCCTCTCCTCAATTCTCCTCTCCTCTCCTCGATTCTCCTCTCCTTGAGTCTCCTCTCCTCTCCTTGAGTCTCCTCTCCTCTCCTTGATTCTCCTCTCCTTGAGTCTCCTCTCCTCTCCTCTCTTCCTTAACCTACTTTTGGATTTTGAACTGAAAATCCAACTGAACAAATATGACATGAAAAACGAAGCTAAATAAAGACAAGATGAAAATAAAGTGGAAACCCAGCTGAGCGCTCATGGCTACATGGACACACACAATAAAAATCAGCTCTAGGTACAGCATTTAATTCAGTGGTATAGAACAAAACCCCCACTCTGAGGTAAAGCAAGAAATAAATCAAGCCCACTGCATTTTGCTCGGGAAATGGCATTTCTGCATCACTTAGGTGTAAAAAAATCCTCAGTCAAAAAAGAAGCCACCCATTCATTTAGCTGACAGCCAAAGCGATGTTGACAAAGGGCTTGCTCTTACTTCACCCCAAAAGACCCCAAGTCTTTTTCTGTAGGCATTGCAGCAAAGCACTCAAGGAACTCAGCCGACCTAATTTGGTTTACTCTGAGAACTGAGACACCAAATTCTCATCCAGCTCTGAGCTGCTGCAGCTGTGAAGAGTGCTACAAGAGAAGAGCTGCAAGTCTGTCCCCTATACACTCTATTTAATCCCACTGGCATTCTTCACCTCAGGAATATTAGTTGGTGCAGCTCTGTCTACTAACACAGAGAACTCCTGGGTGGGAAACAGAATGAGCCACTTTTCTTTTGGCTTTCCTTTTTAGTTTCAGAAGCAGTTTTGTTTGCAAATTGAATTTGAAACGTGGCCTTCCCTCTCAGAAACCTCTGTTTGATAAAATAGCCTTTTTTTATCACAACAACAACAACATATAAAACAACCTCTGAATTCCTGTCTTAGATGACCTCTGAATTCCTGTCTTAGATGACCTCTGAATTCCTGTCTTAGATGATCTCTGAATTTCTGTCTTGGATGATCTCTGAATTTCTGTCTTGGATGATCTCTGAATTTCTAGTTTAGGTATTCTCTCAATTTCTGTCTCAAGTGGTCTCTGCATTCCTGTCTTAGATCTCTGAATTGGTGTCTTAGCTGTCCTCTAGTTCCTGTCCTAGATCTCTAAATTTCTGTCTTAGTTGTTCTCTGAGTTCCTGTCTTAGATATCTCAATTTCTGTCTTAGGTGTTCTCTGAATTCCTGTCTTAGCTGTTCTGTAGCTCCTGTTCTAGATCTCTTAATTTCTATCTTAGATCTCTGAATTCCTGTCTTAGCTGTTCTGTAGCTCCTGTCCTAGATCTCTTAATTTCTGTCCTAGATCTCTTAATTTCTGTCTTAGGTGTTCTCTGAATTCTTGCCTTAGCTGACCTCTGAATTTCTGTCTTAGCTGATCTCTAATTCCTGTCCTAGATCTCTAAATCTCTGCCTTAGATGTCTGAATTCTTGTCTTCTGAATTCTTGTCTCAGATGATCTCTGAATTCCTGTCTTAGCTATTCTCTGAATTCTTGTCTCAGATGATCTCTGAGTTTCTGTCTTAGCTGTTCTCTAATTCCTGTCCTAAATCTCTAAATCTCTGTCTTAGATGTCTGATTTCCTGTCTGAGTTGCTCTCTGTATTCCTGTCTTAAGTATTCTCTTAATTCTTGTCTTAGATCTCCGAATGTCAGTCTTGAGGATTCTCTGAATTCCTGCCTTAAAGCTCTGAATTTCTGTCTTAGTTGTTCTCTCTATTCCTGTCTTAGATGATCTCTGAATGCCTGTCTTAGATGATCTCTGAATTCCTGTCTTAAGCCCTCTCTAAATTGCTGTCTTAGGTATTGGTTTAGATCGGAGATGAAGGCTTGAACCAAGTTAGGCTTCAGATAAAACTAGTTTGGACATGGTTGGGCTTTTATGTATTTATAGAAAGCTATAAATGTGGATTGTAAGAAGAAAAGGGAGGAGGACTGAGGCCAAAAGTGGTCGTTTGGGGATGCTGGGAAGTGTATGCCTGCCATTTACCACCACATGAAACATGTGAATGATCTTGTCAGAGAAGCCTGCATGATACATTTTGTTAACTTAGGCTACCAGTTAAGTCTTAAGTCAATATGTGTACAGATTGAAGAGGAAGTACCCTTAACACTTCTAATTTTCTAGACAACTGTATTAGACAACTGCAGCAGAAACCAAGGTGCATTTGAGGCTTTTTGTTGTTCTTGTTGTTGTCTCAAGCTGCACCAGGGGAAGTTCAGGCTGGAGGTGAGGAGAAAGCTCTTCACAGAGAGAGTTGTTAGCCATTGGGATGTGCTGCCCAGGGAGGTAGTGGAGTCGCCATCCCTGGAGGTGTTCAAGAGGGGATTGGATGTGGCACTTGGTGCCATGGTTTAGTAGTCAGGAGGTGTTGGGTGACAGGTTGGACTTGATGATCTTTGAGGTCTATTGCCACCTTGTTGATTCTATGATCCTATGTTTGATTTTTTCCCCTTGCAGCTTATTCAAACCATCAGTGCAGTAGACAAAGACGACCCTCTTGGTGGACAGAAGTTTTTCTTCAGTTTAGCTGCTGTTAACCCTAACTTCACTGTTCAGGATAATGAAGGTAAAGTTTAAACCTGGTGTAGGGAAGGAGCTTAATTTAGCTGGCTGGTTGGCTTGGCTTAAGGAGAAAGACAAGCTCCCTAATTCTTCTCAAAGGAGTTAAAGAGGAGTGGAGAGAAATTGCAAAGGAAATACTGCTCCTACCCACATACCACAGTGAAAAGCACATAAAAGACAATGAAATCCATGGGCCATGCTTCTCCAAAACCTCCTTAAGCCAAAGCTTTCACAAACCTCCCTCCAACCAGGCCAAACAAAGGGCAACAAAACTGGGGAGGGGTCTGGAGCACAGCCCTGTGAGGAGAGGCTGAGGGAGCTGGGGTTGCTTAGCCTGCAGAAGAGGAGGCTCAGGGGAGACCTTCTTGCTCTCTCCAACTCCCTGAGGGGAGGTTGTAGCCAGGTGGGGGTTGGTCTCTTCTCCCAGGCACCCAGCACCAGAACAAGAGGACACAGTCTCAAGCTGCACCAAGGGAGGCTTAGGCTGGAGGTGAGGAAGAAATTCTTCCCAGCAAGAGAGATTTGCCCTTGGAATGTGCTGCCCAGGGAGGTGGTGCAGTCACCATGACTGGAAGTGTTTAAAAAGAGGCTGGATGAGGCCCTTGGTGCTGTGGTGGAGTTGATTAGATGGTGTTGGGTGCTAGGTTGGACTTGGTGATCTCTGAGGTCTTTTCCAGCCTGGTTAACTCTGTGTTCTGCACTATAAATGCTGCACCTAGTGCCATGCTCCACATCAGTGTCTTTCCATCCCCCAGACAACACTGCCAGGATCTTGACGAGGAGGAACGGCTTCAGTCGACACGAAATAAGCACTTACCTCCTGCCAGTGGTGATCTCAGACAACGACTACCCCATCCAGAGCAGCACTGGCACCTTGACCATCCGCGTGTGTGCCTGCGACAGCCGCGGCAACATGCAGTCCTGCAGCGCCGAGGCCTTGCTCCTGCCTGCTGGCCTCAGCACGGGGGCACTGGTGGCCATCCTCCTCTGCATCATTATCCTGCTGGGTAAGACAAAGAAACAGCAGACAACACCAAGTTGGGGGCAGGTGTTGATCTGTTGCAGGGTAGGAGAGCTCTACAGAGGGACGTCGACAGGCTGGACAGATGGGCAGAGGCTGAGGGCAGGAGATTGAACACATCCAAGTGCCAGGTTCTGCACATTGGCCACAACAACCCCAGGCACTGCTACAGGCTGGGGGCAGAGTGGCTGAGAGCAGCCAGGCAGAGAGGGACTGGGGAGGTTTAGGTTGGATGTTAGGAAGAAGTTCTACATAGAGAGAGTGATTGCCCATTGGAATGGGCTGCCTGAGGGTGGAGTCACCATCACTGGAGGTGTTCAGGAGGAGACTTGATGGGGTGCTTGGTGCCATGGGTTAGTTGTTTAGGTAGGTTGGATTGGTTGGTGGGTTGGACACGATGATCTTGAAGATCTCTTCCAACCTGGCCTATTCTATTCTATTCTATTCTATTCTATTCTATTCTATTCTATCTAGGGGTTAGTGTCCTACTAAATGTTTTCTGGTTCCTTCAAATCATATGAGGGACAGCCATCACAGAACCACACAATTGCCAGGGCTGGAAGGGGCCTCAAGGCTCAGCCAGCTCCAACCCCCTGCCATGGGCAGGGACCCCTCAGACTAGATCAGCTTACTCAGAGCCACTTGATGGATTTGCCGGTAAGAAATTGCTTAAGCAGAGCTCTTTATCCCTTCTCTGTTTCTTCTCTTCAAGTCATCGTGGTGCTGTTTGCTGCTCTGAAGAGGCAACGCAAGAAGGAGCCTTTGATCCTCTCCAAGGAGGACATCAGGGACAACATCGTGAGCTACAACGACGAGGGCGGCGGCGAGGAGGACACCCAAGCCTTCGACATCGGCACGCTGCGGAACCCCGCGGCCATGGAGGACAAGAAGCTGCGGCGAGACATCCTCCCCGAGACCTTGTTTGTGCCACGGAGGACTCCTTCAGCCCCCGACAACACGGACGTCCGGGATTTCATTAACCAAAGGCTCAAGGAGCACGACACCGACCCCTCCGCGCCGCCCTACGACTCCCTGGCCACCTACGCCTACGAAGGCAACGACTCCATCGCCGAGTCCTTGAGCTCCTTGGAGTCGGGCACCACCGAAGGAGACCAGAACTATGACTACCTCCGCGAGTGGGGGCCCCGCTTTAACAAGCTGGCCGAGATGTACGGCGGAGGGGAAAGCGACAAGGACGCCTCTTAACCTGCAGGAGCGACTTCTGCTCCCAGACGCCTTCTGCACTCGACAGTGTTCAACATTCAGGAGGATTGCTTTGGGTTTGGTTTCTCCCCCTCCCCGCCACTCAGCACAAAGGTTTCCCTTTCCACTTCAACTTGTCCGTGGCTGTCGTTTGTTCTTTCTCGTCGGAGGCCACCTTGGGAATATCTCCAGCAGTTTATCGAGTCACTTTCCAAGAGCCAAAAAAAAAACCCCAACTGTGGGAATTCAGTGTTGTCTGGTTATTTTTTTGCTATAGGAAGGAAAGAGATGATACCTTGACCTTCAGAAATTGGCACAGGGCGGGAATCCCTTCGGCCCACCTCACTTCCAGCCTGCTTCTGCTAGGTACAGAGAACCACAGAATTGTCAGGGTTGGAAGGGACCTCGAGGCTCAGCCAGTCCCAACCCCCCTGCCGTGGGCAGGGACGCCTCGCACCACAGCAGGTTGCTCGCCGCCACATCCAGCCTGGCCTTAAAAGCCTCCAGGCATGAGGCTTCCACCACCTCCCTGGGCAACCTGTGCCAGTCTCTCACCACCCTCCTGGGGAAGAACTTCTTCTTAACCTCCCATCTGAACCTACCCATCACTATGATTTTGTTTTCCCCATCCCCATCCTTGCAAGCGCAGCTTTTGAAGATGGCAAAGAAGAAAAACAACCCGTCCCTAACAAACACACAAATGAATCAACACACTCCAAGGTGTCCTGTGCTGTCCATGGAAATGAAAGCAAAACTGTCCCCGTGGTGTTAATAAGTGTAACATGCAGCTGGTTTAAAAGAGACAAACGGAAAAGTACAGCAAAAAAAAAAATAGGAAGAAAAACAAAGAAACAGACAAAAAACACCCCCCACGCCCCCCACCCCCAAGAATCAAGTGGTTGCGACTTCATTTCATCAGATTCTATCTGCCAATGTTTTATATTTATATTTTTGTATTTATTTTTAAGAAATAAACCAGGTTTTACAACTATGCTGACTCCTGCCTGCCTCTTCTGCTGCTCAGCTCCAGGCTTGGGGCGGAGGAACAGAGCGCCAGAGAATCAACCAGAGAACCAGGGAATCGGTCAGTCAGAGGATGAGAGAAGCATAGAGCAAGAGAATCAGAGACTCAGAGAATCATAGAACCAAAGAATCAGAAAATAAGGGAATCAGAGAAGGAAAGAATCACAGGATAAGGGAATAAAAGGATCAGAGAATAAGAGAATCAGAATCAGAGAATAAGAGAAGGGCAACAAGGCTGGGGAGAGGCCTCGAGCACAGCCCTATGAGGAGAGGCTGAGGGAGCTGGGGTTGCTTAGCCCGGAGAGGAGGAGGCTCAGGGGAGACCTTCTTGCTCTCTACAGCTACCTGAAGGGAGGTTGTAGCCAGGTGGGGGTTGGTCTCTTCTCCCAGGCAACCAGCACCAGAACAAGAGGACACAGTCTCAAGCTGTGCCAGGGGAGGTTTAGGCTGGAGGTTAGGAGGAAGTTTTACACAGCGTGACTGCCCATTGGAATGGGCTGCCCAAGGAGGTGGTGGTGTCACCATCATTGGAGGTGTTCAGGAGGAGACTTGATAGGGTGCTTGGTGCCATGGGTTAGTTGGTTGGGTGGTGTTGAATGATGGGCTGGACACGATGATCTTGAAAGTCTCTTCCAACCTGGTTTATTCTATTCTATTCTATTCTATTCTATTCTATTTGAAAGAATCAGAAAATAAGAGAATCAGAGAAGAAAAGAATCACAGAATAAGAGAATAAAAGAATCACAGAACCAGGGAATAAGAGAATCACAATCAAGGAATCAAAGAATAAGAGAATCAGAATCAGAGAAGGGCAATGAGTCTGGGGTGAGGCCTTGAGCACAAGCCCTATGAGGAGAGGCTGAGGGAGCTGGGGTTGTTTAACCTGGAGAGGAGGAGGCTCAGGGGAGACCTTCTTGCTCTCTCCAACTCCCTGAAGGGAGGTTGTAGCCAGCTGGGGGTTGGTCTCTTCTCCCAGGCACCCAGCACCAGAACAAGAGGACACAGTCTCATGCTGTGCCAGGGGAGGTATAGGCTGGAGGTGAAGAGAAAGTTCTTTACAGAGAGAGTTGTTAACCATTGGAATGTGCTGCCCAGGGAGGTGGTGGAGGTGTTCAAGAGGGTATTGGATGTGGCACTTGGTGCCATGATTTAGTAGTCACGAGGTGTTGGGTGACAGGGTGGACTTGATGTTTGAGGCCTTTTCCAACCTTGGGGATTCGGTGATTATTGATTCTATGATTCTATGAGAATAAGAGAAAGAGAAAATCACAATCAGAGAGTAAGAGAATCAGAGAATCACAATCAGAGAATGAGAGAAACAGCAGATAAGAGGATAAGAGAATCAGAGAATCGAAGAATTAGAGAATAAGAGAAACAGAGAATAAGAGAAACACAGAATCAGAGAATCAAGAAAGCAGAGAATCAGAATCAGAGAATAAGAGAATCAGAGAGTAAGAGAATCACAATCAGAGAATAGGAGAATCAGAATCAGAGAATAAGAGAATCATAGTCAGAGAATAACAGAATCCCAGAATGCCAGAATGGTCTGGCTCATCCTTCTCTCTTGCTGCAATGATCTTGGCTGCATATGGACCAAATAAACTTTCTCAGTCACTTCTCCTAAAAACTGTAGACTTGATCCTATTCCCTTTGATGCCTCAGTGGGAAGGGTCTTTGTTTTCTGAGCCATAGAATCACAGAATCATGGAGTCACAGAATCATGGAGTCATAGAATCACAGAATGCTCTGGGTTGGAAGGGAACCTCCAAAGGTCATCCAGTCCAACCCCCTCTGCACTCAGCAGGGACATCCTCAACCAGATCAGGTTGCCCAGAGCCCTGTCCAGCCTCACTTTGAATATCTCCAGGGATGGAGCCTCAAACACCTCCCTGGGCAACCTGTGCCAGCGCTCCACCACCCTCCTGGTGCAGAACTTGTTCCCCAAGTGGCTTCTGCTCTAGTTTGAAGCCACTGACCCTCGTCCTGTCCCCGCAGGCCTTGGCAGACAGTCTCTCTCCATCTTTCTTGTAGCCCCCTTCAGGTCCTGGCAGGCTGCTGTCAGGAAGAGGAGATGGAATTTTTCTCTGTCATCCACTAGCACTTCCCTGCTGCAGACTTCTCCACACATCTCTTCTCTACAGCTCCCTGAAGGGAGGTTGAAATGAGGAAGGGGCAGCCTCTTCTCCTTGGTGGCAAGCAACAGGACCAGAGGCAATGGTTTCAAGCTGCACCAGGGGAGGTTCAAGCTGGCTGCTAGGAAATGTTTCTTCACAGGAAGGTTCTCAAACATTGGAATGATCTGCCCAGGGCAGTGGTGGAGTCACCATCCCTGGAGGTGCTCAATCAGCCTCTGGAGCTGGGGCTTAGGGGCATGGTTTAGGATTGACCCTAAACTGGGTCAGAGGTTCTTCTCACCCTCCACTCTGTCCTGGTGAGAACACAGCTACAATATTGTGTTCAGTTTGGGGCTCACCAGTTCAAGAGGGACAGAGACCTGCTGGAGAGAGTCCAACAGAGAGCCAGGAGGGTGATTAGGGGACTTGAGCATCTCCTCTGTGAAGAGAGGCTGAGAGCCCTGGGGCTGTTTAGTCTGGAGAGGACAAGTTTGAGAGAGATCTGATCAATGTCTATCAATAGCTGAGAGGTGGGTGTCAGGTGGAGGAGCTCTTTTGGCTGGTGTGCACTGATAAGACAAGGACCAAGGGGTACAAGCTTGAACAGAGAAGATTTCACCTCAACAAGAGAAACTTCTTTACAGTGAGGCTGGTGGAGCCCTGGAGCAGGCTGCCCAGAGAGGTTGTGGAGTCTCCTCTGGAGACTTTCCAACCCCACCTGGATGCATTCCTGTGTGGACTACCCTGGGTGATGCTGCTCTGGCAGAGGGTTTGGTCTGGATGATCTCTGGAGGTCCCTTCCAACCTCTAATGTAGTGTGAGGCTGTCCTAGTGTACTGTCCATCAAGACACTACCCTTCTTTAAGGTCCCTTCCAAGCCAGCCCATTCTGTGTGTCTCTGACTATCTCCCTGATGGAAGCAAGTCAACAGAAGACTTTAGGCTTCCTAAAGGAACAAACTAACAGAAAAGTTGTCTCAGGCTTTCAGCCCCTGTGTGACCCTGGAGCAGCACAGAAGTCACCCAACAGCAGTCTGTTCACAGTGAGATAAATGCTCAAGCAAAACCAATTCCACCTCCTCACAGCAGTGAGATCTATTAGATCAAAACCCAGGATGCAGAGAGGAAGCATAAAGAGAGGGCAGCAAATAGGAGGAGGCCATGTGAACATAATCTGCTTTGCCTTTCCTAACCAAATGCTGACTTCTTTCTTGCCTCTCCACTTCTCCAGGGGCCTCTCCAAACTCTGCCTGAGTGTGGTCGAGTTGGCTGTAAAGTCACTTTCCACAGCTATGGAGGTCTAAAACACAGTGAGAAGCACACAGTCAGCCAGGAGGAGTTAATACTTTATTGCTTCCTTGCTTTGTTCCTTTTGCTTTCTCTTCCTCAAAGATGTTTTTGCTTTCCTTTTTGGAGGAACATGAACTCAAAAGGACAGCTTTTAAACTAACTTTATTTGGGGGCTTTTTGGTTTTGTTTCCCTCTTTCTTATCCCCAACCAAATCTTCAAACCAAACATTCAGCTTTGGAGGAAAACTTCCTTGTCTTGAGGTTGAGGTCAGCCTCAGCAAGCGATGAGAAATGACAGCAACAACAAAAGCCTTTGAAAATAAAGAAGTCCAAACATCCTGCCTTTCATTTGTTTTCCTTTTTAGCTACAAAGCAGAGAGCAGGCAGAGTTTGGACATACATTTAGCCAAACCAGCAGAGAACAGTTCCATTGATGCTTGCAAAGCAATATTAATGATTAGGCATTGGAAGGAAAAGAGTTCCTGAACTCCTTTCACTCATATGGAGAGCAGCCAGGCAGAGAGGGACCTGGGGGTAGTGAGTGACAGCAGCTGAACATCAGCCAGCAGTGTGCCCAGGGGGCCAAGAAGGCCAAGGGCATCCTGGCCTGCATCAGGAACAGTGTGGCCAGCAGGAGCAGGGAAGTCATTCTGCCCTGTGCTCAGCACTGCTTAGGCCATGCCTGGAGTCCTGTGTCCAGTTCTGGGCTCCTCAAGATAGGAAAGATGTTGAGATGCTGGAAGGTGTCCAGAGAAGGGCAACAAAGCTGGGGAGGGGTCTGGAGCACAGCCCTGGGAGGGGAGGCTGAGGGAGCTGGGGTTGCTTAGCCTGCAGAAGAGGAGGCTCAGGGGAGACCTTCTTGCTGTGGAGAGGAGAGGTTCGGAGAGGAGAGGAGAGGAGAGGTTCGGAGAGGAGAGGTTCGGAGAGGAGAGGTTCGGAGAGGAGAGGTTCGGAGAGGAGAGGAGAGGTTCGGAGAGGTTCGGAGAGGTTCGGAGAGGAGAGGTTCGGAGAGGAGAGGAGAGGAGAGGAGAGGAGAGGAGAGGAGAGGAGAGGAGAGGAGAGGAGAGGCAAACCACTAGCTTTTAATTGATGAGCTAGGCTCTAAATATGACAGTCCCAACACAAATGGAAAAGGTCTTCTCATTTTTCTCCTCTTGCAGGCACATTTGCTTCACAGTTAAGGTCTTAATCTCTCCTCTTTCCCATTCTGCCCTCCCTACCCCAGCCAGCAGAGAAGGAGCAGGCTCCCAGAATTGATTAGGCTGCCACGTGTTCCTGGGGCAGCTCCAGGTGACTTTGCACACACTGTAGGGATACAGATGTCTTAAGGCAGTTCTGCACCAGTTCTGTCACAGCAAGATAAATGGAACACCACTCCCCCTAGGGCCTGCACGTATTCCATGGTACCTGCATGATTAATATCAGTTGATTAGCCAGCACAAAGCATTCAAGTAAAATGTGGGAGAGAAAAAAGTAGGCTAAGCTTGCACCATACTTGGGATCATCTCAGCAGCTCGCTAAAATGAGATTCATCTGTTATCTTCTTCCTGAAACTCTTCATTCACAGAGTCCCTGCTGAAAGAAAATCCAAACCCCACTTGACAGGGCTTGCAAATGTCAGAATATTGGTGGATAACAGTGGGAAGAGCGCAGATTCCTTGGAATTATTGCAAAAATCAGTATTTCAGAGCCAAAGCTACCATGCCCTGACTCAGTCTCCCCAGGTAGCTATCAAGCAGGTTGGCTGATGACACCAAGCTGTGTGGTGCAGCAGACACAGGCTGATGGGAAGGGATCCATCCAGAGGGACCTGGACAGGCTGCAGAGCTGAGCACAGGACAACCTCAGGAGGTTCAACAACACCAAGGGCAAAGTCCTGCAGCTGGCTTGGGGCAACTCCAAGCACCAATACGGGCTGGACAGGGACTGGTTAGAGAACAGCCCTGAAGAAAAGGCCCTGGGGGTGCTGGGGAAGGAGAAGCTCAAGAGGAGCCAGCAGGGAGCACTTGCAGCCCAGAGAGCCAAGCAGAGCCTGGGCTGCAGCAAGAGAAGTGTGGCCAGCAGGGCCAGGGAGGGGATTCTGCCCCTCTGCTCCACTCTGCTGAGACCACAGCTGCAGCTCTGGGGCCAGCTCTGGAGCCTCTGTGCCAGGAAGGCTCTGGAGGGGCTGGAAGGTGTCCAGAGCAGGGCCAGGAGGAGGAGCAGAGGGCTGGAGCTGCTCTGCTGTGAGGACAGACTGAGGGAGTTGGGGTTGTGCAGGCTGGAGAGGAGAAGGCTCCCAGGAGACCTAATTGTGGCCTTCCAGGATCTGAGGAGGGCTCCAAGAAAGCTGGGGAGGGACTTTTGAGGGTGTCAGGGAGGGATAGGAGAAGGAGGAATGGAGCAAAACTAGAAAGGAGTAGATTCAGCTTGGATGATAGGAAGAAGCTCTTCCCCATGAGGGTGGTGAGGCCAACTTCAGATACTGGGTTTCTGGCATTTCAATGTGCAGAAGTAAAAGTAAAAGATGAAGTAAAAGAAGTAAAAGATGATGTCCCTAATACTGTAACAGACTGCTGAATTGCTCACTTGCCAGACAGCAACAGCAACAAGGAAGCTTTCAAAGTAAGAGCTTGGCATGTGAGGCTGTTGGGCCAAAGAACATCATGTCCTAGACTGCATTTTACATGGGATCATAGAATCAATCAGGTTGGAAAAGACCTCAAAGATCATCAAATCCAACCTGTCACCCAACAGCTCATGGCTAACTGAACCATGGCACCAAGTGCCACGTCCAATGGAGCTTTGAAGGCTGTCATGCTTTAATTACCAGTGACCTGTTCAACAGAGCAAAGGATGAGGTGACAGCCTCCATGGAAAAGCCTTGGCTGTAGCACTTGGAGCCATGGTTTAGTTGTCAGGAGGTGATAGGTCTTAGGTGATAGGTTGGACTTGATGATCTCTGAGGCCTCTTCCAACCTGGTTGATGCTGTGAGTCTGTGAGTGAGGCAGGTGTAGCAAGCTGCACATCTCTGGAGACAAATAAATACATATATATATCATTTAAAGTCTTTTATAGTCTCCACTGAGCAGTGCAAGGAGCTTTATTTTGCTTTTCTTTCCAATCAGGCTCAAATTTGACTGGCAAAATTGAATTGAAATAGAAGACTACAGCTCATTGATATTTCAACCCACAGCAGGGCTAGGGTGGCAGGAGGAAATCACCTCCCAGTGAGAGGGAATAGAGGTTAGATTAAAATGGCAGAGAAATAAACCAATCACAGAACCACAGAATGTTAGAGGTTGGAAGGGACCTCCAAAGCTCATCCAGACCAACCCCCCTGCCAGAGCAGGGGCACCCAGAGCAGCTCACACAGAACACAGCCAGGTGGGGTTGGAATAGCTCCAGAGAGGGAGACTCCACAGCCCCCCTGGGCAGCCTGCTCCAGGCCTCTGGCATCTTCACAGGGTAAAAATCCTTCCTCCTGTTTCCATGGCACTTCCTCTGGCTCAGCTTCCAGCACTGCCCCTTGGGCTGGCATTGGGCAGCCCCCAGCAGAGCCTGGCTCCAGCCTCTGGGCACTGCCCCTGCACAGCTTTAGCCCCAGCAAGGAGCTCACCTCTCAGGCTCCTCCTCTCCAAGCTGCAGAGCCCTCAGCTCCCTCAGGCTCTGCTCCTGAGGAAGATCTTCCACTGTCTGCAGCATCTCTGTGGCTCTGTGCTGGACTCTCTCCAGCACTTCCCTGAGCTCCTTCTTGAGCTGAGGGATGCAGAACTGGACACAAGATTCCAGCTGTGGCCTCACCAGGGAGAGTAGAGGGAGAGGAGAACCTCTCTTAACCTACTAACCACAGCCCTTCTTATCCCCCCCAGGCTGCCCTTGGCCAGCAGAGCACATTGCTGCACACAGACTATGCCTCAAACCCCACATGGATATTGACCCTTCTAGCAAATCCCTCTTCCAACTATCAATGTTTCAACACAAGCAACAAAATGAATGTTGATAACCAAGACAAATCATCTCTCTCTGTCACCACCTTGAAGGAGATAATGGATTTATAACAACAAAGATTTTTTTCCCCCCTGCAAATTCCACCTCCCTGCAAGTAAAGGAAAAGGTCTTTGTTGGCTTTTCCCACAGGGCCCCTGAGACACACTTCTGACTTATGAAATAGGTCTGCATTAAGCACTTAAGATGGGAATAGACAATGGTAGTGTTCTGAACCCCAAATAGCTTTCTGAACCCCATTTTAAATGGCCATTATCTAAAAGAAGAGCATTAATCAGAATTGTCCCTCCAGGCTCTAGAAGCTTCCCATTCCATCAGATCAAACAGTCTGAAACCATGTGAAGCCAGGCTTTGAACAGGCTGGGGACAGAGGGGCTGGAGAGCAGCCAGGCAGAAAGGGAACTGGGGGTAGTGGTTGAGAGTAGGCTGAACATGAGCCAGCAGTGTGCTCAGGGCACCAGGAAGGCCAATGGCATCCTGGCCTGCATCAGGAACAGTGTGGTCAGCAGGAGCAGGGAGGTCATTCTGCCCTGTGCTCAGCACTGCTCAGGCCACACCTGGAGTCTTGTGTCCAGTTCTGGGCTCCTCAAGATAGGAAAGATGTTGAGCTGCTGGAAGGTGTCCAGAGAAGGGCAACAAAGCTGGGGAGGGGTCTGGAGCACAGCCCTGGGAGGGGAGGCTGAGGGAGCTGGGGTTGCTTAGCCTGCAGAAGAGGAGGCTCAGGGGAGACCTCCTTGCTCTCTGCAACTCCCTGCAGGGAGGTTGTAGCCAGGTGGGGGTTGGGCTCTTCTCCCAGGCACCCAGCACCAGAACAAGAGGACACAGTCTCAAGCTGCACCAGGGGAGGGTTAGACTGGAGGTGAGGAGAAAGTTCATCCCAGCAAGAGAGATTGGCCATTGGAATGTGCTGCCCAGGGAGGTGGTGGAGTCACCATCCCTGGAGGTGTTCAAGACAGGCTTGGATGTGGCACTTGGAGCCATGGCTTAGTTGTCAGGAGGTGCTGGATATTAGGTGATAGGTTGGACTTGATGGTCTCTGAGGTCTTTTCCAAGCTGGCTGATTCTATGTTTCTATGATTCTCTTTCTGTACAGTGCCCTTAGGAAAAGGCTTCTGCCATCAGTCCATTTCCCTAGCAGCTTTCTTCCTGCAGTGTTCATCATACACCAAGCTCAACCCCTGGAACGTTCTCCTGTCTGGGCCTGATATTATTTTGGATGGATCTGGGCAGGACACAGAGCTGAATCTCATTGCCATAACTCATTGCATTGAGGGCTTTGCCAGTCCCTTCCTCTCTCCTGTAGCAGCCTTTATTCCTGGCAGAGCTTGCAAGTGATTCAATTGAATAACAAGAATTTCATCAGGATTTGTAAGAGTTTGCACAGGAATTTAATCATAGCAATTCATTCCTGTTGCAGTGTTCCTCAGCCAGCCCTGGGAACTCTTTGGTTTCTGGTGTCAGAGATGTCAGCAATGAAGGGCATTTGCTGTCACCTAGAGAGAGCATTAGGGCAGAAAAAATATCCCTGCTGCACTCTTCCTGTTTCCTCTTGTAAAAGAGTTGCTCCAAAATACATGGCAAAGCCTAACAAATCTTCCTCACAGGATGTTAGGGGTAGGAAGGGATCTCCAAAGTGGTTGGATTTGATTAGAATCATAGAATAGTCAGGGTGGGAAGAGACCTCAAGGCTCAGCCAGTCCCAACCCCCCTGCCATGGGCAGGGACACCTCACACCACAGCAGGTTGCTCACAGCCACCTCCAGCCTGGCTGCAAACACCTCCAGGCAGGAGGCTTCCACCACCTCCCTGGGCAGCCTGTGCCAGGCTCTCACCACCCTCATGGGCAACAACTACTTCCTGGCATCCAATCTGATTCTCCTGGGATGTTCCACTGCCTGCTTCCTCAGTCACTCATTCTTAAAAGTGTTGCACAGGACAACAAGGTTCATGGAACTGGAGCAGAGAAGGCAGGATTGGACTTCTGCGGCACTTGTAAATCAAAGAGAAGAGAGTGCCTAGAGTGTGGCACAGGTTGCCCAGGGAGGAGGTGGAAGCCTCCTGCCTGGAGGTGTTTGCAGCCAGGCTGGAGGTGGCTGTGAGCAACCTGCTGTGGTGTGAGGTGTCCCTGCCCATGGCAGGGGCTGGGACTGGCTGAGACTTGAGGTCCCTTCCGACCCTGGCAGTTCTATGCTTCTACCCAGCAGACAATGCAGCCTGGCAAACACTCAGCAGGAAACATTTCTGCAGCAGTTCCACCACTAACAGCCCCACATCCAAACAAGAGCCCAGGAGTGTTCTGTCTCGTGCTGCAAAGGCAGACAAACCCAAGAAGTGACCATTTCAGATGCTCTGAAAGAATGACTCAGCTGCCATGAGCAATGTTTTGCTTCAGGGTCTGCAGATGTTCACTCAGAGGCTGAAGCATCCAGTCCTTTGTGCTGTGCTGTGTTGCCTCTTTCCCACCATTCAATTTGCCTCAGTTTTATTTCTCTTCTGTTTGTTTTTCCTCTCTTTTGAGGGGAGGTTGTTGGATTTATCAAAACAACTAAGCTTAATTACAAAGAGTGGATCACAAGAGAGGGAACTTTTCACCTGGCAGCTACAGCTCAGGCAGATGAAACAAGGCACTGCTGTAACTTGGGGGGGCTTCACAGAGAGGTGTCTGAAACTGAAGCAACAAGAACGACTGCAGGAATAGGTTGCCTGGGGAGGTGGCTGGGGCCCCAGCCCTGCAGATATTCCAGGTGAGGCTGGACAGGGCTCTGGGCAACCTGATCTAGAGTCACAGAATTGTCAGGGTTGGAAGGGATCTCAAGGATCATCCACTTCCAAACCCCTCTGCCGTGGGCAGGGAGACCTCACACTGCAGCAGGGGACTGCTTGAGACAGTCCAGCACACAGCCACAAAGATGCTGAAGAGAGAGGAACATCTTCCTTATGAGGAGAGCCTGAGGGAGCTGAGGGCTCTGTGGCTTGGAGAGGAGGAGCCTGAGAGGTGAGCTCCTTGCTGGAGCTAAAGCTGTGCAGGGTGCCTGAAATGAGGAACCCTGATTTCCAAGCACTCAGGAGCCTTCTTCTCAATCATCATCATCATCATCACCTTTTGTTTATTAAAGTTAGGTACTGAACAGTTGCCTTTCCAAAGCCCTTTCAACACCTAACATTGAATCTGCAGAGCTAGAGAGGTTCAACTCTCTTCTCCAGCTGTGCTTAACTTGAGCCTTTCTGTGTGAGCTGCTTCAAAATAAACCCATCAACAACAGCAACCCAGCCCCAAAAAGCTCAGAAGGAAACTACACCTTGAATTATCAATATGGCTTTCACTCCCTCTGTCAGCTGTGGATCCATTCTCTTTAATAAGTTGTCTAAAGCACCTTGCAGGCTGCCTGATTCCCCTTTGATGTCTCACCAAGGGAGGGAGATGAAAGCCTGGCTCGAATCTATCACCGCTGACACCTCTGTGACTTTGCTCCATCAATCCTGCCTGATGGGGAGCTGCCAGAACAAAGTCAGCCCAAATGATGGAGTTGTCACTCCACCCAAGCCAAGCTGCCGAGGGGGCTGCTGGAGCACCGTGTTGTGAGGTGGATGCCCTTCCATAGGGTGTGCTTATAGCTCTGGGCCTTTGATTTGTGATTCTCCTGAGATGCTGAACATCACCAGGACCAAACCATTTTGGAGTGATCCTCCTCTAGCCTGTGTGATACCCTGAGCCTTCAACACACTGAATAAGCTCAGTTGCTAAAGTGTATTCTTCCTTCCCAGGTGCTTTAAACAGCAGCACCACAGGCTGGGAGGTGATCTGCTGGAGAGCAGCCCTGTGGAGCCCTGGTGGGCAGCATTATTGTAGCCTAGGAACCACAGGATCACAGAATCAATCAGGTTGGAAAAGACCTCAGAGATCATAAGTCCAACCTGCCACCTAATCCCTAACACCTCCTGACAACTCAACCATGGCTCCAAGGGCCACATCCAAGCCTTGCTTGAACACCTCCAGGGATGGGGACTCCACCACCTCCCTGGGCAGCACATCCCAATGGCCAATCTGTCTTTCTGGGAAGAACTTTCTCCTCACCTCCAGACTAAACCTCCCCTGGCACAGCATGAGACTGTGTCCTCTTGTTCTGGTGCTGGGTGCCTGGGAGAAGAGACCAACCCCCACCTGGCTACAACCTCCCTTCAGGGAGCTGGAGAGAGCAAGAAGGTCTCCCCTGAGCCTCCTCTTCTGCAGGCTAAGCAACCCCAGCTCCCTCAGCCTCTCCTCCCAGGGCTGTGCTCCAGACCCCTCCCCAGCTTTGTTGCCCTTTCCTGGACACCTTCCAGCAAGCTACCTATCAGAGCTGCCAATAAAAAGGGAAGGGGAGAAAAAGTACCCACAACCTTCTGGGGTCAGGACAAGGTAAGGTTTGGTCTCTTCTCCCAGGCAACCTGTGACAGAAGGAGAGGACACAGTCTCAAGCTGCACCAGGGGAGGTTTAGGCTGGAGGTGAGAAAGAAATTCTTCCCAGCAAGAGAGATTGGCCATTGGGATGTGCTGCCCAGGGAGGTGGTGGAGTTACCATCCCTGGTGGTGTTTAAGAATAGCCTGGATGAGGCACTTGGTGCCATGGTTGAGTTGCTTAGATGGTGCTGGGTCATTGGTTGGACTTGATGATCTCTGAGGTCTTTTCCAACCTGGTTAATTCTGTGTTCTATATTCTGTCTATTCTGCATTGTGTCAAATGAGCAATCAAATGATCAGAGTCTCTCTCCACTGGAAAGCTTCAGTGGAAGGCTAACTGCTGCCTCCTGCTCATGACTTCTCTCCAAAGCTGAACTGAGGTCCTTGCTATTCTCTGGGAGCTGAAGTTTCCCTCTTGCTGCCTTCTATTTTTAACAAGTGGTTAAGAGCTGAAGAGAAAATGTGCAGCAGGAGCAGAGCCACATCAGGAAACATCCTCCTCGGCTGCTGCTCAAGAGAAAAAGCAACACACAACACATTTGGAAGGCCTTCTAACAGAATGCTGCTTGCCCCCATAACATTTGTCAGTGGCTGTGCTTCAGATGCAGATTTCTTCATGCCTCTGAATTGCATTAACTTGGAGAAGTACTGAAGAATTGAGGGAGCTGGGGCTGCTTAGCCTGGAGAAGAGGAGGCTCTGGGGAGACCTTCTGGCTCTCTACAGCTACCTGAAGGGAGGTTGTAGCCAGGTGGGGGTTGGTCTGTTAGGGGAGTATTGGAATGGAATGGAATGGAATGGAGTGAAGTGGAGTGGAGTGGAGTAGAGTAGAGTAGAGTAGAGTGGAGTAGAGTTGAGTAGAGTAGAATAGAATGGAATGGAATGGAATGGAATGGAATGGAATGGAGTAGAGTGGAATGGAATGGAATGGAATGGAATGGAATGGAATGGAATGGAATGGAATGGAGTAGAGTGGAATGGAATGGAATGGAATGGAATGGAATGGAATGGAGTAGAGTAGAGTAGAGTAGAATAGAATAGAATAGAATGGAATGGAATGGAATGGAATGGAATGGAACGGAGTAGAGCAGAGTAGAGTGGAGTAGAGTTGAGTAGAGTGGAATGGAATGGAATGGAATGGAATGGAATGGAGTAGAGTAGAGTAGAGTAGAATAGAATAGAATAGAATAGAATAGAATAGAATAGAATAGAATAGAATAGAATAGAATGGAATAGAATGGAATGGCATGGCATGGCATGGCATGGCATGGCATGGCATGGCATAGAATAGAATAGAATAGAATAGAATAGAATAGAATAGAATAGAATGGCATGGCATGGCATGGCATGGAATAGAATAGAATAGAATAGAATAGAATAGAATAGAATAGAATAGAATAGAATAGAATAGAATTAACCAGGTAGGAAAAGAGATGATCAGAGAGCTGAAGAACCTCCCCTGTGGGGACAGGCTGAGGGAGTTGGTGTTGTCCAGCCTGGAGAAGAGAAGGCCCCAGGGAGACCTTAGAGCAGCCTTCTGAAGCCTGAAAGGGGCCTACAGGAAAGCCAGGGAGGGAGTTTTTACAAGGGCTTGTAGAGCTGAGATGGGAGGGAATGGATTGAAGTTTGAGGAGGGCAGACTTAGACTGGAGAACAGGAAGAAATTCTTTCCAGTGAGGATACAATACAATACAATTAACCAGATTAGAAAAGACCTTAGAGATCAAGTCCAACCTATCACCCAACCCCATCTAATCATCTCAACCATGGCACCAAGTGCCTCATCCAGTCTCCTCCCAAACACCTCCAGCGATGGTGACCCCACCACCTCCCTGGGCAGCACATCCCAATGGCCAATCTCTCTGTCTGGGAAGAATCTCTTCCTAACATCCAGCCTAAACTTCCCCTGGCACAGCTTGAGACTGTGTCCTCTTGCTCTGGTGCTGGTTGCCTGGGAGAAGAGAGCAACAGTTTGATGTCCATCTTGTGCCAGGGGCACCAGAACCAGATGCAGTACTGCAGGTGAGGTCTCATAAGACAGGGCAGAAGGGTAGAATCACTTCCCTGTAGTGTGTAGTCACTTCCCTGTATCCCTGCAGTCTGTATTCTGAAATGACTCTGCTGCCACCCACCCCCCAAAAGAACTCAATGAATGAGGTGGTCCAAAGCTCTGCACCCAGCAGGTAAAGCCTGGAAATGCCTTTGCTACCACATTTCATTAATGGTTTGGCTTTAGTGGGCAGCTCCTGGGTTCAGGCATTGAGGTGCAATGGACTAGAAGCACCCTCAGAGCTGGGAAGTTTGTTAGTTTGATTATCAAGCCAAAGATGATGAGCACATGCAGAGCTGGAAAACAAGGTGGGGGTGGGGAAAAAAGGGTTCCAGTCCATTGGCTGTGGCCTTTTTCAGCCTTTCAAGGCACTAACTAGAAGGACATCTCAGCGCTGCCAACAGCAGCTCTCTTCCCAGGGAGTAAGCTGTGAATCCCTTTGGTAGCAGATCATAATGAGCAGATCACCTCTGACAATGTCAAAGCATTAACTTTGGGATGAGACAACAAAAAGCTTAGGCTGAAATCACTCCTGCTCCTTACAGATTCTTTCATAACCTACCTGAAAAATCAGTGGTAGGATGGGATGGCAAAATCCCAGTCACCCTCATGGTATAGGCTGGGGACTGAGCTGCTGGAGAGCAGTGAAGGGGAAAAGGACCTGGAGGGTCCTGGTGGATGGGAGGTTGACCCTGAGCCAGCAATGTGCTCTGCTGGCCAAGGAGGCCAATGCCAGCCTGGGCTCGATTAGAAGGGCTGTGCTTGGTAGGTCGAAGGAGGTTTACCTCCCCCCTCTGCTCTGCCCTGCTGAGACCACAGCTGCAATCCTGTGTCCAGTTTGGGGCTCCCCAGGTCAAGAGAGACAGAGAGCTGCTGGAGAGAGTCCAAGGGAGAGCCAGGAGGATGAGCTGGGGGCTTGAGCATCTCCCCTGGGAAGAGAGACTGAGAGCCCTGGGGCTGTTGAGTCTGGAGAGGAGAAGGCTGAGAGGGATCTGATCAATGTCTATCAATAGCTGAGGGCTGGGGGGCAAGGAGAGGGGGCCAAGCTCTTTTGGGTGGTGCACAGCAGTAAGCCAAGGACCAGTGGAGACAAACTTAAACACAGAAGATTTCAGCTCACCATGAGGAGAAACTTCTTTGGTGTGAGGGTGGCAGAGCCCTGGAGCAGGCTGCCCAAAGAGTTTGTGGAGTCTCCTGCTCTGGAGCCTTTCCAACCCCACCTGGATGCATTCCTCTGTGCCCTGCCCTGGGTGATGCTGCTCTGGCAGGGGGGGTTGGACTGGCTGAGCTCTGGAGGTCCCTTCCAACCTCTGATGTTGTGTGACATGCAAGTGATGTCATAGCAGAGAACTGATTTTGGTGGGCAGATGGAGTCAAGAGGTTGTTAAGGAAGAAGTCTCCTGGATTAGAATTTGTCCATCTGTGATAGGCAACAGAATGAGAACACCAGGAAAGCATTTTTGTGAGGCACTGAGGCATTGCTAGCACAAAGGCAGGTCAAAGCATCACCCCTTGGCAGCACAGAAGGGAAGAATTGCAAATCAGGAGGTGTTCAACTATTCAGATCACTCCATGGCCTCAGGATTGAAGGAGGGTTGACTGTGAGGGCAACAAAGCCCTGGGGCAGGCTGCCCAGAGAGGTGGTGGAGTCTCCTGCTCTGGAGACATTGAACACTCACCTGGATGTGTTCCTGTGAGACCTGCCCTGAGTGACCCTGCTCTGGCAGGGGGGTTGGACTGGATGAGCTTTCAAGGTCCCTTCCAACCCCTAGCATTCTCTGTCTCTCTCTCCTGCCTCCCAGACACTGATCAGGGTCTGTGCCCAGATCCATTGTATCTGTCTTGTGTATTTTAGGCAGCATTTGGGTGCATCCCTTTCCCAAGCAGTGTTGAGTAAATCAGCACAGCCCAGAGGATGCTGTGTGTGATCTTTTCAACCAAAAGCAAACCCAGGCCACAATCCTGGCAGGGCTTCCTGCTTGCATGTTGGAAGGTTTCCTGGCGTGCACCTGGGCATCCTAAACAGAACCTTTAGCCTTCCCCTCGGGGTCAGGAAACAATTCTGACAGGAAAGAGAGATCAGAGAAGTGCTTGCAGTGACAGGGAGGCTGCACATGCTTCACACCACTAAACAAGAGACATCACTCTGCTCCTTTTGGCTCTGTTTTCTTAGTGGTTGTTTGTGTAAGGCAAAGTGCCTCCACTTGTCCTGTGCTAGTGGATAGAATACACAAGCAGTCTTTAAGAGAGACCTCTCACTTGACAAGGTGACAGCTGTGGTGCTGTGTACACAGGGGTAATAGAATCATATAGTTGTTAGGGGTGGAAAGGACCTCAAGGATCAGCCAGTCCCAACCCCCCTGCAATGGGCAGGGACACCTCACACTTTGGATAAGGAGCTCAGCAACATGGGCTAAGATTTGTGTACAGGGAGATCACAGAATGGTCTGGATTGGGAATGACATCCAAACCTGTGCCACACTCTAGGCACTCTCTTTTCTCTTTGATTTACAAAGGGCCACAGAAGTCCAATCCTGCCTTCTCTGCTCCAGTTCAATGAACCTTGGTATCCTGTGCAACACTTTCAAGAATGAGTGACTGAGGAAGCAGGGGGAATGCAACATCCCAGGAGGATCAGATTGGATGCTAGGAAGAAGTTGTTGCCCATGAGGGTGGTGAGAGCCTGGCACAGGCTGCCCAGGGAGGTGGTGGAAGCCTCCTGCCTGGAGGTGTTTGCAGCCAGGCTGGAGGTGGCTGTGAGCAACCTGCTGTGGTGTGAGGTGTCCCTGCCCCTCGCAGGGGGTTGGGACTGGCTGAGCCTTGAGGTCCCTTCCAAGCCTGACAATTGTCTGATTCTAAGAGGCAGAGAGGCAGTTTGGTTAGAAGTAATCCTGGACTACAGCAGAGAGCACATGAGTGCTCTGGAAGAGAGAAGGCACTGGCCCAAGGTGGGCAAGGGATTTTAAATGGACAACACAGACACATGGGAAAGGAGAAAAAGGGAAAGGAAAAGGGTTTAAAGGTGGGGGAAATTGAAAGAGGGGGGAAAGGGGGGAAGGGTTAAAAAGGGGGGAACAGGAAATGGGGGAAGGGTTAAAAGTGGGGGAATAGAGAAAAGGGGGAAGTAGGAATGTGGGAAAGGGAAAAAGAGGAGAAGGAAAGAAGAGGGAAAAGGGTAAAATAGGGAAAGGGGGGAAAGGAGAGAAGAAGGGGGAAAGGGGAGGAAAAGGGGGAAAAGGAGTGGAAAAGGGGGGAAAGGGGAGGAAAAGGGGCAAAGGGGAGAAGAAGGGAGAAAGGGGAGAAGAAGGGAGAAAGGGGAGAAGAAGAATGGAAAGGGGAGAAGGGGGAAAGGGGAGAAGAGGGGAAAGGGAAGAAAAAGGGGGAAAGGAGGGAAAAGGGAGAAGAGTTGAGGGGGAAAGAGGGGGAAGAAAGAGGAAAGGGGGAAAAAAGAGGAAAAAAGGGGAAATGGGGAAAAAGGAAGAGGGAAAAGGGGGAAAAGGAAAAAGGGAAGCAAAGGCAGGAAAAGGTAGAAAGGGAGAAATGGGAGAAAGGGAGAAAAGGGGAAAAAGCAGGGAAAGGGGGAAGGGGGGAAGAGAAATGGGGGGGGGGAAGGAAATAGAGGGGGGAAAGGGAAATGGGGGGGGGGGGGAAGGGAAAAAAAGAAGGAAAGGAGGGAAAAGGGAAACCAAAGGGAATGGAAAAGGTGGAAAAGGGACAGGCTTCAAATGTTTTTGCAGTGGAAACAGCATCTACTCCAGCCTGGCAGAAGAGAGGAGAGAAGCTGCCCCGGCAGAAGCAGCTGATGAGCTGTGTCTCGCCTCCACGAGGAGCAAAGGCTGAACGCTCTCTCCTGCAGCTTAGCTGCCTGCCCTCGGAGCATGAGAGACAGCCAGGAACAGCGATCCACCCGGCCAAGACGAGAGGCAAACGCAGAGTGCCTGAGCGCTGTCAGCTTGCCACAGGCTGGTAATTGCATCGCCCTGCTCCCCAGGCACAGCCTGCCGCGCAGCACAATTAGCTGCTGAGCACAAAGGAGAATGGGCTTTTATTCACCACCCCCCCCTCTCCCAGGCTATAGCTGAGACACATTGTGACCAACAGGTTGGACCAAACAGAGCACCCCCAGCCAAAGAGATTGGTTTTAAACTTGGCCAGGTTTTGGGGTTGGTTTTGGCTTTGGTAGAAACTTAAGCCAGGCTATCACTGATCATGGAATCAGAGAGTGGTAAATGTTAGAAGGGACCTCTGGGGATCATCAAGTCCAACATCCCTGCCCAAGCAGGATCACCTAGGGAATCATAGAATAGTTAGGTTTGGAAGGGACCTCAAGGCTCAGCCAGTGCCAACCCCCTGCCATGGGCAGGGACACCTCACCCCACAGCAGGTTGCTCACAGCCACCTCCAGCCTGGCTGCAAACACCTCCAGGCAGGAGGCTGCCACCACCTCCCTGGGCAGCCTGTGCCAGGCTCTCACCACCCTCATGGGCAACAACTTCTTCACATCCAATCTCAATCTACCCATTTCCAGTTTTGTTCCATTCCCCCTGCTCCTATCACTCCTTGAAACCCTCAAAAGTCCCTCCCCAGCTTTCTTGGAGCCCCCTTCAAATACTGAAAGACTACAAGAAGGTCTCCTTGGACCCTTCTCCAGATTGCACAACCCCAAATCAGCATAGAATCCAGCACAGGGCACATAGAACACATCCAGACAGGGCTGCAAAGGCTCCAGACAAGGAGACTCCACAACCTCTCTGGGCAGCCTGCTCCAGGCCTCTGGCAGCCTCCCAGGGCAGAAGTTCCTCCTCCTTCTGAGCTGGAACCTCCTGGGCTGCAGTTTCCATCTATTGCTCCTTGGCCTATCCTAGGGTGCAGATGAGCAGAGCCTGGCCCTGTCCCTTCCTTCCTGCCCCCCAGCCCTCAGCTATTGATAGGCATAGATCAGATCCCCTCTCAGTCTTCTCCTCTCCAGACTAACCAGCCCCACAATCATTTCTTCTCTTCATCTGGAGACACAGGATGGAGGCAGAGAGGATTTCAGAACTCGACTTTCCAGGCTGAAGGATGAGTGCAACTCTCTTTTTTCCCTTCATATTTTGGTTTTCATAGATGCTACAAATTCAGATGGGTTTGGAGATGCTATCTGGGCCCCCCAAACATGCATTTTGGTACATGCAGCAGCTCCTGCTCATCTCCCAAACAATTAATTGAGACTCTCTTAGCCCTGGCCATTAAACGAATTGCTCAGCCTGACAGGCAATTACATAGCTACATAGCTCTGCCCAGATGAATGCTTTCAAATGTGGAAGTTGTGACAGATGCTGCAAGAATGAGCTGAGGAAATGGAATCTGTATGCTAATACTCAGCTACCTCCTTGCAACCTGTTGGAAAGGTTTCTGCTCCTTGCCTCTTTGCACATCGCAGTCTCACGGCGCATTAGAGGCTGGAAGGGAGCTCCAGAGATCATCCAGCCCAAGCCCCCTGCCAAAAGCAGGGTCACCCAGGGCAGGGCACACAGGAATGCATCCAGGTGGGGTTTGAGAGTCTCCAGAGCAAGAGACTCCACAACCTCTCTGGGCAGCCTGCTCCAGGGCTCCACCACCCTCACACCAAAGAAGTTTCTCCTCATGGTGAGCTGAAACCTTCTGTGTTCAAGTTTGTATCCATTGGTCCTTGGCTTATTCCACCCAAAAGAGCTTGGCCCCCACACCTTGCCCCCCAGCCCTCAGCTCTTGATAGACATTGATCACATCCCTCTCAGCCTTCTCCTCTCCAGACTGAACAGCCCCAGGGCTCTCAGTCTCTCCTCACAGGGGAGATGTTCAAGACCCCAACTCATCCTCCTGGCTCTGCCTTGGACTCTCTCCAGCAGCTCTCTGTCTCTCTTCAACTGGGAAGCCCAGAACTGGACCCAGGATTGCAGCTGTGGTCTCAGCAGGGCAGAGCAGAGGGGCAGCAGAACCTCCCCAGCCCTGCTGGCCACACTTTCCTTGCTGCCCCCCAGGACCCCATTGTCTCTCTTGGCCCCCAGGGCACATTGCTGTCCCATGGAGAGCTTGCTGCCCACCAGCACCCCAAGGTCTTTCTCTGTGGAACTGCTTTTATATCACACTGCTTACATTGTCTTGGAGCTTGTTTAAGCCCAGAGATGGGGCTGAGGGGAGCCCTCACTGCTCTCTACAACTCCTTGCACGATTTTAATGCCCTGTGGTGCTGAGCACTGTAGGCTGATGCAACAAAATGCTGAAAATTTGCCAGAGGAAGGAGAATTAAGTGACTGTGTGAGCTGTCAGTGCCCTGCCTTCAGGAGGTGGTGGGAAAGCTGCATGCAGGCTGAGAGGCTTCTTGTAAGATGCTCAGATGTATTTGTGTGACAATTTCCTGTGCTGCTTTGGGGCCCTCACTCCAGGAAGGGCAACAAAGCTGAGCTGAAGTTTGAGGCTAATTTGAAAAGGAAGCAAGTCTTGCAGAGTGTCCAAGAAGCTGGTTTCTTGTTGCTGGTATATTGAATATGTGCTTGTGTCCTCTTCTATTGGTGTCACTCTCAGTGTTAAACACATGAAGACAAACCAAGGAACCTTATCTCAACTCTCCCTCTTAGACTCACAGAATGCTCTGGGTTGGAAGTGACCCCAAAGCTCATTCAGTCCAACCCCCTCTGCACTCAGCAGGGACATCCCCAGCTAGATCAGGTTGCCCAGAGCCCTGTCCAGCCTCACCTTGAATAGCTCCAGGGATGGAGTCTCAACCACCTCCCTGGGCAACCTGCTGCAGGGTTCCAGCAGCCTCCTGGTGCAGAACTTGTTCCTCACATCCAATCTCAATCTGCTCTGCTGTGGTTTGGAGTCGCTGTCCCTGGTCCTGTCCCTGCAGGCCTTTGCACACAGTCTCTCTCCATCCTTCTTGTAGCTCCTTCAGGTCCTGGCAGGCTGCTCTAAGGTCTCCCTGGAGCTTTCTCTTCTCCAGGCTGAACATCCCCAGCTCCCTCAGCCTGGCCTTGCAGCAGAGCTGCTCCAACCCCCTGATCTTTACTGTGGTCCTTCTCTGGACCCCTTCCATCAGCTCCCTGTCCTTCCTGCACTGAAGACTCCAGAGCTGGATGCAGTACTCCAGGTGAGGTCTCAGCAGAGCAGAGCAAAGTGTCAGAATCCCCTCTCAGGCTCTGCTGGCAATGCTGCTTTGGATGCAGCCCAGGCTGCCCTTGGCCTTCTGTGCTGCAAGCTCCCCCTGCCTGCTCCTGTCCCAGTCTGCTGTTTTGCTCCTTTTCCTCAGGAATGTTCTCCTGTTATTGATCTTCTCTCATGCTTCTCACCCTAGTTTTCTATTTGATTTTCTTTTGGTTCAAGTTTTGTGCAGGTTGCCCAAATGTGATGTTACATAAAGGGATCTCTGCCACATCTGCTTTGCAAATCACTAACCAGAGTGGGTTTTGTTCCCCTCAGAGGTGTCTGCACTCGTTCCCCACTCAAAGATCCTACATTCAAGGATTCTGTCTGGATGCCCAAAGCAAAATAGGCTCCTTCCAACAGCTGAGATCCAAAGCATTTCTCCTCTTCTTGCCTTTCCTTTGCTCCACTGAAGAGCAGAATGTGAGGGCAAACACTGGGAGGGAAAGAGAGTTTCCCTGAGCAATAAGCTGAAGAAGCAGAGCCCAACACAAAGAGCAGCCCCAGCTCAGCCCAGCTTCAAAACGAAATGGGAAGCCTGCATCCTTCAATTGAGATGCAGCTCCTTATCTCTCTGCTTCCACTGCCACTGTGTGGAATATTCTTCTTGGCTTGAAAGTGGCTTTGTCTTTCATTCCCTCATTTTGAAGAACAGAGAATGATGAAATCAGGGCAAGAGAGGGAATGATGAAATTAAGACAAGAGAGTGATGAAATCAGGACTAGAGAAAGATGAAATCAGGACAAGAGAGAGAATGATGAAATCAAGGCAAGATAGAAAATGATGAAATCAGGACAAGATAGAGAAAGATGAAATCAGTCACCATCCCTGGAGGTGTTCAAGAGGGGTTTGGACGTGGCACTTGGTGCCATGGTTTAGTCATGAGGTCTGTGGAGCCAGGTTGGGCTCCATGATCCTTGAGGTCTCTTCCAACCTTGGTGATTCTGTGAGAAAGAAAGATGAAATCAGGTCAAGAGAGAGAATGATGAAATCAGGATGAGAGAAAGATGAAATCAGGACAAGAGAGAGAATGATGAAATCAGATCAAGAGAGGGACAAGAGAGAGAATGATGAAACCATGCCAAGAGAAAGATGAAATCAAGGCAAGAGAGAGAATGATGAAATCAGGATGGGAGAAAGATGAAATCAGGACAAGAGAGAGAATGATGAAATCAGGATGGGAGAAAGATGAAATCAGGACAAGAGAGAGAATGATGAAATCAGATCAAGAGAGGGACAAGAGAGAGAATGATGAAACCATGCCAAGAGAAAGATGAAATCAGGGCAAGAGAGAGAATGATGAAATCAGGATGGGAGAAAGATGAAATCAGGACAAGAGAATGATGAAATCAGGACAAGAGAGAGATAATGAAATCAGGACAAGAGAGAGAATGATGAAATCAGGACAAGACAGAGAATTATGAAATCAGGATGAGAGAAAGATGAAATCAGGACAAGATAGGGAAAGATGAAATTAGGACAAGAGAGATAATGATGAAATTAAGACAAGAGAGAGAAAGATTAAATCAGGACAAGAGAGAGAATGATGAAATCAGGACAAGAGAGAGATGAAATCAGGATGAGAGAAAGATGAAATCAGGACAAGAGAGAGAAGGATGAAATCAGGCCAAGGGAAAGATGAACTCAGGCCAATGATGCCATCTGAGCTACTCTGATAGCAATAAAAATATTGAAACCTTTCATTTAAAAAAAGAGAAAATCAGGGGGGGAACCAAAACCAAAATAATAATTGAGTGGACTTGTGGAGCCTTTCTGAAATGCAGGAGGTCAGCTGCATATTCAGTGTGTAAAATAGCCCAGTGCACAAACCAACTGCTCCAGGGGAAAGCTGCATCCATAAATCACTGACTGGGCTGCAGACATCCACAGCACCAAGAGATTTCTCATCTGGAAGGACAGAGCCTGGCAGATATTCCTCAGCATTGCCAGGCTGAATCCCAGACACAGCTTCTTGATCAAACTGATGGAACAAAATGCTTTATCTTCCTGGGGATCAGAAGACTCTGTGGGATGGAGATAGCAGAGGAGTTGACAAGAGGGGATAGGCTGCAGGAAAATTCAGATTAATTATGTGGCTTCATTTCAGAGAGTGCATTCCACAGCCTCTGCAAGCTGCTTGAATTCCTCCCACAATTATCAGCAGATTTGAAACCAGTCCAGCTGAAATGAGGGCATGAGGTGGTGGTGTAATTATGTCCATGTGGACACAGGCTCACAGGATGGTAGGGGTTGGAAGGGACCTACAAAGATCATCAAGTCTGCCCCCCCCCAACAGAGCAGGAGCAGAGAACCCAGCACAGGGCACACAGAACACATCCAGACAGGGCTGCAAAGGCTCCACACAAGGAGACTCCACAACCTCTCTGGGCAGCCTGCTCCAGGCCTCTGGCAGCCTCCCAGGGCAGAAGTTCCTCCTCCTGCTGAGCTGGAACCTCCTGGGCTGCAGTTTCCATCCATTGCCTCTTGTCCTTTCCCAGGGTGCAGCTGAGCAGAGCCTGTCCCTGTCCCTTCCTTCCTGCCCCCCAGCCCTCAGCTATTGATAGACATTGATCAGATCCCTCTCAGCCTTCTCCTCTCCAGACTGGACACCCCCAGGGCTCTCAGCCTCTCCTCCCCAGGCAGTGCTGCAGTCCCTTCAGCATCCTTGTAGCCCTGCCTTGGACTCTCTGCAGCAGATCCCTGTCCCTCCTGACCTGGGCAGCCCACAACTGGATGCATTACTCCAGGTGAGGTCTCAGCAGGGCAGAGTAGAGGGGGGAAGGAGAACCTCCCTCCCACTACAGGACACACTCCAGACTGAACAACCCCAGCTCCCTCAGTCTCTCCTTATAGGATGGGTTATCCAGCCCTCTGATCTGGGGCTGCCTCAGCCAGGTGGCATGCTAGAACTGTGAAATCTTCTCTGCCATGGAAACTTTATTTCCCCTTTCCTCATTTCAGCAGTGTACTGCTGGTTACTACTGCTCTGGGGGGCAGCAAGGAAAGTGTGGCCAGCAGGGCTGGGGAGGTTCTGCTGCCCCTCTGCGCTGCCCTGCTCAGACCACAGCTGCAATCCTGGGTCCAGTTCGGGGCTCCCCAGTTGAAGAGAGACAGAGAGCTGCTGGAGAGAGTCCAAGGCAGAGCCACAAGGGTGATTTGGGGACTTGAGCATGCAGCAGAACTCCAAGTTCCTTCTCCATGGAAATGTTTTTTGTCTGGTGCTTCCTGAGTGCTTTTCCTATGTTAGCTTTGGCAACTGAGTTTTCATTGCTGGCACACCAAAGGAAACAACAAAAGTTATGGCAAATAGGAGTCACAGACCCACAGAATGGGATTGGAAAGGGACCTCCAAAGCTCATCCAGTCCAACCAACCCTGCCAGAGCAGGGGCACCCAGAGCAGCTCACACAGAACACAGCCAGGTGGGGTTGGAATAGCTCCAGAGAGGGAGACTCCACAGCCCCCCTGGGCAGCCTGCTCCAGGCCTCTGGCACCCTCACACTGAGAAGAAATCCTTCCTCCTGTTTCCATGGCACTTCCTCTGGCTCAGCTTCCAGCACTGCCCCTTGGGCTGGCATTGGGCAGCCCCCAGCAGAGCCTGGCTCCAGCCTCTGGGCACTGCCCCTGCACAGCTTTAGCCCCAGCAAGGAGCTCACCTCTCAGGCTCCTCCTCTCCAAGCTGCAGAGCCCTCAGCTCCCTCAGGCTCTGCTCCTGAGGAAGATCTTCCACTGCCTGCAGCATCTCTGTGCCTCTGTGCTGGACTCTCTCCAGCAGTTCCCTGAGCTCCTTCTTGAGCTGAGGGGCCCAGAACTGGACACAGGATTCCAGATGCAGCCTCATAGAGGGGGAGGAGAACCTCTCTGGACCTACTAACCACAGCCCAGGCTGCCCTTGGCCTTCTTGGCCACAGGAGCACATTGCTGGCTCATGGTTAACTTCCCATCCAACAGGACCCCCCAGGTCCTTTTCCCCTTCCCTGCTCTCCAGCAGTTCAGTCCCTACCCTATAGAACCAGGATGACTTGGAGTCTTTCAGGCAGTTCCCTGCACATCAGCTTGAATAAAAGGGAAGAGAAGATTAGATCATGGTCCCATCAGGTGCAGACCCAGAGCAGAGTTGGTGTGCAAAATGAAGTGATGTTTATCAGAGTGCAAACAGCACAGGTCCCCCTGTGGAACAAAAAAGGGTGGCTGAAAACTGAATTAGTAAGTCTCAGCTGATGCAAGATGAAAATGGAATCAAAAAGTCTCAGTTGATGAAAGCTGAAAATTGGATTAAAATGTCTCAGCTGAGGGAAGATGAAACCAGCAGAGGGCAACTTCTGCCTCCTGCAAAGAAAACTAAGGAGATGTCTGGCCATGGGGAGTCCTCAAAAATGCATTTCATGGTATGGAATGGAATGGAATGGAATGGAATAGGATAGGATAGATTAGAATAGAATGGAATGGAATGGAATGGAATAGGATAGGATAGGATAGGATAGGATAGGATAGGATAGGATAGGATAGGATAGGATAGGATAGATTAGAATAGAATGGAATGGAATGGAATGGAATAGGATAGGATAGGATAGATTAGAATAGAATGGAATGGAATGGGATAGAATAGAGTAGAATACAATAGAATAGAATAGAAATAGAAATAGAATAGAAATAGAATAGAATAGAATAGAATAGAATAGAATAGAATAGAATAGAATAGAATAGAATAGAATAGAGTAGAGCAGGTTGCAAAAGACCTTCAAGTGCTCCACCTGCAGCTCTCAGGCTAGTTCTGGAGCCTCTGTTCCAGAAAGGATCTGGAGGTGCTGGAAGGTGTCCAGAGCAGGGCCATGAGGATGAGCAGAGGGCTGGAGCTGCTCTGCTGTGAGCACAGACTGAGGGAGTTGGGGTTTTACAGGATGGAGAACAGAAGGCTCTGAGGAGACCTAATTGTGGCCTGGTATCTGAAGGGGGCTCTAAGAAAGCTGTGGAGGGACTTTTGAGGGTGTCAGGGAAGGATAGGACCTGGGGGGTGATACAAACCTAGAACTGAATAGATTCAGTCTCAAGCTGTGCCAGGGGAAGTTTAGGCTGGAGGTGAGGAGAAAGTTCTTCACTGAGTCTTTAGCCATTGGGATGTGCTGCCCAGGGAGGTGGTGGAGTCCCCATCCCTGGAGGTGTTCAAGAGGGGGTTGGACATGGCACTTGGTGCCATGGTTTAGTCATGAGGTCTGTGGTGACAGCTTGGACTTGATGATCTTTAAGGTCTCTTCCAACCTTGGTGATTCTGTGATGTCAGGAAGAAGTTGTTGCCCATGAGGGTGGTGAGAGCCTGGCACAGGTTGCCCCAGGGAGATGGAAGCCTCCTGCCTGGAGGTGTTTGCAGCCAGGCTGGAGGTGGCTGCGAGCAACCTGCTGTGGTGTGAGGTGTCCCTGCCCACAGCAGGTGATGTTGGACCTGGCTGAGCCTTGAGGTCCCTTCCAGCCCTGACAATTCTGTGGTTCTGTGATTTCCAGGCCTTTCTTTAGAAAGTGGAAGCTGTGGAAAATGATTTCTGCATCTAAGGTGCTGCTAGCAGACATCAAGCACCCAGAAGTTCATGCTTGTAGAGCCTGAGAAGTGCTGGAGACTCTCCCAGTGAAATCATGCTTTTGTGCTTTGCTTTGGGTAGGTAGGGGAGGGGGAAGGGGATAATGCTCCTGAATTGTGCTTCTTTTGTCTGCTTCTCATCTGAATCCCATTCATTCTTATGAAGCCCTTCCAAAGCTCACACTAATTCATCATGAGCAGCAGCCAGCCCTGTGTGTGTTTTATTCCAGAGAGCTTGTGAGTCTCTATATGTCAGGAGAATATATTTTTTCTTCTTGCATAATTAAACACCTTACCTCTTTGATTGGGGGAGAGCAGTGTCAGGATGGGAAGGCAAGAAGGTAGAAGAGCCTTCTCCTGAAAGCCAGCAAGCTCCTCACTGGCAAAGGAGGATGGTGGAAAGCTAATCAGAATCTTAAACACTTAAAACAATATATTCAGGTATAGGTAGTTGAATATTTTATTTGACTGAATCCAAACTGGATTCTTACAGTTTCTTTCCCCCCCCTACACACCTTGGGATTTACTCCTGACAGGACAGCCTTGAGCCTTGTCCATATATCATCAAAGACTTCACAACACAAAGCCCAAAGCAGCAGCTGAATGCTTATTGAAAGGAGGTATTGCCATGCTCTGCACAATGAGGAGCAGCCCTCAGCAGTCCAGTCTGGGATGCCTCCTTTAGTTAGTCACCTTATCAAGGAAAGCATCTGGAGGTGCTGGAAGGTGTCCAGAACAGGGCCATGAGGAGGAGCAGAGGGCTGGAGCTGCTCTGCTGTGAGCACAGACTGAGGGAGTTGGGGTTGTGCAGGCTGGAGAGGAGAAGGCTCCCAGGAGATCTAATTGTGGCCTTCCAGGATCTGCAGGGGGCTCCAAGAGAGCTGGGGAGGGACCTTTGAGGGTGTCAGGGAGGGATAGGAGCAGGGGGATGGAGCAAAACTAGAAATGGGGAGATTGAGATTGGATGTTAGGAAGAAGTTGTTGCCCATGAGGGTGGTGAGAGCCTGGCACAGGCTGCCCAGGGAGGTGGTGGCAGCCTCCTGCCTGGAGGTGTTTGCAGCCAGGCTGGAGGTGGCTGTGAGCAGCCTGCTGTAGTGTGAGGTGTCCCTGCCCGTGGCAGGGGGGTTGGAAGTGGCTGAGCTTTGAGGTCCCTTCCAACCCAAACAATTCTCTGGCTTTGTGAAATGCCATCTGAACATCTTATCAGAACTAATTGCAACACACATCTCATGAGCTGTGAGATCAGCTGCGAGCCTCAAGCAGTGCAATTCTGCTCGGGCAACCTTTATCTCTTCTTTTTGTTGTTGCTGTTTCAAATGATCAAGATTAGCTGGTAGCAGTCAGGAGCTCTGTCAGTTGTTGAATAGGAATCACAGAATCACAGAGTGTGAGGGGTTGGAAGGGGCCTCGAAAGCTCATCCAGTCCAACCTCTCTGCCTCCTCACAGGGCTGTGCTCCAGACCCCTCCCCAGCCTCGTTGCCCTTCTCTGGACACGTTCGAGTGTCTCAATGTCCTTCTTAAACTGAGAAGCCCAGAAGTGGACACAGCCATAGGCTGGCCTGGATGATCTCAGAGGTCTGTTCCAGCCTCAGTGATTCTGTGATTCTATAATAATCTCAAAAGACAGAAGTGTAGTTGCTTAGATGGTGGTGGGTGGTGGGCTGGACTTGATGATCTCGAAGGTCTTTCCCAACCTGGTTAATTCTCCTTCCTTTTCCTTCCTTTTCCTTCCTTTTCCTTTCTTTTCCTTCCTTTTCCTTCCTTCCTTCCTTCCTTCCTTCCTTCCTTCCTTCCTTCCTTCCTTCCTTCCTTCCTTCCTTCCTTCCTTCCTTCCTTCCTTCCTTCCTTCCTTCCTTCCTTCCTTCCTTCCTTCCTTCCTTCCCTCCCTTCTTTCTTTCTCTCTTTCTCTCTTTCTCTCTTTCTCTCTTTCTCTCTTTTTCTCTCTCTTCCTTCCCTCCTTCCTTCCTTCCTCCCGCCCTCCCTTCCTCTTTCTTTCTTTCTTTCTTTCCTTCTTTCTTTCCTTCTTTTCTTTCTTTCTTTCTTTCTTTCTTTCTTTCTTTCTTTCTTTCTTTCTTTCTTTCTTTCTTTCTTTCTTTCTTTCTTTCTTTCTCTCTCTCTTTCTCTCTCTCTACCTTCCCTCCTTCCTTCCTTCCTTCCTCCCGCCCTCCCTTCCTCTTTCTTTCTTTCTTTCTTTCTTTCTTTCTTTCTTTCTTTCTTTCTTTCTTTCTTTCTTTCTTTCTTTCTTTCTTTCTTTCTTTCTTTCTCTTTCTTTCTTTCTTTCTTTCTTTCTTTCTTTCTCTTTCTTTCTTTCTTTCTTTCTTTCTTTCTTTCTTTCTTTCTTTCTTTCTTTCTTTCTTTCTTTCTTTCTTTCTTTCTTTCTCCCTTTCTTTCTTTCTCCCTTTCTTTCTTTCTCCCTTTCTTTCTTTCTCCCTTTCTTTCTCCCTTTCTCCCTTTCTTTCTCCCTTTCTCTCTTTCTTTCTCCCTTTCTTTTGCCCTGCCCTATCCTATCCTATCCAGATGCCACAAGCAGGACAGCCCAGGCCACTTCCAAAGCCTTGTGCTGTCCCCATGCAACAAGGGCATTTCAGCAGTAGCAGTATTCCATCATTGACTCATTATGTGTAATTTTTCTCCCCCCCACCTCCTTCACTCCAAGGGAGTGATGAGATTTGCTCATCAATTTATTCTACTTGATTTTCCAAGATGTGAACCTTTAGGACAAACTCTCCAGCATATAATGAGAACCCTTAGGAATATGCTCACTTTTAATTGCTGGAGTCTTATCACTGAAAAAAAAAACCCACACCACAAGAGCAGAGCAAATCTTGCAGAGGTTTCCTCTCTCAGCTTACTCACATTCCTCTTTCAGAGCTGGCATTGGGCACTCCCAGATAACTGCAGATTTACTTCCCTTTCCATCAGTGTTTTCTGTTCACAGAAATCACAGGAGGTTGGAAGGGACCCTCGAAGGTTTAAATTTAGAGAAGAATGGAATGGAGTGGAATGGAGTGGAATGGAATGGAGTGGAGTGGAATGCAATGCTATGCTATGCAATGCAATTCAATGCAATGCAATTAACCAGGTGGGAAAAGACCTCAGAGATCATCCAGTCCAACCTAGCACCCAACACCATCCAATCAACTCAACCATGGCACCAAATGCCTCATCCAGGCCTGTCTGGAACACCTCCAGGGATGGTGACTCCACCACCTCCCTGGGCAGCATATTCCCATGGCCAATCTCTCTTGCTGGGAAGAATTTCTTCCTCACCTCCAGCCTCAACTTCCCCTGGCACAGCTTGAGACTGTGTCCTCTTGTTCTGGTGCTGCTTGCCTGGGAGAAGAGAACAACCCCCACCTGGCTACAACCTCCCTTCAGGGAGTTGCAGAGAGCAAGAAGGTCTCCCCTGAGCCTCCTCTTCTGCAGGCTAAGCAACCCCAGCTCCCTCAGCCTCTCCTCCCAGGGCTGTGCTCCAGACCCCTCCCCAGCCTTGTTGCCCTTCTCTGGACACCTTCCAGCAGCTCAACATCTTAGACTGGATGTTAGGAAGAAATTCTTCCCAGCAAGAGAGATTGGCCATTGGGATGGGCTGCCCAGGGAGGTGGTGGAGTCACCATCCCTGGAGGTGTTTAGGAAGAGCCTGGATGAGGCACTTGGTGCCATGGTTGAGTTGATCAGATGGTGTTGGGTGAGAGGTTGGACTTGATGATCTCTGAGGTCTTTTCCAACCTGGTTAATTCTATTCTATTCTATTCTAGTCTAGTCTAGTCTAGTCTAGTCTAGTCTAGTCTATCCTATTCTATTCTATTCTACTCTATGCTATGCTATTCTATTCTACTCTATTCTATTGTACTCTATCCTATCCTATCCTATCCTATTCTACTCTATTCTATTCTACTCTATTCTATTCCATTCTATTCTATTCTATTCTAATCTATTCTATTCTATCCTATCCTATCCTATTCTCTTCTAATTTGGGACTGGACCTATAGATTGAGAAAACAGGAATAAGGGAGTCAGCCCATAAAGCAGACTTGTGAAAGCATGGTGCACAGACTGCTCAGAGAAAGGAAATGTTCTCAAAGCAGCTGGAAGCCCTGAACAGAGCTGCAAATTACTCTGCAAATCTCTGAGACTGTCTCTGAGCTGTTAACAACTAAGCTTTAGAACCAACAAGGAGCAAGACTGGAAGAAGGCAAATATTTACAGTACCTCTGAAGAGGGAGAAGGAGAAAAGGACAGCAGAGGAGTTTTAACAAGCCACCTAAGCAAATGAAACTCCATGGAAATGAGTGGAATGACAACATTTGGCAGCTTGGGAGGAAATAGGTGCAGGGTATTTGAAGTGTGGGAAGGGTTTTGGTCTTAGCTTAATGAGAGAGATATTTTAGATGGATAAAAATTAAAAGGTCAGTGTGGGAACAGAATTTATTGTGAAATCTCTTTATCAATATCTTTGTTAGCCCAATCTGGGATGCCTCCTTTGTTTGGTCACCTTGTCAAGGAAAGCATCTGGAGGGGCTGGAAGGTGGCCAGGGAAGGGCCATGAGGAGGAGCAGAGGGCTGGAGCTGCTCTGCTCAGAGGGCAGACTGAGGGAGTTGGGGTTGTGCAGGCTGGAGAGGAGAAGGCTCTGAGGAGACCTAATTGTGGCCTTCCAGGATCTGCAGGGGGCTCCAAGAAAGCTGGGGAGGGACTTCTGAGGGTGTCAGGGAGGGATAGGAGCAGGGGGATGGAGCAAAACAAGCAATGGGTAGATTGAGATTGGATGTTAGGAAGAAGTTGTTGCCCATGAGGGTGGTGAGAGCCTGGCACAGGCTGCCCAGGGAGGTGGTGGAAGCCTCCTGCCTGGAGGTGTTTGCAGCCAGGCTGGAGGTGGCTGTGAGCAACCTGCTGTGGTGTGAGGTGTCCCTGCCCACTGCCCATGGCAGGGGGGTTGGAGCTGGCTGAGGCTTGAGGTCCATTCCAACCTAAAGTATTCCATGACTCTATGACCCTGAAGGTCCCTTCCAACCCCAACCATTCCATGATCCAGACAGCCCCTTCCAACCCCAACCATTCCATGATCCAGAAAGCCCCTTCCAACCCCAACCATTCCATGATTCTATTACCCTGAAGGCCCCTTCCAACCCCAACCATTCCATGATTCTATGACCCTGAAGGCCCCTTCCAACCCCAACCATTCCATGACTCCATGCTATTCCATAGCCTGCAATATGCACATCAAATGTATTTCAAGGGTTGTTTTTTTCCCTTCCAAGCTGCATTAGCATCATCCCTGGAAACAGGATGAGAAGGAAGCCTTTAAGGTAAGGGAAAAAAAATCCACAGCTTTTTAATAAAGGGAAGAAAAAAGTCTACAGCTTCCTAATAAAGGGAAGAGAAATCTTCTGCTTTTTAATGACTGTAAGAAAAACCTACTGCTCATTAATAGAGGGAAGAAAACTCCCTTGCTTTTTACTTGCACAGAAGTAGCAAAGTGCTTTCAAAACCAGAAGTGTAGCCACTGCAGCATGAAAACTGCAGCAGATTTGAGGCTGCACTTCAGAACTACAACTTCTCATGTCCATTTCGACATCCCAGCTCACACAGGAGAGCAGAAGCAATAGTTGCCTGCATGTTCTGTGCACCTTTCTCTGAGCAAGGAGAAATATCTGTAGCAACCTCCCCTCCATCCCCCACAAAGATCAGCACAAGGGTAGAAGTTACAAATGTGCTTGGAAGGTGTCCAGAGAAGGGCCACCAGGGAGAGCAGAGCTCCTGTGATTCCATCACCCTCCTCTCTGTCCTGGCTGTGCTCATGTCACAGAGTGCTGCTGGCCATCTCTGCAGCCAAGGCACACTGCTAGTTCTGCCTAGCTTGTGCCTGCCAAGCTATCCAGGTCCATCCCCTCAGAGTTGCTCTCATCTGGACAGCCACCAGCCTCTGCCTTTGCACCACTGCTTCGGGCTGGAGCTGCTCTGCTCTGAGGACAGACTGAGGGAGTTGGGGCTGTTCAGCTTGGAGAGGAGAAGGCTCCCAGGAGAGCTTCTTATAGCCTTCCAGGGTCTGAAGGGGGGCTACAAGAAAGCTGGGGAGGGATTTTTTAGGGTATCAGGGAGAGATAGGACTAGGGGAAATTGATCCAAAATAGAGGAGGGGAGATACAGATTAGGAAGAAGTTGTTCCCCATGAGGGTGGTGAGAGCCTGGCACAGGTTGCCCAGGGAGGTGGTGGAAGCCTCAACCCTGGAGGTCTTGAAGGCCAGGCTGGATGTGGCTGTGAGCAACCTGCTGCAGTGTGAGGTGTCCTTGCCCATGGCAGGGGGGCTATAGCTGTATGAGCCTTGAGGTCCCTTCCAAGCCTGACAGTTGAGTGATTCTGTGATACTGTCCAAAAGAAGTCATCTTGGCTGATGTGACATTGGGTGAGAAAAAACCATGTTCTTTGGCCTTAATTTTTCATCTCCCCTGTATGTCCTGGTGGCAGGGAACTAACTGAGACTGCTGTAACACATCAGGTTACATCAGTGTAGAGTTTAGTGGAGAAGTGTATTTGCCAACCTCTCACCTGGAAACGTGGTGCAAAGGCTTTGTAACCGGGGGAGCCTCGGGAGCAGGGCTGCATCAACAGCTGACACAGGAAGCCTCAACAGCAGCTGAACGGGAGGTGGATCGTCCCTGGCAATAGGCATGCTAAAACAAATGCAGGAGCACCATCTCCTGGGGCAGATGATGCATCTGCAGCTCCCTGATGTGAAAGCAAAGCATGGAGCATCATAGCACCACAGAATGCTCTGGGTGGACAAGGACCTCCAATGCTCATCCAGTCCAACCCCTCTGCACTCAGCAGGGACATCCTCAACTGTCTCTGGCTGCCCAGAGCCTTCTCCAGCCTCATCTTGAATGTCTCCATGGATGGGGCCTCAAACACCTTCCTGGGCAACCTGTTCCAGTGTTCCACTACCATTTTTGTGCTCTTTTTTAACCTGACAGCAAAGCACAGGCTCACAGGATGTTAGGGGCTGGAAGGACCTCCAGAGATCATCAACTCCAAACCCATTGCCAGAGGAAGAGCAGAGAACCCAGCACAGGGCACACAGAACACATCCAGACAGGGCTGAAAGGGCTCCAGACAAGGAGACTCCACAACCTCTCTGGGCAGCCTGCTCCAGGCCTCTGGCAGCCTCCCAGGGCAGAAGTTCCTCCTCCTGCTGAGCTGCAACCTCCTGGGCTGCACTTTCCATCCATTGCCTCTTGTCCTGTCCCAGGGTGCAGCTGAGCAGAGCACCAGAATGAAGTTATTGCAGGTGGGCCAGGAAATAGTGGCTGTGGAATGAAAGGTTGGCCTTTTTCTCACCCAGAATGTGGCATTCATCTTTGTCTTGCTTGCTGCATGCTTCATGACCTGGAATCTTAAGAAGTGATGGGAAATCTGCAGGTCCTGTATGCATAAACTGTCTTCTGCTGACCTCTAATGGAGAAGATAAATCTGAACCTGCTTGGAGGCAATTGAATGTTTAAAGCTCAACAGAGAAAGAACACAGAGCAATAGCACTGACACAACACTTCCATCCTGCTGACAGCATTGCTGTGCATGGAATCATGGAATTGTCAGGCCTGGAAGGGAGCTCAAGGCTCATACAGCTCCAGCCCCCTGCCATGGGCAGGGACACCTCACACCACAGCAGGTTGCTCACAGCCACCTCCAGCCTGGCTGCAAACACCTCCAGGCAGGAGGCTGCCACCACCTCCCTGGGCAGCCTGTGCCAGGCTCTCACCACCCTCATGGGCAACAACTTCTTCCTCACAGCCAATCTCAATCTGCCCAGTTCTAGTTTTGCTCCATTCCCCCTGCTCCTATCCCTCCCTGACACCCTCACAAGTCCCTCCCCAGCTTTCTTGGGGCCCCCTGCAGATCCTGGAAGGCCACAATTAGGTCTCCTCTGAGTCTTCTCCTCTCCAAGCTGAACAGCCCCGACTCCCTGAGTCTGTCCTCAGAGCAGAGCAGCTCCAGCCCAAAGCAGTGGTGCAAAGGCAGAGGCTGGTGGCTGTCCAGATGAGAGCAGCTCCAAGGGAATGGACCTGGAGACCTTAGCAGTCACAAGCTAGGCAGAGCTAGCAGTGTGCCTTGGCTGCAGAGATGGCCAGCATCAGTCTGGAAGGTATTTACATGAACACAACCAGGACAGAGAGGAGGGTCATAGAATCACAGAACCACAGAAACACTCAGGTTGGAGCAGAGGATCAGGGTCACCAAGGCCAACCCAGAGCCCTGCCCTGAAAGGCTCAGCCCTAAACCACAGCCCCAAGCACCACAGCCAAACCACCTCCAAACACAGCCAGCCTTGGGCACTCCACCACCTCCCTGGGCAGCACATCCCAAGCCCTGACCACTCTGCAGGGGGAAAAAGTCTTCCTCCTGCCCAGTCTGAACCTCCCCAGGGGCAGCTTGAGGCCATTGCCTCTTGTTCTGTCACTGCTGACCTGGGAGCAGAGCCCAGCAGCAGCCTCTCCACAGCCTCCTTGCAGGGAGCTGGAGGCAGCCAGGAGGTCTCCCCTCAGCCTCCTCTCTTTCCCACTAACCATCCCCAGCTCCTTCAGCCTCTCTCCAGCACATTTCTTCCCCAGGCCCTTCCCAGCTTCCTTGCCCTGCTCTGCCCTGGCTCCAGCACCTCCACAGCTCTCTTGCCTTGAGCTGCCCAGAGCTGGACCCAAGCCTGGAGGTGTGGGCTGGCCAGAGCTGAGTGCCAGGGGACAATCCCCTCCCTGCTGCTGCTGGCCACAGCATTGCTGAGCCCAGCCAGGAGGCCTTTGGCTCTCTTGGCCCCCTGGGCACACTGCTGGCTCCTCTTCAGCCGCTTGGCCATTGGAGCCCCCAGGTCCCTTGGTGCCAGCAGCTTTCCAGCCACCCTGCCCCAAGCCTGGAGCCTTGCTGGGGGTTTCTGTGCCCCAAGGGCAGGACCTGGCACTTGGCCTTGGTGAAGCTCATCCAATGAACATAGGTCATGGATCCAAACTACCCAAGTCCCTCTGCAGAGCCTCTCTACCAAGCTTAAAAGCAAGGATATATATTTTTTAATCCAAAACAGGTTTAATGTTTGCAAAGCACATCAGTTCCTGACCTGTGATATTTCTGTATCACTTTTTCACATCCTCCCCCTCTACTCTGCTCTGGTGAGACCCCACCTGGAGTTCCGTGTCTAGTTCTGGAGCCTCTGCGCCAGGAAGGCTCTGGAGGGGCTGGAAGGTGTCCAGAGAAGGGTCAGGAGGAGGAGCAGAGGGCTGGAGCTGCTCTGCTGTGAGCACAGACTGAGGGAGTTGGGGTTGTGCAGGCTGGAGAGGAGAAGGCTCCCAGGAGACCTTCTGGTGGCCTTCCAGGATCTGCAGGGGGCTCCAAGAAAGCTGGGGAGGGACTTCTGAGGGTGTCAGGTAGGATAGGAGCAGGGGGGGATGGAGAAAAACTAGCAATGGGGAGATTGAGATTGGCTGTGAGGAAGAAGTTGTTGCCCATGAGGGTGGTGAGAGCCTGGCACAGGTTGCCCAGGGAGGTGGTGGCAGCCTCCTGCCTGGAGGTGTTTGCAGCCAGGCTGGAGGTGGCTGTGAGCAACCTGCTGTGGTGTGAGGTGTCCCTGCCCATGGCAGGGGGCTGGAGCTGTATGAGCCTTGAGCTCCCTTCCAGGCCTGACAATTCCATGATTCCATGCACAGCAATGCTGTCAGCAGGATGGAAGTGTTGTGTCAGTGCTATTGCTCTGTGCTCTTTCTCTGTTGAGCTTTAAACATTCAATTGCCTCCAAGCAGGTTCAGATTTATCTTCTCCATTAGAGGTCAGCAGAAGACAGTTTATGCATACAGGACCTGCAGATTTCCCATCACTTCCTAAGATTCCAGGTCATGAAGCATGCAGCAAGCAAGACAAAGATGAATGCCACATTCTGGGTGAGAAAAAGGCCAACCTTTCATTCCACAGCCACTATTTCCTGGCCCACCTGCAATAACTTCATTCTGGTGCTCTGCTCAGCTGCACCCTGGGATAGGACAAGAGGCAATGGATGGAAAGTGCAGCCCAGGAGGTTGCAGCTCAGCAGGAGGAGGAACTTCTGCCCTGGGAGGCTGCCAGAGGCCTGGAGCAGGCTGCCCAGAGAGGTTGTGGAGTCTCCTTGTCTGGAGCCCTTTCAGCCCTGTCTGGATGTGTTCTGTGTGCCCTGTGCTGGGTTCTCTGCTCTTCCTCTGGCAATGGGTTTGGAGTTGATGATCTCTGGAGGTCCTTCCAACCCCTGACATCCTGTGAGCCTCTGCTTTGCTGTCAGGTTAAAAAAGAGCACAAAAATGGTAGTGGAACACTGGAACAGGTTGCCCAGGAAGGTGTTTGAGGCCCCATCCATGGAGACATTCAAGATGGGGCTGGAGAAGGCTCTGGGCAGCCAGAGACAGTTGATGATGTCCCTGCTGAGTGCAGAGGGGGTTGGACTGGGTGAGCTTTGGAGCTCCACTTCCAACCCAGAGCATTCTGTGGTTGTGTGCTAGAGAGCTGAGCTCAGGTTCCTTGGTTTGTCTGGATGTCCCTTTAACAACCCTCACACTGGAAGGCACCACAGAGTCCCTGAGGCAAGCACAGGGCTGTCATTGCTGTGCTTGTGATGGCTCAGAGTGAGGAGAATGGCTTCTTGACAGCCATCTCATTCGGTTGGTGAATCACCTGGAACATCTCCCTGCTGCTCTTCTAGGGCAGGTTGCACTCTCTCCTGCTCTCATATTGCCAGCCCTGCTCTGACTCAGAGCTGTTTTACCTCACAGGATGCATCAGGTTGGAAGGGAGCCTCAAAGGTCATTTTGTCCAAGCCTTCTGCAGTCAGCAGGGACACCTCCAACCCAATACAGTTTCTCAGGGCTCAAGCAGGTTTGACCTTGAGTGTCTCCAGGGATGGAGTCTCAACCACATCTCTGAGCAACCTGTTGCAGTATTTCACCATTCTCATTGTGAGGAGCTTCCTCCTAATGTCCAGCCTGAATCTACCCTGCTGTAGTCTAAAGCCACCCCCCTCATCTTATCACTCCAGACTCTAATCAAAAGTCCTTCCCCAGATTTCTTGTAGTTCCCTTCAGATACTGGAAGGCTGTCATTAGGTTTCCACAGAGCCTTCTCTTCTCCAGGCTGAACAGCCTCAAGACCCTCAGCCTGTCCCTACAGGAGATGTGCTCCAGCCCTCTGATCATCCTTGTAACCCTCCTCTGGATGTGCTCCAGCAGGGCCATGTCCTTCTTGTGTTGAGGGCCCCATAGCTGGACACAATACTCCAGGTGAGGTCTCTCCAGAGCAGAGGGGCAGGATTCCCTCTCTCCATCTCTGGCCATGCTCTTTTTGATGCATCCCTGGCTGCCACTGGCCTTCTGAGCTGCCCATTGTTCATGTCCAGCATCTCATCCACCAGCATACCCAAGTCCTCTTCTGCAGGGCTGCTCTCAATCTCATCACCCTCCAGCCTTGATTGATATCAAGGCTTGCCCCAAGCTTGGTCCAGGACCCTGCACTTTGCTTTATTGAACCACATGAGATTCTCCTCAGCCCAGCTGAGAGCTTTCCCTATGGGGTCAGTCTGGGAGGGTTGGGGCTGTTGAGCCTGGAGAAACAAATGCTCAAGGAGGATCATAGAGGGGCCATCCAGGAGCTGGAATTAGCCTGCAAGAAAGCTGAGGAGGGACTTTCTACAAGGACTTTTAGTGATGATGGAGAGGCTCCAGAGGAGGGCCATGAAAATGATCATGGAATAGGAGCAGCTCTGCTATGAGGACAGGCTGAGGGAGCTGGGGATGTTCAGCCTGGAGAGGAGAAGGCTCCAGGGAAACCTAATAGCAGCCTGCCAGGCTACAAGAAGGCTGCAAAGGGATTGTTTGCAAAGGCCTGAAGTGATAGGATGAGGGGGCATGATTTGAAACTAGAGATTGAGTAAATTAGATTTAGATTGGATGTTTTGCCCTGTGAGGGTGGTGGAACACTGGAACAGGTGGCCCAGGGAGGTGGTGGAGTCACCATCCCTGGAGGTGTTCAAGAGGGGATTGGATGTGGCACTTGGTGCCATGGTCTGGTCATGAGGTCTGTGGTGCCAGGTTGGACTTGATGATCCTTGAGGTCTCTTCCAAACTTAGTGATACTGTGGTACTGTGATAAGAGTCAAAAAAGCTTTATTATAGCCTCAGCTTCAAGATAAGAGTAAAATAAAAAGCTTTATTATAGCCTCAACGTAAAAATGAGGCCAAAAAGTTTTGTTATAGCCTCAGCTTCAAGATAAGAGTCAAAACAAAGGCTTTACTGCAGCCTCAACTGAAAAATGATAGCAAAAATAATACACCTTCCACACCTCTGAAGAGGTGGCATGGATTGGGTAGGACCTAGCACTGCCTGCAAGTAATTACAGCAAAAAAACCCAGAGAGCAGAGCATGGCAAAGGATCAGCACTGTGCATCTTAACCTGGCTTCCACCACTCTCTCTCTCTCCTTCTCTCCAGCTCCATTCCCCTCCCCCCCCCAGACAGAAAGAAGCAAGATAAAAATAATGCAAACATGACCTCTTTTATTAGGTGGAAGATGCATCACCATGGCAGAAGGTTTATTTTCTCCAGTAATCCACTGAATGTTGCTCACTAATTCCATTACTAAGTGCACCATCATCATATTTCTGTCCCACTGGCAGCAGTGTAAGTTGCAAACAAGCCTGCCTGGCTGGCAGAATTATTTTCCTAGTTATTGCAGGCTTGCTGGAGCCTAAAATACTAATAGTTGACCTTTTCTCCCATTCTGGCCTTGCACTGGGTGTTAAAACACGACACCAGCATCATGAATCAAATTCTGGGGCCTGACAGGGGCAGAGCTCCCAAGGACTCTGCAAGGCATTTTCAATGGCAGTGCTCCAAGTGCTGATTGCATCCCCTGCAAACTGGGGTTTCAATGGGACATTTCAGTGTAGGCCCACACTATCCACCCCCATGAAAAAGCAACCAGACAGGGCAAAGAAGTGAGCCATTCAATCACAGATTTTCAGAGGATCATAGAATCAACCAGGCTGGAAAAGACCTCAGAGATCATCAAGTCCAAACTGTCACCTAATACCTAACACCTCCTGACAGCTGAACCATGGCTCCAAGGGCCACATCCAATCCCCTCTTGAACACCTCCAGGGATGGGGACTCCACCACCTCCCTGGGCAGCACATCCCAAGGGCCAATCTCTCTTGCTGGGAAGAACTTTCTCCTCACCTCCAGCCTGAACCTCCCCTGGAACAGCTTGAGACTGTGTCCTCTTGTTCTGGTGCTGGCTGCCTGGGAGAAGAGACCAACCCCCACCTGGCTACAACCTCCCTTCAGGGAGTTGGAGAGAGCAAGAAGGTCTCCCCTGAGCCTCCTCTTCTCCAGGCTAAGCAACCCCAGCTCCCTCAGCCTCTCCTCACAGGGCTGTGCTCCAGGCTAAGATTTTGCACCTTCAGGAGTGCAGTGCAGTCTCTGCACACAGAGCCTGTACAAATAACTGATTTCTTTCCCAATATTCTGGCTCTAATAATTCTCTGTTACTTGGGAGAGCTTTCTTCCTGCCATTGTTGGGTTTCTACCCTTGTTAGTAAGATCTGCTGCATTTTGGACATGGTAGTGTAAGACCCATCCCTGGTGAGGGACTTTTGAGGATGTCAGGTAGGGGTAGGACCAGGGGGAATGGATCCAAGCTAGAGGAGTGGAGATTTAGATTAGACATTAGGAAGAAGCTGTTGCCCATGAGGGTGGTGAGAGCCTGGCACAGGTTGCCCAGGGAGGTGGTGGAAGCCTCCTGCCTGGAGGTGTTTGCAGCCAGGCTGGAGGTGGCTGTGAGCAACCTGCTGCGGTGTGAGGTGTCCCTGCCCATGGCAGGGGGGTTGGAGCTGGCTGATCTTTGAGGTCCCTTCCAAGCCAAACCATTCTATGATTGTATGATCTTTCAGGCCCCTTCCAACCCAACCCACCTTCTGAATTTATGAGTGCAATCTATTTTCCTCTGTGAACATGACTCCACACCTTAAAACCCTTTAAGGTGCTCACCAAGAAGGACATCTGAATGTATTCCTTCATGGCATCTAGAGTCAAATATCAAATTTATAGACCTTAAAGGATGCAATGCTTCACCACTGCTCTGGCAGCTAACTGCCTGAAGGGCAGGCAGAACACTTTGCCTCAGCTGTCCTTCACTCTTGCTCACAAACATCTATAGGTTGGTGTCTGCCATGGCTGAAAATCCTTGGTGTGCTGCCTCCCTGCAAGAGGATTGCTCTGCAGATTTCACACCCAAAATACCCTGCAAGCACAGTGAAGGATTTGCTGCTGCTGCTGCTAAATCTTAGAAGCACAGAATTGTCAGGCTTGGAAGGGACCTCAAGGATCTCATCTAGCTCCAACCCCCTGCCATGGGCATGTTCATCTCTCTCTCTTCTCATTTCAAGAGGGCTTGTGCCTCCAGTTATTGCCTTTGAGCCTCACCTTCTGACTTTTTTTTTCCAGGCAATTAGCTTTTTATATTCTTCCCTTTTTGTTGTTTCTTGCTCAGATATGCCCTGGTTAGGGGTCTGCTCTTCTGGAACAAATACTTATTAAAATGAAATGAAGAACCCAGTTGCAGTCATTGATAATAGCCTAGCAGCTTTAAAAATGGAGTCCACAGCATTTGGCACCCTGGTTATAGATCTAGCATCACTTTTATAGCCTTTGCTCTACTGGGTCTCTTCTCCCCCTCTGCTCCACTCTGCTGAGACCACAGCTGCAGCTCTGGGGCCAGCTCTGGAGCCTCTGTGCCAGGAAGGATCTGGAGGGGCTGGAAGGTGTCCAGAGAAGGGCCACGAGGAGGAGCAGAGGGCTGGAGCTGCTCTGCTGTGAGCACAGACTGAGGGAGTTGGGGTTGTGCAGGCTGGAGAGGAGAAGGCTCCCAGGAGACCTCATTGTGGCCTTCCAGGATCTGCAGGGGGCTCCAAGAAAGCTGGGGAGGGACATTGGAGGGTGTCAGGGAGGGATAGGAGCAGGGGGAATGGAGCAAAACTAGCAATGGGGAGATTCAGCTTGGATGTTAGGAAGAAGTTGTTGCCCATGAGGGTGGTGAGAGCCTGGCACAGGCTGCCCAGGGAGGTGGTGGAACTTTGTAGGGTATCAGGGAGTGATAGGAGCAGGGGGAATGGAACAAAACTGGAAGTGGGTAGATTCAGACTGGATGTCTAAACCTACTGTCCCTCTTAGAATGAAAACACATGAGTATCAATAATCCCAAAGCCTTTGCCTCTTCCTGGTGAAATATTAAGTTTGATTTGGTTTTATACAATTAATAATCACCCCAAAGCCTTTGCCTCTTCCTGGTTAAATATTAAGTTTGATTTGGTTTTACACTATTATTAATCATCCCAAACCCCTTGCCTCTTCCTGGTTAAATACCTGGGTTTGATTTTGTTATACACAACTATTAATCATCCCAAAGCCTTCGCCTCTTCCTGGTGAAATATCCTGGTTTGCTTTGGTTGTACACAATTGTTAGTGACTCCAGACCCTTTGTCTCTTCATGGCTGAGCGTTCTGTGTTTTGCTCTTTAAATGCAGTCCTCTGCTAGCAGTCCCCAAGCCATTACAGTCATTAGAAACCTCCTCAAGCCATTTATCTGCCTTTATTTCATCCTGCTCTCGACCGCTCCGGGGTGCCCATTACTGCCTGCTATCAGTATGCATGCAAAACCCAGCCTAGGTGAGCTGTGTTAATATTATGCTTCAGCAGCACACCCTGGAGTGTCTTATTGCTTAAGTGATGGAAAGGTCAAACATTAGGAGCTTGCTCTCATGTTTCACAGAACATTCTACATTCTCAGCCTCTGTTAGCTCATCCTTTCGGGAAAAGTCGATGCAAGAAGGGGGGGAAAAACACACAGCCAAGCATAGCAAACATGATTCAATTAAGCCAGGCTTTGTTAAAGTGCTGGTGTGCAGCAGAGCCTTGTAGGTCTCTTTGGGCAGTGAGTAAGGTTGCTGAGAGTAAACAGTGAGGCTGTAAAGAGAGATGGCAGAATGCAGGTCTCAGGGGCAAAGCCTCCTGTCAAAAACCCTCCTGGACTGTAAGAAGTCAAAATAGAATGACAGGAGTGAATCTGAGAGGGGCTGAGATCTTCACTGCAGAATCACAGGCTCAGGCAGGGTGGAAAAGGCCCTTGGGAGCACAGAATCATGGAACTGTTAAGGTTGGAAGGGAACCCAAGGCTCAGCCAGTCCCAACCCCATGCCATGGGCAGGGACACCTCACACCACAGCAGGTTGCTCACAGCCACCTCCAGCCTGGCTGCAAACACCTCCAGGCAGGAGGCTTCCACCACCTCCCTGGGCAGCCTGTGCCAGGCTCTCACCACCCTCATGGGCAACAACTTCTTCCTCACAGCCAATCTCAATCTACCCATTGCTAGTTTTGTTCCATCCCCCCTGCTCCTATCCCTCCCTGACACCCTCCAAAGTCCCTCCCCAGCTTTCTTGCAGCCCCCTGCAGATCCTGGAAGGCCACAATGAGGTCTCCTGGGAGCCTTCTCCTCTCCAGCCTGCACAACCCCAACTCCCTCAGTCTGTGCTCACAGCAGAGCAGCTCCAGCCCTCTGCTCCTCCTCCTGGCCCTGCTCTGGACACCTTCCAGCCCCTCCAGAGCCTTCCTGGCACAGAGGCTCCAGAGCTGGCCCCAGAGCTGCAGCTGTGGTCTCAGCAGAGTGGAGCAGAGGGGCAGAATCCCCTCCCTGGCCCTGCTGGCCACACTTCTCTTGCTGCAGCCCAGGATGTGAATGGCTCTCTGGGCTGCAAATGCACACTGCTGGCTCTTTGCTTTGCACAACTGCTTGAAAGGAGGCTGCAGTGAGGTGGGGGTTGGGCTCTTCTCCCTACTCTCAGGTGATAGAAGGAGAGGAAATGGCCTGAAATTTCTCCAGGGGAGGGTTAGGTTGGAGATGAGGAAAAATGTCTTTGCTGCAAGAGTGGTCAGGGGTTGGGAGAGGCTGCCCAGGGAGGTGGTGGAGCCTCCCTGCCTGGAGGTCATCAAGAAACCTGTGGACATGACCCTTGGGGACATGGTTTGCTGGCCATGGTGGTGTTGGGTCAACACATGGACTGAATGATCTCAGAGGTCTTTTCCACTCAAAACACTTCTGTGGCTCCCTGTTAATGCCTTATCATCAACCCTTCCCTACTAAGATCTCTTCCTTCCTTCTCTTCCTACCAGAAAACACTTTCAAAGTGGTTTGAATATTACTTTGATTTGGATGAGGTTTAAGACCAAAATGATAAAATCTACCTTCCATCAATGCTTTGTGCTGCTCAGTTGCCCTGTGGATGCTTTTAGGGGAAGAAAAAGTTCTTTGTATTAAGGCATTAAGTCATTATTTAAGTCAAAAGAGTTAAGACTAATAAACAATGGCCTGGATCTGTAGCCCTCATGATGTAGATTCCAACTGACTGCCTTTGAAAGCCTTTTGGGATGAAAGAGATCTGCTTAGGAAGGATCTCCAGCACTGATCTCCAGCACTGATCTCCAGCACTGAACTGCAGATGGCTTTGGTAGGAAATCAAGAGAGCTGAATGCCTCTTCTGTCCCTGCATCACAGTAATTCCTCTCAACATTATCTGTGAAACAGAGGGAGAAAACTGGTTGTGACATTCAGTAACCATCAGCTGATTTGATAAGGTGGAATACAAGACTTTCTGGGAGTAGGGGATGAGGAAAAGTGCAAGAGAAGAATCTAGAGGAGCAAAGATAATGGTAACAGAGATATAGAAAGAAGTGTGCCCAGGTGGCCAAGAAGGCCAAGGGCATCCTGGCCTGCATCAGGAGCAGTGTGGCCAACAGGAGCAGGGAATTCATTCTGCCCTGTGCTCAGCACTGCTTAGGCTCAACCTGGAGTTCTGTGTCCAGTTCTGGACCCCTCAGTTTAAGAAGGACTTTGAGAGACTTGATACTGGCCACACTTCTCTTGCTGCAGCCCAGGCTCTGCTTGGCTCTCTGGGCTGCAAGTGCTCCCTGCTGGCTCCTGTGGAGCTTCTCCTCCCCTCAGCACCACCGAGGCCTTTTCTCCAGGGCTGCTCTCCATCCAGACCCTGCCCAGCCTCTATCAGTGCCTGGCATTGCCCTGAGCCAGCTGCAGAACCTTGCCCTTGGTCTTGTTGAACCTCATGAGGCTGCCATGGGCTCAGCTCTGCAGCCTGTCCAGGTCCCTCTGGATGGATCCTTCCCTCCAGCCTGTGCCTGCTGCACCACCCAGCTTGGTGTCCTCAGCAAACCTGCTGAGGCTGCACTCAGTGCCCCTGTCCCTGGCACCAATGTATCCTGTGTGTGTTAGGTGGTTAGGGTTCTTGTGTTCTCTACTTTCCTGTGTATTTTGGTGATAATTCTGTATTTCTCCCCAGCTCAATTTGCTTTACTCTTATGGGGGACGGGGGGGGTAAAATTATACCTCTCTGCTCTTGCAACAAAGACAATGGATTACAACATTTGTTTTCACTTCATTCATTATGCTTAGACACCGAACAAAGTGGGGGAAAAAGAGTATTTAACTAAGGAAGCTTTCAGTTGCAGACCTGATTTGACCTTAAAGCACAACACTGCTAGGGAAGATTTGTGTGCTCCCTGTGCGGTCACGCGTTCCCCCTCTCATCATCTCCCTGTCTCTTCTGATCAATGTTTCAGTCCATTTGTTGTCCTCCATCACACATCACCCTGGGAAGCACTCACAAAGCCTCCTCTGTGCAGTGTGAGTCAAGCAAGAGCCTGTGTGACCCAAATAGGGTCAGAGAGTTGCTGGAAGAGACCTTTGAGGTCATGGAGTCTGAGCAGCAGGCTGAGGCCAGAGCTGAGTGGTTGGGGCTGTGTACAGCTGGGTGCATCCTGCTGCAACATCCTGCCTGGCAATCAGCCAAAGAAGGACACTCCTGCAGATCCCTTTAAAATCTCTTTTAGGACATTCCTGCAGATCTCTTTACAAACCTCTCCCAGGGAGTTAATGAAGATGCAATCAGAGTCCTACAGGGTAAAAAGGATATCAAAGATCCTACTTAGGTTTCACAAAGAATGGTAAAAAACATAGAGTCATGGAATTGGCAGGGTTGGAAGGGGCCTCAAGGCTCAGCCAGTCCCAACCCCCTGCCATGGGCAGGGACACCTCACATCACAGCAGGTTGCTCACAGCCACCTCCAGCCTGGCTGCAAACACCTCCAGGCAGGAGGCTTCCACCACCTCCCTGGGCAGCCTGTGCCAGGCTCTCACCACCCTCATGGGCAACAACTTCTTCCTAACATCCAATCTCAATCTACCCATTTCTAGTTTTATTCCATTGCCCCTGCTCCTACCCCTCCCTGACACCCTCACAAGTCCCTCCCCAGCTTTCTAGGAGCCCCCTGCAGATCCTGGAAGGCCACAATTAGGTCTCCTGGGAGCCTTCACTTCTCCAGACTGAACAGCCCCAATTCCCTCAGTCTGTCCTCACAGCAGAGCAGCTCCAGCCCTCACATCACCATCTAACAGAGTCCATTAAAGCACAGGGAAGATGGAACTGGATGACCTTTAAAGTCCTTTCCAACTCAAGCCATTCCATGACACTCAGAAAACTAGGACAGAGAGTTTATTTTCTCCCAGTCCCTAAAGACTTTCCCCCTCCAGAGGCGGAAGGACATTTAGAAACCTTCCAAACTCTCATCTACAGAAGGGCTACCTTTAATTATTCTCTTCCAGAGCAGCTTTGGCTACTTTGCTGTTATCCACAGTCATGGTATTTCGATTCAAGCTTAGCACACCTCCTTGATTCCATTATCCACATCAAAGGAAGAGGAAGCAAATGTTACATTTGCATAGGGGGCAGGGGGGTTTCAGAGCCTGCTGCCTCTCACCAGTAAATGGATTATTTCCATTTGAAGATGCAAATATTTCTTTTGGGGAGGATGAAGCTGAAAATTCACTTCCCATTCAAGGAAAAGGAGGTTAAATAAGAGCCATTCTTCTGTATTTTCAGTGAGGACCTGCCATCCCTGGCTCACACAACGTGCCTAATGCACACTGATTAGAGAAGGAAAGGAACTCCGTGAAGAAAGTGGTATAAAAGATGCAGATAGATATGTATTTCTTTTCATGCTTTAGGGTTTGCCTTGGGTTTTTTGGTGGCTTCTGCTTGTTTTGACTCAGTTATGGATGGGCAACAAGCTGCAGGGATGGCAACAGTGAGCATGAGCACACGAGCCTCACAAGCCTCAGGAGAATAAATCCTACAGGGAGCAACTGAGGGAGCTGGGGATGCTTAGGTTGGAGAGGAGGAGGCTGAGGGGAGACCACATTGCTCTCTACAGCTCCCTGCAAAGAGCTCATGCTGGTCTCTCCTATCACTCCCTAACACCCTAAAAAGTCCCTCCCCAGCTTTCTTGGAGCCAATTTCAGATACTGGAAGGCCACAAGAAGGTCTCCTGGGAGCCTTCTCCTCTTCACACTGAACAACCCCAACTCTTTCAGTCTGCCTCCATAGCAGAGCAGCTCCAGCCCTCTGCTCATCCTTGTGGCCCTTCTCTGGACACCTTCCAGCACCTCCAGATCCTTCCTGGAACAGAGGATCACAGTGCTCCAGGTGGGGTCTCAGCAGAGCGGAGTAGAGGGGGAGAATCACTTGGTGCCATGGTTGAGTTGATTCAGATGGTGTTGGGTGATAGGTTGGACTTGATGATCTCCAAGGTCTTTTCCAACCTGGTCTGGCCTGGTCTGGTCTGGTCTATTCTGTTCTGTTCTATTCTATTCTATTCTATTCTATTCTATTCTATTCTATTCTATTCTATTCTATCCTATCCTATCCTATCCTATCCTATCCTATCCTATCCTATCCTATCCTATCCTATCCTATTCATATCCTATTCTATCCAAATTCTCTTCTCTTCTCTTCTCTTCTCTTCTCTTCTCTTCTCTTCTCTTCTCTTCTCTTCTCTTCTCTTCTCTTTCTTCTCTTCTCTTCTCTTCTCTTCTCTTCTCTTCTCTTCTCTTCTCTTCTCTTCTCTTCTCTTCTCTTCTCTTCTCTTCTCTTCTCTTCTCTTCTCTTCTCTTCTCTTCTCTTCCTATCCTATTCTATCCTATCCTGTCCTATCCTATTCTGCTCTGGGTGACCCTGCTCAGGCAGGGGGGTTGGACTGGATGAGCTTCAGAGGCCCCTTCCAGCCCCTAACAACCTGTGATTCTGTGCCCAGTGTGATCAAGCTGGTGCCAGTGGAAGGCTGGGGGTACCTGAAGGACAAGAGCTTTGAGAGAATAACGTATTACAGCATTCAATCTCAAATCTGTAAGGATTTTCTGTTTTGCTTCCATGAAAACATAGCTGCTGGATACATCTCTGGTGCCAATTCAAGGTTGAATACAGAACAGCTGCATCAAAGGGAACAAGTCCCAACAGGTCCAGCTTCTTAGCAGATTGTAGAGGCAATTAGCTATCAAAGACGTGAGAGCGATGCCTGATTATGCAAACCCTTTGGTTTTGCCTTCTGCCAGGAGAGAAATTCAGTCACTGGAGTTCAGTGGAGTTGAAATGAGGAACACCCCTAAGAAAGGCTGAGTAGCACAGTGAATGAGCAGCACCACAGGCATGACTGTGTCGAGTCCTGGTGCTCTCAGCGTAAAATGGACGTAGAAGTGTTGCAGGGGGTTCACAGGAGTCCACAAAGGTGATCAGAGGGCTGGAGCACCTCCCCTATGGGGACAGGCTGGGAGAGTTGAGGCTGTTCAGCCTGGAGAAGAGAAGGCTCCAGGGAGACCTTAGAGTGACCTTCCTGTGCATGAAGGGGCTGCACCAAAAGCCACGAAGGAGTTTCTGTAAGGGCTTGAAAAGATAGGATAGGATAGGATAGGATAGGATAGGATAGGATAGGATAGGATAGGATAGGATAGAATGGAATAGAATAGAATGGAATGGAATAGAATAGAATAGAATAGGATAGGATAGAATAGAATAGAATGGAATGGAATGGAATGGAATGGAATGGAATGGAATGGAATAGAATAGAATAGAATAGAATAGAATAGAATAGAATAGAATAGAATAGAATAGAATAGAATAGAATAGAATAGAATAGAATAGAATAGAATTAACCAGGTTGGAAAAGACCCTTGAGATCATCAGGTCCAACCTCTCACCCAACACCATGTAATCAACTCAACCATGGCACCAAGCGCCCCATCCAGGCTCTTCCTGAACAGCTCCAGTGAAGCTGACTCCACCACCTCCCTGGGCAGCACATCCCCAGGGCCAATCTCTCCTGCTGGGAAGAATTTGTTCCTACCATCCAGCCTAAACCTCCCCTGGCACAGCTTGAGACTGTGTCCTCTTGTTCTGGTGCTGGTTGCTTAGGAGAAGTGACCAACCCCCACCTGGCTACAACCTCCCTGCTCCTCAGGATGAGGAGGAATAGTTTGAAGCTTGAGGAGGGCAGATTAAGACTGGAGATTAGGCAGAAATCCTGTCCAGTGAGGGTGGAGAGACACTGGCACAGGGTGCCCAGGGAGGCTGTGGATCTGCCCTCTCTGGAGATGTTCAAACACAGGTTGGATGAGGCCTTGAGCAACCTGGGCTGGTGGAAGGTGTCCCTGCTCAGGGGAGTTGGACTAGGTGAGCTTTAAGCTCCCTTCCAACCCAAATCTTTCTATGAATTATGATAATCACAGAATCACCAAGGTTGGAAGAGGCCTTAAAGATCACCAAGTCCAACCTGACTAAACCATGGCACCAAGTGCTACATCCAATCCCCTCCTGAACACCTCTAGGGATGGTGAAGTATCTTTAATTGAGGTAACAGTGAAGCTCTAAAGCAGGCAGCTGACTGACATGTATTTATAAGGAGCAAAAGCAGGACACCAGGTTACACAAACACACTTTGAGCCATGTAAATATTTACTCAGTTCTTCATTGATTGCAATTCCCTTCTGAAATGATTGATTTCCAGCCTACATGAGTATGGAGGCAGGCTGAGAGAGTTGGGGCTCTCCAGCCTGGAGAGGAGAAGGCTCCATGGAGACCTTAGAGTGACCTTCCTGCAACAAAAGCCACAAAGGAGTTTTTATAAGGGCTTGAAGAGATAGGATGAGGAGGAATAGTTTGAAGCTTGAGGAGGGCAGATTTAGACTGGAGATTAGGAAGAGGGTGGAGAGACACTGGCACAGGGTGCCCAGGGAGCTTGTGGATGTGCCCTGTCTGGAGATGTTCAAACCCAGGCTGGATGAGGCCTTGAGCAACCTGGGCTGGTAGAAGGTGTCCCTGCTCAGGGGAGTTGGACTGGATGATCTCTGGGGGTCCCTTCCAGCCCCTAACCCCATTCTGTGGTTCTGTGTTTTCTGGTTGCTGGTTTGAAGTCCAATCTCTGTTTCTCACCACGTGGTTAAGGTAATTATATCATTCCTTTGTCCCCTGTGATCCTATTTAGTTGGTTTTGGCTTTGGCTGTGTTTGGATTTGGGGTTTATTGTATTTGAACATATGGAATATTTGCTGGAGTGCAGAGGAGGGCAAGGAAGCTGGGGAAGGGGCTGGGAAATAAGTCTTAGGAGGAGCAACTGAGGGAGCAGGGGATGGTTAGTTTGGAGAAGAGGAGCCAGAGGGGAGACCTCATTGCTCTCTACAGCTCCCTGCAAGGAGGCTGTGGAGAGGCTGCTGCTGGTCTCTGCTCACAGGCAGTAAGAGATAGAACAAGAAGGAATGGACTCAAGCTATGACCTAAATCTTATGAGGAGCAACTGAGGGCACTGGGGATGGTTAGTTTGGAAAAGAGGAGGCTGAGGGGAGACCTCATTGCTCTCTACAGCTCCCTGCAAGGAGGCTGTGGAGAGGCTGCTGCTGGTCTCTGCTCACAGGTCATTAGTGACAGAACAAGAGGGAATGGCCTCAAGCTATAACTGAGTAGGTTTAGACTGGAGAGTAGGAAGAGTTTTTTCCTATCCAGAGTGGCCAGGGATTGGAATGTGCTGGCCAGGGAGGTGGTGGAGGCAGCTAAACAGCCCCAGCTCTCACCCTTTCCACACAGGAGAGATTTTCCAGTCCCCTCAGCATCTCAGTGGCCCTGTGTTGGCCTCTCTCTCTGTGGATCCTGAGCTGGATGATGTATTGGAGCACATTAACAAGGTGTTCCTTTCTTTCTGGCAACAAGAGCAAAAAGGGTTTTCAATCTCCACAACCCATTACTGCTCCCCCAGCTTTGGCACTGGACGCAGCTGCTGCTGCTGCTACAAAGTGCAGAAGGTTGGGGCACAGCTCCACACTTGTGTTTTACAGCTCTCAGCCTAATTAACTGCTTGTACTTTGGTGCTGCATCTCCTTGATTCCCAGGCAAGGCTAACATGCATGGAATGAAGTGAATTGCTGGGGTTTTATTCTATCTGTGTCAGACACAGTCACAAAGGGGCTGAAAAGCAAAGCAGGTGTGTAACACTCTCCTGGAACACAGCAAACACGATAGAAGCAAGGCAATGTATTCATCCTCTTGATATTAAATATGCAGAGTGTGCTCTAGTTCTTCTGACAAGCAAATCTCACTGCAGCTACAGAGCATGGCACTTGAGGGGGGAAAAAAGCCAAGCCAAACCACAGGCTGTTGAAATTCATCTAGTGGGGAGAGCAAGGGAAGGGCTGACATAGAGCCATAGAGTCATAGAGACATAGAGTCATACAGTCATAGATTCATAGAGTCATAGATCCATAGAGTCATAGAGTCACAGAACCATAGAGTCATAGAATCATGGAATCAGTCACAGAATCATTCAATCACAGAATCATAGTCATAGAATCATAGAATCAGGGTTATAGAATCAAAGAGTCATAGAATCATAGGATCACAGAACGCTCTGGGTTGGAAGGGAGCTCCAAAGCTCATTCAGTCCAACCCCCTCTGTACTCAGCAGGGACATCCTCCATTAGATCAGGTTGCCCAGAGCCCTGTCCAGCCTCACCTTGAAGATCTCCAGGGATGGAGCCTTAACCATCTCCCAGGGAAACCTGTTCCAGTGTTCCACCACCCTCCTGGTGCAGAACTTGTTCCTCACATCCAATCCAAATCTGCTCTGCTCTAGTTTGAAGCCATTGCTTCTAATCCAGTCCCTGCAAACCTTTGTAAACAGTCCCATTCAAGCATTCTTGTAGCCCCCTGCTGGTCCACAAGGGAGCTCAAGGCTCAGCCAGTCCCAACCCCCTGCCATGGGCAGGGACACCTCACACCACAGCAGGTTGCTCACAGCCACCTCCAGCCTGGCTGCAAACACCTCCAGGCAGGAGGCTTCCACCACCTCCCTGGGCAGCCTGTGCCAGGCTCTCACCACCCTCATGGGCAACAACTTCTTCCTAACATCCAATCTGAATCTACCCACTTCCAGTTTTGCTCCATTCCCCCTGGTCCCATCCCTCCCTGACAGCTTAAAGAGTCCCTCCCCAGCTTTCTTGGAGTCCCCTGCAGATCCTGAAAGGTCACAATTAGGTCTCCCCAGAGCCTTCTCTTCTCCTAACTGAACACCCCCAGCTCCCTCAGCCTATCCTCACAGCAGAGGTTCTCCAGCCCACCCCACTCCTCTTCATGGCCCTCCTCTGGACCCTCTCCATCAGGTCCATAGTATCATAGTAGTATCACAGTATCAGTCAGGCTTGGAAGGGACCACAAGGATCATCTAGTTCCAACCCCCCTGCCATGGGCAGGGACACCCCACACTTGGTCTCTTCTTCCAGGCAACCAGCACCAGAACAAGGGGACACAGTCTCAGGCTGTGCCAGGGGAGGTTTAGACTCGAAGTGAGGAGAAAGTTCTTCACTGAGCGAGTCGTTTGTCATTGGAATGTGCTGCCCAGGGAGGTGGTGGAGTCCCCATCCCTGGAGGTGTTTAAGAGGAGATTGGATGTGGCACTTGGTGCCATGGTCTAGTCATGTGGTCTGTGGAGACAGGTTGGACTCGATGATCCTTGGGGTCTCTTCCAACCTTAGTTATACTGTGATAGATCAGGCTGGCCAGGGCCTCACCCAGCCTGGGCTTAAACACCTCCAGGGATGGGGCCCCAACCACCTCCCTGGACAACCCATTCCAGGGCTTCACCACTCTCATGGGGAAGAACTTCCTCCTCACCTGCAGCCTGAATCTCCCCACCTCCAGCTTCATTCCATTCCCCCTAATCCTATCACTACCTGATTTCCTAAGAAGTCCCTCCCCAGCCTTCTTGGAGCCCCCTTCAGATCCTGGAAGGCCACAATGAGGTCACCTCAGAGCCTTCTCTTCTCCAGACGGAACAGCCCCAACTCCTTCAGTCTGTCCTCATGGGAGAGGTGCTGCTCTTGTGTTGAGGGGCTCCAGACCTCAATAGCTGTTGGTATTTTTCACCTTGCCTTCACTCAGGGCTGAAACTGACCTTTAAAATCAGTTCTCATTTCGATGGGGGCAAAAGGACAGCCAGACCTAAACCCCCCTGGGCTGTTGGGCTCTTTTCTTTTTGGGGTCTAGACTTTCAGAGACAGCTGGCTAACTGGAAGCAGCTTATCATGTTCATGTCCTCTCTCATGGCTCTTACAATCACTTTGAAGAGCACAGAAGCATAACCTTTATTCTGATAAAGTTAATTTAAAATGAAAGCATGAGACAGTGAGCAGAAAGCTCTCATGGCACAGAAAACTGGGGGATTGAAAGGATCTCTTTTAACCCTGCAGGAAACCTGAATTATTGAGATGCTAATTTGGGGGTGGGTGAGAAGGGCAGAGCTGAATGGAACCTGCTAAAGATTCCAAATCATTAAGAGCTTTTTTTCCCCTCCAAGAAAGTTTCTGATTCTACAGCCTGGATTGTGTGCAGAAGAGACAGGGAGGGAACTGCTCTCTCTGTATCCACAAAGTCAAACAAACAAGCAGTACAAATGGTCAGGTGCATTTGTAGCCTGGGCTGCAGCAAGAGAAGTGTGGCCAGCAGGGCCAGGGAGGGGATTCTGCCCCTCTGCTCCACTCTGCTGAGACCACAGCTGCAGCTCTGGGGCAAGCTCTGGAGCCTCTGCGCCAGGAACGTTCTGGAGGTGCTGGAAGGTGTCCAGAGCAGGGCCAGGAGGAGGAGCAGAGGGCTGGAGCTGCTCTGCTGTGAGGACAGCCTGAGGGAGTTGGGGTTGTGCAGGCTGGAGAGGAGAAGGCTCTGAGGAGACCTTGTTGTGGCCTTCCAGGATCTGAAGGAGGCTACAAGAAAGATGGAGAGACTGTTTGCCAAAGCCTGCAGGGACAGGAGGAGAGGCAAATGTTTCAAACTAGAGAGGAGCAGATTTAGATTGGATACCAGGTGGAACACTGGCACAGGTTGCCCAGGGAGGTGGTTGAGGCTCCATCCCTGAAGATATTCAAGGGTGAGGCTGGACAGGGCTCTGGGCAGCCTGATCCAGTGGAGGATGTCCCTGCTGAGTGCAGAGGGCTTGGACTGGATGAGCTTTGGAGCTCCCTTCCAACCCACAGCATTCTGTGATTCTATGACTATATGACTCAATGATTCTTTGATTCTCTTACTCTATGACTCTAAGATTCTATGATTCTAAGATTCTAAGATACTAAGTTTCCATGACAGCACTGGGCATTCAGTGTGAGACAAGGCTCTGTGAATAAAGAATCTGTTTTCCTTCAGTTCTCACAGGGTACCAAGTCTCAGGGGTGTCCCTGCCCAGACTCTGTAGTGAAATATCTCAAGCAGCCCCCGAGAGTGTGACCTACTCAAGGTGAACCTACTCTGGCAGGGGGGTTGCAGAACATCCCTTCCAGTGCATAACATTCTGTAGTTTAGAATAGAATAGAATAGAATAGAATTAACCAGGATGGAAAAGACCTCAGAGATCATCCAGTCCAACCTGTCACCCAACACCATCTGATCAACTCAACCATGGCACCAAGTGCCTCATCCAGGCTCTTCTTAAACACCTCCAGGCATGGTGACTCCACCACCTCCCTGGGCAGCACATCCCAAGGGCCAATCTCTCTTGCTGGGAAGAATTTCTTCCTCACCTCCAGCCTGAACCTCCCCTGGCTCAGCTTGAGACTGTGTCCTCTTGTTCTGGTGCTGGCTGCCTGGGAGAAGAGACCAACCCCCACCTGGCTCCAACCTCCCTTCAGGGAGTTGGAGAGAGCAAGAAGGTCTCCCCTGAGCCTCCTCTTCTGCAGGCTAAGCAACCCCAGCTCCCTCAGCCTCTCCTCACAGGGCTGTGCTCCAGACCCCTCCCCAGCTTTGTTGCCCTTCTCTGGACACCTTCCAGCAGCTCAGCCTCTTTCCTGCTTCCATTTGGGGAATGGGAAAGTGATAATTATGTTTAATATTCACATCTTTTATGGATTAGGAACAAGGACATAATGCTCATAAAGGACAAGAGTTACCTTCACATTTCCTAATGATTACAAGAAGAACAACAACAAAAACAAAGCAAGCAAGAACAGCAGCACAAAATAATGTCAAACAACACAGAACTAAATCAAATTACAAGGGAGTAGAAATCACTTTGCTCTACACAGACTTCCTGTCCACAACAGAAAAGTTTACCATGGAAACACTGGGACGATCACCAAGGCTCCAGCAGCCACTAGATGTCAACAGAGCCTAGCAATCTGCCCCCCTGTTTGAGTGAGATGCAAGGAAATAGCTTTGCAGTGATCTTCCTTACTTGCATTTGTATTGATCACAGGCTCACAGGATGCTAAGGGTTGGAAGGGAGCCCCACAGAGCACTGAGTCCAACCCTTCCTGCCAGAGCAGGAGCACAGAACCCAGCACAGGGCACACAGAACACATCCAGACAGGGCTGCAAAGACTCCACACAAGGAGACTCCACAACCTCTCTGGGCAGCCTGCTCCAGGCCTCTGGCAGCCTCCCAGGGCAGAAGTTCCTCCTCCTGCTGAGCTGCAACCTCCTGGGCTGCACTTTCCATCCATTGCCTCTTGTCCCATCCCAGGGTGCAGCTGAGCAGAGCCTGGCCCTGTCCCTTCCTTCCTGCCCCCAGCCCTCAGCTATTGATAGACATTGATCAGATCCCTCTCAGCCTTCTCCTCTCCACACTGAACACCCCCAGGGCTCTCAACCTCTCCTCCCCAGGCAGTCTGCAGTCCCTTCCTCATCCTTGTAGCCCTGCCTTGGACTCTCTCCAGCAGATCCCTGTCCCTCCTGAGCTGGGCAGCCCAGAGCTGGATGCAATATTCCAGGTGAGGTCTCAGCAGAGCAGAGTGGAGGGGGAGGAGAACCTCCCTGGCTGTGCTGGCTACACTGCTCTGAATGCCCCCCAGGACCCCCTTGGCCTTCCTGGCCCCCAGGGCACATTGCTGTCCCATGCAGACCTTGCTGCCCCCCAGCACTCCCAGGTGCTTCTCCCTGGGGCTGCTCCCCAGCAGATCCCCTCCCAGGCTGTGCTGCTGCAGTTGATTCTTCCTCCCCAGGTGCAGGTCTCTGCACAGATCCTTCTTGAACCTCCTTAGCTTCCTCCCTGCCCAGCTCTCAGCCTGCCCAAGTCTCTCTTAAGCAAATGTACACTGCTTGGCTCCATTCAAAATGCATCCACTCCAGCCCCAGAGCCAATCAAGTGAGAGCAGTGGGGGAGCAGCCATCACCCCCCCGTGCACACACAAACCACTCCAAGTGCAAACATGCACAGGCTGTAAACATCACGTTTTGAGGGATCAGCTGAACTGCCAGCAGGTGTCCAAACAAGCTGCTCCTCCTTGCCTTGGATGAGAAATGAAGCAGACTGAGTGCTTGCATCTGACTGGGAAAAGGCCAGGGGAAATTCTCCTTCCTCCTCTTACTTCAAGATGTGTGAGATTTGATGCAGCAAAGGCCAATGAGCAGTGGCAGCCTTGCCATGATCTACATGGCCTGTGCAGATGGGACACTCAGCCTCCTTGCTTGCCTTCAGGAGCACTTTCCTTCTTCATGATGATGCATGAAGGCAAGGGGAGAGTCTTGCACCTGGGAAAGAACTGCCCCACGGAGCAGGAGAGGTTGGGGACTGAGCTATTGGAGAGCAGTGAAGGAGAGAAGGACCTGGGGGGTCCTGGTGGATGGAAGGTTGACCCTCAGCCAGCAATGTGCTCTGGTGGCCAAGAAGGCCAAGGGCAGCCTGGAGTGGATTAGAAGGGCTGTGGGGAGTAGGTCAGAGAGGTTCTCCTGCCCCTCTGCTCTGCCCTGCTGAGGCCACAGCTGGAATCTTGTGTCCAGTTCTGGGCCCCTCAGCTCAAGAAGGAGCTCAGGGAAGTGCTGGAGAGAGTCCAGCACAGAGGCACAGAGATGCTGCAGGCAGTGGAAGATCTTCCTCAGGAGGAGAGCCTGAGGGAGCTGAGGGCTCTGCAGCTTGGAGAGGAGGAGCCTGAGAGGTGAGCTCCTTGCTGGGGCTAAAGCTGTGCAGGGGCAGTGCCCAGAGGCTGGAGCCAGGCTCTGCTGGGGGCTGCCCAATGCCAGCCCAAGGGGCAGTGCTGGAAGCTGAGCCAGAGGAAGTGCCATGGACACAGGAGGAAGGATTTCTTCTCAGTGTGAGGGTGCCAGAGCCTGGAGCAGGCTGCCCAGGGGGGCTGTGGAGTCTCCCTCTCTGGAGCTATTCCAACCCCACCTGGCTGTGTTCTGTGTGACCTGCTCTGGGTGATGCTGCCCTGGATTGAATGAGCTCTGGAGGTCCCTTCCAGCCCTTAACATCCTCTGATCCTGTGTCTTACTGGGATACCCTGAGAGAGAGAGATGAAGTTAGTTTGTACTTTTGTGATGGTGATCAGGGCAGGTGGAAAGAGGAGAACCAGAATGTTCCTGATGAGAAGGAACAACAAACCCCCAAACCTGAGCACTCCTTCATTGTGACAGGAAAGGAGAGGCTGAAACCTCCCCTGCCAAGAACTGGAAAATGAATGACCCTGCTTCACTTTGAAGCTTAGTGCCCTAAATATCAAGATGAGCACAGAGCCTGGTGACAGCCTCTCTCTCTCTCTCTCTCTCTCTCACAGTTGCATCAAACCACTCCAGATCCAGCTGAGGTCAACAGCTGCCCAAAACAATTTATCACCCAAAAGAAGGAGGGCACCCAAAGCCACCTGGCAGATGTCCTACTTGGAATGTCCCTTTCCATGCCAGAATCCTTTCTTTTTTTAAAGCATTCACACTCTGAACCAGATTTTGTCTTCCCTTAAGAGACCAAGCTGCCAGGCCTCAATTTATAGCACTTCTAGACCTACTTTGGGTTGTGAGAGACCTTGAACTGTAGAAGCATAGAATGGTCTGGGCTGGAAGGGACCTCCAAAGCTCATCCAGTCAAGCCCCTCTGCACTCAGCAGGGACATCCTCCACTAGATCAGGTTGCCCACAGCCCTGTCCATCCTCACCTTGAAGATCTCCAGCATCAACCACCTCCCTGGGCAGCCTGTTCCAATGTTCCTCCACCCTCAGGGTGCAGAAAATTGATCCTCACATCCAGTCTAAATATGTTCTGCTCTAGTTTGAAGCCACTGTCTCTCATCCTGTCCCTGCAGGTCCCAGGGACCACCTAGCTCCAACTCCCCTGCCATGGGCAGGGACACCTCACACCACAGCAGGTTGCTCACAGCCACCTCCAGCCTGGCTGCAAACACCTCCAGGCAGGAGGCTTCCACCACCTCCCTGGGCAGCCTGTGCCAGGCTCTCACCACCCTCATGGGCAACAACTTCTTCCCAACATCCAATCTGAATCTGCTCTCCTCTGGACTGAGATCTATGGCAGCACTTGTAGAATCAGCACTATCACTCTGGTGGTCACCCAAGCACTCACACCACAGCTGTTGCAAAGGGAATCTGCTCTTTGCAAAGACATTTATCCCTTTAATGTACATCTCACAGAAGCAGAGGGTGGCCCTCAGCAGGTCCCACCTGATTTGTTGTCTGCTCCTGTGCCAGAAGAAGGATCTTAATCTTGGGAAATGGAAGGGCAGAGAGGTTAATGTTGTAGACTGTGCTTCAGAGGCAGCTGCACACCCAGGAAAGAAGGCAGCTCTCTTTGGCTTGGACTTCAGGCTCTTTGCTAAGTCTTCCACAGTAAGAGGGTTGGGCAGAGCCTTGGCAAGCTGAAGTAAGATCCATTGGTATAGAAACATAGACAGGATCATAGAATCACAGAATGCTCTGGGTTGAAAAAGACCTCCAGAGCTTATCCAGTCCAACCCCCTCTGCACTCAGCAGGGACATCCCCCACTAGAGCAGGTTGCCCAGAGCCCTGTCCAGCCTCACCTTGAATAACTCCAGGGATGGAGCCTCAACCCCATCCCTAGGCAACCTGTCCCAGTCTTCTACCACCCTCATGGTGCAGAACCTCTTCTTAACATCCAATCTCAATCTGCTCTGCTCTAGTTTGAAGCTACTGTCCCTCATCCTGTCCCTGCAGGCCCCAGGGACCACCTAGCTCCAACCCCCCTGCCATGGGCAGGGACACCTCACACCACAGCAGGTTGCCCACAGCCACCTCCAGCCTGGCTGCAAACACCTCCAGGCAGGAGGCTTCCACCACCTCCCTGGGCAGCCTGTGCCAGGCTCTCACCACCCTCATGGGGAACAACTTCCTGACATCCAATTTCAATCTGCTCAATTTAAGAAGGACATTGAGACACTTGAATGTGTCCAGGGAAGGGCAACAAAGCTGGGGAGGGGTCTGGAGCACAGCCCTGGGAGGAGAGGCTGAGGGAGCTGGGGTTGCTTAGCCTGCAGAAGAGGAGGCTCAGGGGAGACCTTCTTGCTCTCTCCAACTCCCTGAAGGGAGGCTGTAGCCAGCTGGGGGTTGGGCTCCTCTCCCAGGCAACCAGCACCAGAACAAGAGGACACATCTCAAGCTGTGCCAGGGGAAGTTTAGGCTGCAGGTGAGGAGAAAGTTCTTCCCAGCAAGAGAGATTGGCCATGGGAATGTGCTGCCCAGGGAGGTGGTGGAGTCCCCATCCCTGGAGGTGTTCAAAGAATGGTTGGCTGCGGCACCTCATCCCTCATGAGGAGGTGTTGGGTATTATGTAACAGGTTGGACTTGATGATCTCTGAGGTCTTTCCCACCCTGGTGGCTTCTGTGAGTCTATGATCTCTGATAATTTACTGTGTGCCATATTGCTGATAAAAAGGTTCATTGCCTGATGAAACTAATTGCTCCAGATTATGCAGTGCTGTAGAGCCCCTGGAGCCATGGAGCACTTTGACAGGACTATAAAATCAGACTTTTACTGTACCAATAAAATCATCCTTTGTCCTGAGTGCTTCCTGCTTTGAGTGACATTCCCACCTGCATGCATAAAGCTGCTAATGCCTGTGCAGAGAAAGGAATCTGCCTTGGTCATTCAGAAGTGATGTACAGCAAGTGCAGGACCATGCTCCCAGAGCCTGCTGATGTGGAGACAGAACATCAAATGAGAGCCTGGATTTATAGAGCTCATCCTATGCCATCTATTCTTAGGGGCAGGGGGAAGAATTTGGAATCAGCTCTTTTTACCCCCCTCCTGAGTCTCACCACACACACACACACACATAGGGTGATTTTATTTGTGACTCTTTGAAGAGGGAAATTACTGGGGGAGGGGGGGAGAGGTTTATCAACATCATTCAAGGCATCTTCTGCAGGCAGCTGTGATGCCTGCACATGACATGGGACACATCCAAGTGCCAGGTTCTACACATTGGCCACAGCAACCCCAGGCAGTGCTACAGGCTGGGGGCAGAGTGGCTGAGAGCAGCCAGGCAGAGAGGGACCTGGGGGTACTGGTTGACAGTACATGAGCCAGCAGTGTGCCCAGGCCAGGCATCCTGGCTGGCAGGTGTGGCCAGCAGGAGCAGGGAAGTCATTGTGCCCTGTGCTCAGCACTGCTCAGCCACACGTGCAGTCCTGTGTCCAGTTCTGGGCTCCTCAGTTTAAGAAGGACATTGAGAGACTTGAAGGTGTCCAGAGAAGGGCAACAAAGCTGGGGAGGGTCTGGAGCACAGCCCTGGGAGGAGAGGCTGAGGGAGCTGGGGTTGCTTAGCCTGAAGAAGAGGAGGCTCAGGGGAGATCTTCTTGCTCTCTCCAGCTCCCTGAAGGGAGGTTGTAGCCAGGTGGGGGTTGGCCTCTTCTCCCAGGCAGCCAGCCCCAGAACAAGAGGACACAGTCTCAAGCTGTGCCAGGGGAGGTTCAGGCTGGAGGTGAGGAGAAAGTTCTTCCCAGCAAGAGAGATTGGCCATGGGGATGTGCTGCCCAGGGAGGTGGTGGAGTCACCATCCCTGGAGGTGTTTAGGACGAGCCTGGATGAGGCACTTGGTGCCATGGTTGAGTTGCTTCAATGGTGTTGGGTGCTAGGTTGGACTTGATGATCTCTGAGGTCTTTTCCAACCTGCTTAATTCTCTATTCTATTCTATTCCATTCCATTCCATTCCATTCCATTCCATTCCATTCCATTCCATTCCATTCCATTCCTTTCCATTCTGTATTGTTCAGCTGGGTCTAATGTGATTCTAGGATTCTGCTGCTGGAAAAACACATATATATGTACACTTCTGTGTAAAGGAAGCGGGGGGGGCTTCGTGTGGAGAAGAGGAGGCTGAGGGGAGACCTCATTGCTCTTTACAGCTCTCTGCAAGGAGGTTGAAGCGAGGTGGGGATTGGTCTCTTCTCCCTAGGATCAGGTGGTAGAACGAGAGGGAATAACCTGAAACTGTGCCAGGGGAGGGTTAGGTTGGCATTAGGATAAAATCCTATGCTGCAAGAGGGGTCAGGGACTGGCAGAGCCTGCCCAGGGGGGTGCTGGAGTCCCCATCCCTGGAGGTGTCCAAGAAAGCTGCAGAGAGGGCGCTTTGGGACACGGTTTAATGAGCACGGTGGTGTGAGGTTGGTGGTTGGACTGGATCAGCTTTGAGACCATTTGCAGGTAAAACAGGTCTGTAATTGTGTGAGTCTCTGAAGGAGAACAGGAAAGGGCTCAATTTAAGCTGCCCATTTTCACAGTTCTAAAGCACCCTATGACACACTGCAACACAATGGACTCTACATCTGCTCCCTAACATTGAATAGATGTAACAAAGTTCCTATCATAGCTTGACAGGAGAGGGTTCAATCATTCAAAATTACAGCAGATCAGCCTTGGTTTATTTCAGGTTTCTTCTAAAGGCACAAACCATTCACCATCTGAAATGAGTCTGGAAGGACATCCACGAGGAGGAGCAGAGGGCTGGAGCTGCTCTGCTCTGAGGACAGACTGAGGGAGTTGGGGTTGTGCAGGCTGGAGAGGAGAAGGCTCCCAGGAGACTTAATTGTGGCCTTCCAGGATCTGAAGGGGGCTCCAAGAAAGCTGGGGAGGGACTTTTGAGGGTGTCAGGGAGGGATAGCACCAGGAAAAACTGGAAGTGGTTAGATTGAGCTTGGCTGTTAGGAAGAAGTTGTTGCCCATGAGGGTGGTGAGAGCCTGGCACAGGCTGCCCAGGGAGGTGGTGGAAGCCTCCTGCCTGGAGGTGTTTGCAGCCAGGCTGGAGGTGGCTGTGAGCAACCTGCTGTGGTGTGAGGTGTCCCTGCCCATGGCAGGGGGTTGGGACTGGCTGAGCCTTGAGATCCCTTCCAACCCTGACAATTCTGTCATGCTGTGAATTTAAAGTCATTATCATTCTCTATGAGCTCTTGTTTCTTCCCAACCACCCCTAGATGGAGACAACTGGCCTGGCCTGGCCTGCTACTGCTGTCATGCCTGGGTCAGTTGACCTCCTTATGCATGAAGTCAGCATGGGTTTGAATTTCCTGTTATGTTTGGATGGTTGGTTGATTGGTTTTTTGCTTCTTTGGGGTTTTTTGGTTGTTTGGGGTTTTTTTGGGGGGTATGGATTGGTTGGCTTGGTTTGATTTGGTTGGTTTGGTTGGTTTCATTGGTTTGGTTTGGCTGATTTGGTTTGGTTGGGTTAGTTTGGTTGGGTTAGTTTGGTTGGTTTAGTTTGGTTTGGTTTGTTTGAGTTGATTTGGGTGGGTTGGGTTGGCTGGTTTGTTGGTTTGGTTTTGGTTGGTTGGTTGGTTTGCTTTGGTTGGTTTGGTTAGTTTTGTTTGTTTTGGTTGCTTGGCTTGGCCTGGTTTGGTTGGGTTGATTGGTTTAGTTGGCTTGGTTTGATTGGCATGGTTGGGCTTGATTGGTTTGGTTTGTTTTGTTTAGGTTGGTTGGTTTCATTGGTTTGGTTGGGTAGGGTTGGTTGGTTTGGTTAGTTTTCGTTGGTTGGTTGGTTGGGTTGGCTTGGTTTGGTTGGGTTGGTTGGTTTAGTTGGTTTGGTGGGCTTAGTTCGGTTTGGTTGGTTTGGTTTGGTTAGTTTTGTTTGGTTTTGTTGGTTGGCTTGGCTTGGGTTGGTTGGTTTAGTTGGTTTGGCTGGCTTGGTTTGGCTTGGTTGGTTTGGCTTGTTTTGGTTAGGTCGGTTGGTTTCATTGGTTGGGTTGGGTTGGGTTGGTTGGTTAATTTGGTTAGTTTTGTTTGTTTGGTTGGCTTGGCTTGGTTTGGTTGGGTTGGTTGGGCTTGGTTTGTTTTGATTAGGTTGGTTGGCTTGGCTTGGTTTGGTTGGGTTGATTGGTTTAATTGGTTTGGTTGGCTTGGTTGGTTGCTTTGGTTTGTTTGGTTTGGTTGCTTGGTTTGGTTTGGTTTGGTTGGTTTGGTTGCTTTGTTTGGTTTGGTTGCTTGGTTTGGTTTGGTTTGGTTGGTTTGGTTGCTTGGTTTGGTTTGGTTGGTTTGGTTGCTTTGTTTGGTTTGGTTGGCTTGGTTTGGTTTGCTTTGGTTTGGTTGCTTGCTTTGGTTTGTTTGGTTTGGTTGCTTGGTTTGGTTTGGTTGGTTTGGTTGCTTTGTTTGGTTTGGTTTGGTTGCTTGGTTTGGTTTGCTTTGTTTAGTTTGGTTGCTTGGTTTGGTTTGGTTTGGTTGCTTGGTTTGGTTGCTTTGTTTAGTTTGGTTGCTTGGTTTGGTTTGGTTTGCTTGGTTTGGTTTGGTTGCTTGGTTTGATTTCTTTGTTTTGGTTGGTTGGTTTAGTTTGGTTTGTGTTTTTTTCCCTGAAGCCAATAAAATACTGTTGGGCTTTTTTTGTTCTCCTCCCTCCTGCTCTCATTTCTGGTGCTCAATTTAGGCCTGGCCAGCTTAGAAGTATCTCTGACAGCTGTGAAATCGCCATCAAAGCAGTCAAGGAAGTGAAATGCAAACGATTTGAAAGGCATAACATTTCTTTTCCCAGCTCCCTTCCAAGCACCCTGCTCTGTCTGCTTCTGGCATCTTCAGTTGCCACTGCATGAAGACCACTGTGTGGTACATGTCCAGGAGAGCTGCTTGCTGAGAAGGCAGTGGCTGTGCTGTGGCATTTGGGGAAAGGCTTTGCAAGGCAGGAAAATCTTGGGGGGGGGAGAGGGAAACATGAACAGCTCTGAAATTTTGTGTCAATCACAAGGTGAGCAACTGAAGCTCTGTCTGATTAGAGATTAAGAGGCACAAAGCTGAGTTAGAGGCAAACTATTAATCAGGCAATCTCAAAACCATGATGAATGCAAATGGGTTGAGTTTAGCTGATCCCAGGGGAGCTGCATTGATTTGTTCTCCTTGAGGAAGTGTCTCCAAGTACAAGGTTGAGAGGGCTGGGGAAGACAATTCACTGAGAAGATCTTATAGTGGTCTTCCAGGCCCTGAAAAGAGTAGAGTGGAGTAGAGTAGGGTGGAGTAGGGTAGAGTAGAGTAGGGTGGAGTAGGGTAGGGTAGAGTAGGGTAGAGTAGGGTAGAGTAGGGTAGAGTAGGGTAGAGTAGGGTAGAGTGGAATGGAATGGAATGGAATAGAATAGAATAGAATAGAATAGAATAGAATAGAATAGAATAGAATAGAATAGAATAGAATAGAATAGACCAGACCAGGTTGGAAAAGACCTTGGAGATCATCAAGTCACCCAACACCATCTAATCAACTCAACCATGGCACCAAGTGCCTACAAGAAAGCCCAGAAGTAACTTTTTCACAAGGGCTTGTAGTGAGAGAATGTAAGAGGAATGAGTTGAAGCTTGAGGAGGGCAGGTTTAGGCTGGAGGTTAGGAAGAAATCTTCCCAGTGAGGGTGGGGAGTCACTGGAGCAGGTTGTCCAGGGAGGTTGTGAAGGCCTCCTGCCTGGAGGTGTTCAAGGACAGGCTGAACAGAGCCCTGGGCAGCCTGGACTAGTGGAAGGTCTTGAATATGTCTGGGAAGGGGACATCCACAACCTCCCTGAGCAACCTGTTCCAGCATCTCCCCACCCTCACTGCCAAGAATTTCTTCCTAATCTCCAGTCTAAACCTGCCCTGCTCAAGCTTCAATCCATTCCTCCACATCCAATCACTCCAAGTCCTTCACTCCAATACTCCAAGTATTGCAATAGAGAACTCAACCAGTTCCAATGTGATCAATGCAGGACACAGGGTTTAGAAGTCTCCCAAAGCTGCAGGAAGTAAACAGAATCAGAGAATCATTGAGGCTGGAACAGATCACCAGGTCCAGCCTCTGACCTAACACAATCACATTGACTAAGTGCCACATCCAATCTCTCCTTAAACACCTCCAGGGAGGACAACTCCACCACCTCCCTGGGCAGCACATTCCAGTCTCTAATTCCCCTTTCCATCAGGAAGTGCTTCCTAACATCCAGCACAAACCTCCCCTGGCACAGCTTCAGGCCATGCCCTCTCCTCTTGTCAGAAGTTGCCTGGGAGAAGAACCTGACCCCCACCTTATTTCCCTTCAGGTCTAGCAAGGGAAAAAAACCTAAGAAACAGCCAACACAGAGAATTTCTTCCACAAGTGAGAAGGGCAGCAGAGGCAGCCAACAGAGGAAGGAGGATTTGGGATATCTGATTGTGCAGACCTAAGCACTTCCATTCACAGTGGCTGTCTGAATGCATTTCTCCTTCTCACTGGCTGTCCAAACCCAGCAAGAGCATTATAGGAGCTCATGAGCACAGAGTCACAGGATCTCAGCTCACAGGATGTTAGAGGATGGAGGGGACCTCTGGAGAGCTTCCAGTGCCAGCCCCCTGCCAGAGCAGGAGCACAGAACCCAGCACAGGGCACACAGAACACATCCAGACAGGGCTGCAAAGGCTCCAGACAAGGAGACTCCACAACCTCTCTGGGCAGCCTGCTCCAGGCCTCTGGCAGCCTCCCAGGGCAGAAGTTCCTCCTCCTGCTGAGCTGCAACCTCCCATGCTGCAGTTTCCATCCATTGCCTCTTGTCCCATCCCAGGGTGCAGCTGAGCAGAGCCTGGCCCTGTCCCTTCCTTCCTGCCCCCCAGCCCTCAGCTCTTGATAGACATTGATCAGATCCCTCTCAGCCTTCTCCTCTCCAGACTGAACACCCCCAGGGCTCTCAGCCTCTCCTCCCCAGGCAGTCTCCAGTCCCTTCCTCATCCTTGGAGCCTCTCTTGGCCTCTCCCCAGCAGATCCCTGTCCCTCCTGAGCTGGGCAGCCCAGAGCTGGATGCAATATTCCAGGTGAGGTCTCAGCAGGGCAGAGCAGAGGGGGAGGAGAACCTCTCTGGCTCTGCTGCTGCACTCAGGATGAAGTACACTCAGTAGTTTATCCTGGCCAAGAGAAGTTTCATTGCTGTAGCAAATTCTCCTATTATCAGCTGCATTCTGTAGCAAAGATCATTGCTTTGAAGGTGCAGGAACACTGCTATTATTCCAGCAGGAGTGTTTCTAGAGGAGGAGATGATAGCTGCTCCACTTATTAGCAGTCTAAGTCAGGTATCTCTAGAGCAGGCTCACGTGGTAGGCACAAGCAGAACAGCAACCTTGGCCTCCAGGAAGATCAAAATGATGCTTAGAGGCAATGGAAACAAGACCTCAGAGAGACTATTCCCTAGAATGATGCTTGGGGAGTGAAAAAACCTCACAACTTAGAAATGCTGAGGAAGAAAATGCAGCCAGCTGTGACTGCAGAGCACAAAGGGAAAACTCCATTGCCATAGAATCACAGAATCAATTGTTAGGGTTGGAAGGGAGCTCAAGGCTCAGCCAGTCCCAGCCCTCTGCCATGGGCAGGGACACCTCACACCACAGCAGGTTGCTCACAGCCACCTCCAGCCTGGCTGCAAACACCTCCAGGCAGGAGGCTTCCACCACCTCCCTGGGCAGCCTGTGCCAGGCTCTCACCACCCTCATGGGCAACAACTTCTTCCTCACAGCCAAGCTCAATCTACCCATTCCTAGTTTTTCCTGGTCCTGTCACCCCCTGACACCCTCAAAAGTCCCTCCCCACCTTTTCTGGAGCCCCCTGCAGATCCTGGAAGGCCACAATGATGTCCCCTCAGAGCCTTCTCCTCTCCAGCCTGCACAACCCCAGCTCCCTCAGGCTGTGCTCACAGCAGAGCAGCTCCAGCCCTCTGCTCCTCCTCCTGGCCCTTCTCTGGACACCTTCCAGCCCCTCCAGAGCCTTCCTGGCACAGAGGCTCCAGAGCTGGCCCCAGAGCTGCAGCTGTGGTCTCAGCAGAGTGGAGCAGAGGGGCAGAATCCCCTCCCTGCCCTGCTGGCCACACTTCTCTTGCTGCAGCCTAGGCTCTGCTTGGCTCTCTGGGCTGCAGGTGCACACCTCCCTTCCAGCCTCCAACGTTGTGTGATGCTGTGGCACAGTCCAGCAAAGGCTGGGGTCAATCTGAATTTCTAGTCCCCAGGCCTGGGAGATCTGTGCTTCTCCAGGCTCACCAGGTTGCTTCTCCCTCGCCCAACACAAACTCTTCCGCTCCTTTTCTGCATTCATCACGATGCAGCTGCCCAACCCTCTTGACCTTGGGCTGGCAGGTGGCTGGCAGCAGCTCTGGGAGGAAGGCACACACCTGCCAGCCCAAGCTGCTCAGGAGGGCCTGGGAATTGCAGAGTTTTCTCATTCAAAACCTGGATGATGAAATACTTGCCACTGAATGGCACATTTGTCTTTCTTAAGCAGCCACCATCTGAATCCCCCACATCAGATTATCCCCACTCAGGAGCTCTTTACCATATGCCACTGCCCCAGAGTATTATTCCTTCATTACAATTACAAGCAGTAGCAATTGGCAAGGAAGCAGCAAAGTTCTGATTCGATCCTTGTGAGCAATTTGGGGCAGGCTGGAGAGCACGCCCAGGCAGCAAACAAAACCCACCCCAAGACAGAGACTTGCTGAAGGACCTGCTGCTCTGCAAAGCATCCAGAGAAGGCAGGATTCATCTCTTGGAGTGCAGTTGGTTTCCCAAAGCCTGGCACACCAGCTAAAGGAGCCAAAAGGTGAAGCAGCACAGCTCAACTTGCCTCATTACTGGTGTCTCATCTGAGCAGGTCAAGTACCCATTCATACAATCATAGAACCAATAAGGTTGGAAAACACCTCAGAGATCATCAAGTCCAAGCTGTCACCCAACACCTCCTGACTACTAAACCATGGCTCCAAGGGCCACATCCAATCCCCTTTGAACACCTCCAGGGATGGGGACTCCACCATCTCCCTGGGCAGCACATCCCCATGGCCAATCTCTGTGGCTGGAAAGAACTTTCTCCTCACCTCCAGCCTAAACCTCCCCTGGCACAGCTTGAGGCTGCATCCTCTTGTTCTGCTGCTGGGTGCCTGGGAGAAGAGACCAAGCCCCACCTGCCTACAACCTCCCTTCAGGGAGTTGGAGAGAGCAAGAAGGTCTCCCCTGAGCAAAACTACAGCTCTGGGACATGTTTCATCAGATGTCATTCACTTCTTTACTCCATGACATTCAGAGCAGGGCCATGAGGAGGAGCAGAGGGCTGGAGATCCTGTCCTATGAGGATAGATTGAGGGAGTTGGGGTTGTGCAGTCTGGAGAGGAGAAGGCTCCCAGGAGACCTCATTGTGGCCTTCCAGGATCTGAAGGGGGCTCCAAGAAAGCTGGGGAGGGACTTGTGAGGGTGTCAGGGAGGGAGAGGAGCAGGGGGAATGGAGCAAAGCTAGAAGTGGGGAGACTGAGATTGGTTGTGAGGAAGTTGTTCCCCATGGGGGTGGTGAGAGCCTGGCACAGGCTGCCCAGGGAGGTGGTGGAAGCCTCCTGCCTGGAGGTGTTTGCAGCCATGCTGGAGGTGGCTGTGAGCAACCTGCTGTGGTGTGAGGTGTCCCTGCCCATGGCAGGGGGTTGGGACTGGCTGAGCCTTGAGCTCCCTTCCAAGCCTGACAATTCTGTGGTTCTATGATAATTTATCAACACTAACCTGTGAGAGCTGTTGAAGAGGAACCTCACTCCTAGCTCCTATGAAAGTGTGAGAGACATGTCAGAAGTGTCAGTGTTTATTCAGTGCCATTGGAGGTGTGCAGAGGAATGAAACCAACTGCAGAATTTTCCAGAGCCCCCTAAGGTTGCTTGCCTGCTCTTGCTTAAAGTCTGTTCCACCAACTTAGCAGGATCTGAATAAAGTTTTGACTGATTGGCTCTTTCAACAGCCTTTGGCAGAGCAATAAAGACCCCAAATGAGAATGGAATTCCCACTGGCTTTGTAGAGACAGAGCCAGTGCCTGCAGGGGGAAATGCAAGACAAATCACAGAGGCAGTGCACAGCTACTGGGAGCCAAATAATGCAGGTTCTTGTACTGGGGGAGGGGAAATGCCAGGCACTGATACAGGCTGGGCAGGGACTGGCTGGAGAGCAGCCCTGAAGAAAAGGCCTCGGTGGTGCTGGGGGAGGAGAAGCTCCACAGGAGCCAGCAGGGAGCACTTGCAGCCCAGAGAGCCAAGCAGAGCCTGGGCTGCAGCAAGAGAAGTGTGGCCAGCAGGGCCAGGGAGGGGATTCTGCCCCTCTGCTCCACTCTGCTGAGACCACAGCTGCAGCTCTGGGGCCAGCTCTGGAGCCTCTGTGCCAGGAAGGCTCTGGAGGGGCTGGAAGGTGTCCAGAGCAGGGCCAGGAGGAGGAGCAGAGGGCTGGAGCTGCTCTGCTGTGAGCACAGACTGAGGGAGTTGGGGATTGTGCAGGCTGGAGAGGAGAAGGCTCTGAGGAGACCTAATTGTGGTCTTCCAGGCTCTGCAGGGGGCTCCAGGAAAGCTGGGGAGGGACTTTTGAGGGTGTCAGGGAGAGATGCAGGGAGGGACTTTTGAGGGTGCAGGGGGGATGGAGCAAAACTAGAAAAGGGTAGATTGAGATTGGCTGTGAGGAAGAAGTTGTTGCCCATGAGGGTGGTGAGAGCCTGGCACAGGCTGCCCAGGGAGGTGGTGGAAGCCTCCTGCCTGGAGGTGTTTGCAGCCAGGCTGGAGGTGGCTGTGAGCAACCTGCTGTGGTGTGAGGTGTCCCTGGCCATGGCAGGGGGCTGGGACTGGCTGAGCCTTGAGGTCCCTTCCAGCCCTGACAGTTCTGTGACCAGATGATCCTTGGCAAAGTTTGGGCCAGATGATCTTTAGGCTGTAGGCAACCTGACCTAGTGGAGGATGTCCTGCTCGCTGCAGGGGTGTTGCCCCAGCTGAACTTTGGGGGTCCAGAGCACTCTAGTTCAGTCCAATCTAATCCTTCCAGCCTGGTATCGTGTGATTCTGTGAATAAACTACATCTGACCTTGAGAAAACATTCTGAGGGAGTCATCCAAGCATAAAGCCATCCCATGAGAGCTCCACATGTCCTGAAGCAAGAGAATGTATCAGATAGAAACAAATGCATTGTTTACTGCTTCCAGCAGTGGAAGAAGAGCACATGAGGGGAAAGCAAGGGGGGGAAAGGAGCCAAACTTCAGAGAAACTCATTTCTATTTCCATTTCAGTTGCAGCAGCCTCTCACTGTAATTATTCACTCTGATCTTTGGCAACTGGAAGTTCAGACTGGGGACTGTGGATAAGGATGAAGGCCAGTGTAGGAAGGGGGAGGGGAAAAGCACAAGGAGAAGAAAAGCAAAGGAGGAATTTCAGGGTTAAAATTAAAACCTTTCCCCTACAGAGATAAACCTCCTGCTGCCAACCACCTTCACTTGGGCAGGGTGTGTGTATAAAGCTCCTTTACAGGCAGTGTCATCAGCCCTCCCCTCTTGCCCTGTCTATCCCTCCTGAACACCCTGTGACATCTATCATGGAGAAGAGGAGGCTCACCTTCTTGCTCTCTACAACTCCCTGAAGGGAAGTTGTGGCCAGGTGGGGGTTGATCTCTTCTCCCAGGCAACCAGCAGCAGAACAAGAGGACACAGCCTCAAGCTGTGCCAGGGGAGGTTTAGGCTGGAGATGAGGAAGAAATTCTTCCCAGCAGGAGAGATTGGCCATTGGGATGTGCTGCCCAGGGAGGTGGTGGAGTCACCATCCCTGGAGGTGTTTAGGAAGAGCCTGGCTGAGGCACTTGGTGCCATGGTTGAGTTGATCAGATGGTGCTGGGTGAGAGGTTGGACTTGATGATCTCTGAGGTCTTTTCCAACCTTATTAATTAAATTCTATTCTATTCTATTCTATTCTATTCTATTCTATTCTATTCTATTCTATTCCATTCCATTCCATTCCATTCCATTCTATTCCATTATATTCCAATCTACTCCATTCTGCTCCACTCCATTCTATTCCATTCCATTCCATTCCATTCCATTCCATTCCATTCCATTCCATTCCATTCCACTCCATTCCATCCCATTCCATTCCATTCCATTCCATTCCATTCCATTCCATTCCATTCTATTCCATTCCATTCCATGCCTCTGTTGCACTGGCCAAAGAGAACTCCTCAGCTGAGGTAATTGGTAGGTACTCACCAGATCCCTACTCCCAGTCCCACTAATGCCAAGTGCCCCAGCAACTGAAGTCTTTGCTAACACAGGAATTGAGCCACTAATTAGAAGCATCCTTTATGAGCACACAAGCAGCTGTGAACAGTTTTATCACAGCAGACTGGAGCTGGTTGATTGCAATAGAGCACATCCAGCTGAATAATAGAATAGAATACAGAACTAACCAGGTTGGACAAGACCTCAGAGATCATCAAGTCCAACCTCTCACCCAACACCATCTAATCAACTCAACCATGGCACCAAGTGCCTCAGCCAGGCTCTTCCTAAACACCTCCAGAGATAGGGACTCCACCACCTCCCTGGGCAGCACATTCCCAGTGGCCAATCTCTCTGATCAATGTCTATCAATATCTGAGGGCTGAGGGTCAAGGGAGAGGGAACAGCTTCTGCTCAGCTGCACTCTATGACAGGACAAAGGACAATGGATGGAAACTGCAGCCCAGGAGGTTCCACCTCAACAGGAGGAGGAACTTCTGCCCTGTGAGGCTCCCAGAGCCCTGGAGCAGGCTGCCCAGAGAGGTTGTGGAGCCTCTGGAGACATTCAGGTCCCATCTGGATGAGTTCCTGTGTGACCTGTGCTGGATTCTATGCTCCTGCTCAGGCAGGGAGGATGTTTGGACTAGAAGCTCTCCAGAGCTCCCTTCCAGCCCCTGACATCCTGTGATCAAATGAAGCTTTGTTTATTTCTTTTCCTCTGAAAAAAGAACCCACCCCAAAGAACCCAACAAGCAAGAGCTGCAGCCTGGAGTGTTGGCTGGCTTGCAATGTCAGTGGGAAACAGAGTCAATTAATTTGCAGCCTGTCACTGCTCAGCAGAATGCAGTTGTCCTGTGGCTGGTACCAAAGGGGAAAATGCAAGCAGACAGGAGAAAAGAACACAAATCAGCTCTGCTGGCAGCTGAAGAGCTGAAAGAGGAAGCAGCACAAAGATCACTGCTGCTGGCTGGGGAAAGGAAGGATCATTTTATTTTTAGGGGATGTGCAAACACCTGGAAGAGGAAAGGACAAAGAGGGTTTGCAGCCTGCTGATGGGAATTGACTCAACAGGGATCCCCACGCCATGCAACACTGCAGCTCCTCCCCTGGAGTGCACAGCACCACAAGGAAGGGACTCAGGGAGACAACACAGCTGAAGAGGAGGAAGAAAATGCTGACAGCAGACAGGCTGGAAGGAAAGGAGGCCATCCAGAGAGACCTGGACAGGCTGCAGGAAGTATAGTGGTGGAAAGGCTTTGGCAGCCCCCAGCAGAGCTCTTGCCATGGAGAGTGGCATTGAGTGCACCCTCAGCAGGTTTGGGGATGACACCAAGCTGTGTGGGGCAGCAGGCACAGGCTGGAGGGAAGGATCCATCCAGAGGGACCTGGACAGGCTGCAGAGCTGAGCCCATGGCAACCTCAGGAGGTTCAACAAGACCAAGGGCAAGGTCCTGCAGCTGGGATGGGGCAATGCCAGGCACTGATAGAGGCTGGGCAGGGATTGGCTGGAGAGCAGCCCTGGAGAAAAGGCCCTGGGGGTGCTGGGGGAGGAGAAGCTCCACAGGAGCCAGCAGGGAGCACTTGCAGCCCAGAGAGCCAAGCAGAGCCTGGGCTGCAGCAAGAGAAGTGTGGCCAGCAGGGCCAGGGAGGGGATTCTGCCCCTCTGCTCCACTCTGCTGAGACCACAGCTGCAGCTCTGGGGCCAGCTCTGGAGCCTCTGTGCCAGGAAGGCTCTGGAGGGGCTGGAAGGTGTCCAGAGCAGGGCCAGGAGGAGGAGCAGAGGGCTGGAGCTGCTCTGCTGTGAGCACAGACTGAGGGAGTTGGGGTTGTGCAGGCTGGAGAGGAGAAGGCTCCCAGGAGACCTCATTGTGGCCTTCCAGGATCTGCAGGGGGCTCCAAGAAAGCTGGGGAGGGACTTTTGAGGGTGTCAGGGAGGGATAGGAGCAGGGGGATGGATCCAAACTAGGGGAGGGAAGATATAGATTAGAGGTTAAGAAGAAGTTGCTCCCCATGAGGGTGGTGAGAGCCTGGCACAGGCTGCCCAGGGAGGTGGTGGAAGCCTCCTGCCTGGAGGTGTTTGCAGCCAGGCTGGAGGTGGCTGTGAGCAACCTGCTGTGGTGTGAGGTGTCCCTGCCCATGGCAGGAGGGTTGGAGCTGGCTGAGCCTTGAGCTCCCTTCCAAGCCTAAGGATTCTCTGGTTCTGTGATTCTGAGTAGGGAACACTTTCTTCTTTTTATTATCTCACAAGCATGGAAGATAATTTAGTGCAATGCAGAGAGTTTATTGCCCATAAAAAGATGTTAGATGTAGAAGTGCACAGAGCCAAACATTTCCAGGCTGTGAGCTGGCTCTAATTTTACAGAGAGCTGTCTCTAATTTTACACAGAGCTAACTCTAATTCTGTTATGACTGGAAGGAAAAGGAATACTAAAGATACAGATACACACACACACACACATCTTTTTAATTATATCAGAGCTGCTGAGACTACTTCCAGCACTGATATTTGCATCAGTCTCCAGAGGAATCTTAGAGTGATCTGGGTTGGAAGGGACCTCCAAAGGTCATCTAATCCAACCCCCTCTGCAGTAAGCAAAGGGCACAGAATTACAGACCTGGCAGGGCTGGAAGGGAGCTCAAGGCTCAGCCAGCCCCAACCCCTCTGCCATGGGCAGGGACACCTCACACCACAGCAGGTTGCTCACAGCCACCTCCAGCCTGGCTGCAAACACCTCCAGGCAGGAGGCTTCCACCACCTCCCTGGGCAGCCTGTGCCAGGCTCTCACCACCCTCATGGGCAACAACTTCTTCCTCACAGCCAATCTCAATCCACCCATTTCTAGCTTTGCTCCATTCCCCCTGCTCCTATCCCTACCCAAAACCCTAACAAGTCCCTCCCCAGCTTTCTTGGAGCCCCCTGCAGATCCTGGAAGGCCACAGGAAGGTCTCCTCAGAGCTTTCTCTTCTCCAGACTGAACAACCCCAACTCCCTCAAAGTCCCTCTCAAATGAGAATGCAAAGCTCCTCTTGCAGATGCTTTTGTTGCTAAAAGCTCAATGTCATCACTTTGGGAAGTTCCAAAGCTCTGCTTCCCTGTGCAGGCTCCCTCTAATTCCACTGATTTGCATGTGTATGCACTGCCTTCTGCTTTTCTTCAGTTCCAGCTAACCACTCAGCCTGGCTAAGGTTGCAGTCAGCAATTGCTCTGCTCTGTTGTGGGAGGCAGCTGCCCTTCAGAGGCAGATGAAACAGTATTTGCCTTAAACAGCATTAGGATCATTTCAGGAAGCAAAGAACTCACATCCCCTGCTGTCCCCTCCTCCCAGTTTGCCAGACAGAGATTTTCACCCAGCCACTACTTTGTATCCCCAACTCATTTGCTGTTGTAAAATTAATTTGAATACTATTAATGGCTGTGGTTTATTTGTGGGCAGCAGCTGGCTTGAGAGGAGCCCTGAACAAAAGGGCCTGGGGCTGCTGGGGGAGGAGAAGCTCCACAGGAGCCAGCAGGGAGCACTTGCAGCCCAGAGAGCCAAGCAGAGCCTGGGCTGCAGCAAGAGAAGTGTGGCCAGCAGGGCCAGGGAGGGGATTCTGCCCCTCTGCTCCACTCTCCTGAGACCACAGCTGCAGCTCTGGGGCCAGCTCTGGAGCCTCTGTGCCAGGAAGGCTCTGGAGGGGCTGGAAGGTGTCCAGAGCAGGGCCAGGAGGAGGAGCAGAGGGCTGGAGCTGCTCTGCTGTGAGCACAGACTGAGGGAGTTGTGGTTGTGAAGGCTGGAGAGGAGAAGGCTCCCAGGAGACCTCATTGTGGCCTTCCAGGAGCTGCAGGGGGCTCCAAGAAAGCTGGGGAGGGACTTTTGAGGGTGTCAGGGAGGGATAGGAGCAGGGGGAATGGAGCTGAACTAGAAATGAGGAGATTGAGATTGGTTGTGAGGAAGAAGTTGTTGCCCATGAGGGTGGTGAGAGCCTGGCACAGGCTGCCCAGGGAGGTGGTGGAAGCCTCCTGGCTGGAGGTGTTTGCAGCCAGGCTGGAGGTGGCTGTGAGCAACCTGCTGTGGTGTGAGGTGTCCCTGCCCATGGCAGGGGCTTGGGGCTGGCTGAGCCTTGAGGCCCCTTCCAGCCCTGACAATTCCATGCTTCTACATGGTTCCAGAGCAACCTAGTCCTTGGCAAAGGCAATTGACTAAGCAGCAAGATCTGAATGCCTCCTGGGTTCTGATCACTTCCCTGATTACAGATGATTATGGCTCCTTTCTCCTTATCTGTTCTGGAAAGAATGGTCTGAAAGTGGCAACTTTGGAGCTCCCTTTGGAGCTGGACACAGCCCTGCACTTGCTGTCTTTTAAGAGCTAGCTGTTATTGAATTCTTCACTCCCAAATGGGGGGCAATGACCACTTTCTAGTGTGCAATAGATCAGACTCATTTCCCCCTATTATCAGCACAGAGCCTCTGCTCTATAAAAATTACCTCTCTGCTTCCCCCCCCTCCCCCCCTCCCCCTTATGATTTTGCTTCCACTCTTTAATGCTCCCCTCCCAAAGAGACCTTGAAGAGATGTGAATTATGTGGGGGACTTGATGGATGTCACCCATTTCCTTGCAGGGAAATCCTAATGAGGCAGCAAGTGATACCTAACAAGATAGGCTGGCAGGCTGCAGCCAGTGAAGGTTAAAGTCATGATGAATATAACATCTCTGAGCTCAATATCCTGCCAGTGCTTCTCAGAGCAGCCAGTGCCAAACCCATTTGAATCTGGGCATTATTAGCCAGGTGCCTCCTGGGAGCCATGAAGCATCCCCAGGCTGCACAGGATGCCAGCAGACAGCAAGTGCCATCAGATGCCACTTGGGCTGCACATAAGGGTCTCCTCTGAGCCTTCTCCTCTCCAGACAGAGCAGCCCCAGCTCTCTCAGTCCGTCCTCACAGGAGTGCTCATGTACTGACTGGACTTAAGGTTTAGACACCACCAGCCTTTAACCCTATGGGAAGGGAAGGGAGAAGGGAGAAGGGAGAAGGGAGAAGGGAGAAGGGAGAAGGGAGAAGGGAGAAGGGAGAAGGGAGAAGGGAGAAGGGAGAAGGGAATCAACAGATGCAGTCCTGTTCAAACCACATACCCTTCACAGTCCTCACTGTCAACACAGACCAGAGGATGAGGCTGTAGAAAGCAGCCCTGTGGGAAAGGGCTTGGGGGTGCTGTTGGGGGATAAGCTGGCCAGGAGCAGGCAGGGTGAGCTTGCAGCACAGAAGGCCAATGGCAGCCTGGGCTGCATCCAAAGCAGCATTGCCAGCAGAGCCAGAGAGGAGATTCTGACACTTTGCTCTGCTCTGGGGAGACCTCACCTGGAGCACTGCATCCAGCTCTGGAGTCTTCAATACAGGTAGGACCTGGAGCTGATGGAGAGGTTCCAGAGGAGGGCCACGAAAATGCTCAGGGGGTTGAAGCAGCTCTGCTACAAGGCCAGGCTGAGGAAGCTGGGAGTGTTCAGCCTGGAGAGGAGAAGGCTCCAGGGAGACCTAATAGCAGCCTGCCAGCACAAGAAGAGGGCTGCAAGAAGGATGGAGAGAGACTGTGTGCAAAGGGCTGCAGGGACAGGACCAGGGACAGCGACTCCAAACCATTGCAGAGCAGATTGAGATTGGGTATCAGGAAGAAGTTCTTCACTATGAGAGTGGTAGAACACTGGAACAGGTTGCCCAGGGAGGTGGTTGAGGCTCCATCCCTGGAGCTATTCAAGGTGAGGCTGGGCAGGGCTCTGGGCAACCTGATCCAGTGGAGGATGTCCCTGCTGAGTGCAGAGGGGTTTGGACTGGATGAGCTTTGGGGGTGCCTTCCAACCCTGGGCATTCTGTGCTCATTGGAACTTTCCAACCTACCTGGCCTTCTCTGGGAAAGAAACAAGCTATTTCTGGAGCAGCAAAGACATTTGTATTCCAGTGTGAAGCACTGGCTGGATGCAAACAGGCCATGCACACCATCATGCAGCAGCTGTCTCCTCTGGCTGCTGGCAGCTGCAAAACAAAATCTCAATAAATATAATAAAGCTTTTCATTAGAGAAGCAAAGATGAGGTCAGAATCTGGACAGTTTTTCATGCTTAAAAAGAGTCCTCCCTGTAAGGGCTGAGAAGCAGCAGACTTGCAAAGGGTTCCTACCCAGAGCACTGACTGGAAAGGTCACTTTTAGAGGTCTCTGCTTGCTTTGAAGCATAAATGCTCTCTGTTCTGGGGTCTTTATTAGATTTTAGTGTGTGGCCAGGCAAACAAAATCTGCAGAGAAAGAATTAGTGCAGCAGGAGAAGAGGAAAACAGAAGGGCAAGAAAAGACTTAAGGGTTCTGCACCTGGGCCAGAACGATCCTCACTGTCAATGCAGGCTGGGGCATGAGGAGGGGATGGAAAGCAGCCCTGTGGGAAAGGACTTGGGGGTGCTGGTGGGGGAGAAGCTGGGCAGGAGCAGGCAGGGTGAGCTTGCAGCACAGAAGGCCAAGGGCAGCCTGGGCTGCATCCAAAGCAGCATTGCCAGCAGAGCCAGAGAGGGGATTCTGACACTTTGCTCTGCTCTGGGAAGACCTCCCCTGCAGTACTGTGTCCAGCTCTGGAGCCCTCAGCACAGGAAAGACATGGACCTGATGAAGAGGCTCCAGAGAAGGACCATGAAAATGCTCAGGGGTTGAAGCAGCTCTGCTACAAGGCCAAGCTGAGGGAGCTGGGGGTGTTCAGCCTGGAGAGGAGAAGGCTCCAGGGAGACCTTAGAGCAACCTTCCAGGACCTGAAAGGAGCCAACAAGAAGAATGGAGAGAGACTGTTTGCAAAGGCAAGGGACAATGGCTTCAAACTAGAGCAGAGCAGATTGAGACTGGATGTTAGGAATCAGTTCTTTACCAGGAGGCTGCTGGAACCCTGCAGCAGGTTGCCCAGGGAGGTGGTTGAGGCTCCATCCCTGGAGATACTGAAGGTGAGGCTGGACAGGGCTCTGGGCAACCTGATCTGGTTGAGGATGTCCCTGCTGAGTGCAGGGAGGTTGGACTGGATGAGCCTTGGAGGTCCATTCCAGCCTGGACCATTCTATGGGGACGCCACCACCTCCCTGGGCAGCCTGTTCCCAGTCCATGGATGGTTATTGATCAGCACCAAGCTGTGTGGTGCAGCAGACACACTGGAGGGAAGGGATCCATCCATATCCAGGATGCAGAGCTGGGCCCATGACAACCTCATGTCACCAACGATGAGGTTAAATAAGAGTGGTCCCTGAGGACAGTGAGACAGTGGCACAGGTTGCCCATTCTATGCTTCTATGACAGAGTACCTACCCCTCCCCCCTCAAACCAACCAAAGCCAACCACCCCAGAACATCTCCTTTGCTGAAGTTACAGGAAGGGGGAAGGCATTCAGGAGGGAGAATGAGTGGAATGGGTGCACAGAAACTCCAACTAGGTAGGAGGGGACTGAATGTCATCGAGGTCTAAACAGGGAGGCCATCATAGTGCAACTGCTTGGCTGTCACCATGCCCCCATTTTCAGTCCTCCTCTGCCATGTGCTGTGGTCTGGTTTCAGCAGCTGGTCACTCCTCAGTTTATTGCAGCAGTTGATGAGATAAGCTACAACACACAAAGCCATAAGGACTTGACAAGGGTCTGTGAAGCCCGAACAGATGCTGTGGATCCAGTCAGGATGAGGAAACAAACATCATTTTGCAGCAAGGGTGAGATCCTGGAGCTCTGACAGAGGTGCAGATGTAGGAGCAGGCATTTGGCTGTCAGCTGCTGGGCCTTTCCCTTTTCATGCAACCAAAGAACTGTTGCAGTTAGAAAAGACAGATCATGGAGTCCAACCATCAAGCCCACACCACCATGGCCATTAAAACACGGCCCACAGTGCCATGGCCACAACTTTCTTGAGCACCTTCATGGTTCTGGAACACCTCCAAGGTTCTGGAACACCTCCAAGGTTCTGGAACACCTTCAAGGTTCTTGAACACCACCGAGGTTCTGCAACACCTCCAAGGTTCTGGAACACCTTCAAGGTTCTGGAACACCTCTGAGGTTCTTCACCACCTCCAAGGTTCTTGATCACTCCCGGGCTGCATCCAAAGCAGCATTGCCAGCAGATCCAGAGAGGTGATTCTGCCCCTCTGCTGTGCTCTGGTGAGACCTCACCTGGAGTACTGTGTGCAGGGCTGGAGCCCTCAGCACAGGAAGGACCTGGAGCTGATGGACAGAGTCCAGAGGAGGAGCATGAAAATGCTCAGGGGATTGGAGCTCAGGGGAAGGCCAGGCTGAGGGAGCTGGAGGTGTTCAGCCTGGAGAAGAGGAGGCTCAGGGGAGACCTTCTTGCTCTCTCCAACTCCCTGAAGGGAAACTGTAGCCAGGTGGGGGTTGGTCTCTTCTCCCAGGCAGCCAGCACCAGAACAAGAGGACACAGTCTCAAGCTGTGCCAGGGAAGGTTCAGGCTGGAGGTGAGGAGAAAGTTCTTCCCAGCCAGAGAGATTGGCCATTGGGATGTGCTGCCCAGGGAGGTGGTGGAGTCCCCATCCCTGGAGGTGTTCAAGACAGGCTTGGATGTGGCCCTTGGAGCCATGGTTGAGTTGCCAGGAGGTGTTAGGTATTAGGTGAGAGGTTGGACTTGATGATCTCTGAGGTCTATTCCAACCTGGTTGATTCTGTGACTAATTGAGCTGATGCAGTGAGATTTGTCAGCCTTATGAGGCTTTGTTAACCAAGGTTAATAAGAATACAACTATTTTTCAAGCCCCATGAGCAATTTGTCATGAAACACTGCACCAGCACCAGCAGAATGTGACACTGCTGCCTCCTGAGCTTTGATGCAAGCAGAAATCCCTTTCAGAGCTGCCTACCAGGCTATGCAGAGATTGACAGAGACCAATAGCAGTTCTCTTTTCTCTCCCCCTAGGAATAATTCAGGAGTTCCTTATGCCAAACTGAGAACCTGAAAAGCAAATAGTTAGATTTCAGCAGGAAGAACAACGATGAAAATGAACATGGTTTGCATTCCTGTGCTTGAGGAGCATCAAAGCAAGGACAGAGCTGGCACAGAAGGCATAGAATTGTCAGGGTTGGAAGGTATCTCAAGGCTCAGCCAGTCCCAACCCCCCTGCCTTGGGCAGGGACACCTCACACCACAGCAGGTTGCTCACAGCCACATCCAGCCTCTGTTGGACCCTCTGCACTGTATCCCTGTCCCTCTTGAACCAGAGAGCCCAGAACTGCACACAGAACTCCTGTGCCAAAGGTAAATCTTCCTAGATCTAAGTTGAAATGGGGTCCTGGGGGCATGCAGAGCAGTGTGGGCAGCAGAGCCAGGGAGGTTCTCCTCCCCCTCTGCTTTGCCCTGCTGAGACCTCACCTGGAATATTGCATCCAGTTCTGGGCTGCCCAGCTCAGGAGGGACAGGGATCTGCTGGAGAGAGGCCAAGGGAGGGCTCCAAGGATGCTGAAGGGACTGGAGACTGCCTGGGGAGGAGAGGCTGAGAGCCCTGGGAGTGTTCAGTGTGGAGAGGAGAAGGCTGAGAGGGATCTGATCAATGTCTATCAATAGCTGAGGGCTGGGGGCAGGAAGGAAGAGACAGGGCCAGGCTCTGCTCAGCTGTACCCTGGGACAGGACAAGAGACAATGGATGGAAAGTGCAGCCCAGGAGGTTGCAGCTCAGCAGGAGGAGGAACTTCTGCCCTGGGAGGCTGCCAGAGGCCTGGAGCAGGCTGCCCAGAGAGGTTGTGGAGTCTCCTCCTTTCAGCCCTGTCTGGATGTGTTCTGTGTGCCCTGTGCTGGGTTCTGTGCTCCTGCTCTGGCTGGGGGTGTTGGTCTTGATGATCTCTTTGGGTCTCTTCCAACCCCTGTGAGCCTGTGATGGGTCTTGAACATCTCCAGAGGAGGAGACTCCACAAGCCCAGGTAAATGGCATCAGTTGCTCTTCCCATGTCAAGCAGAGCTGCAGCCCTGTCCTGGAATTACCCAATTCAAAGTATTTCTCATTATTTTTAGGTCACTTCTCAAAGCTGAGCTTCCAACTATTAAGATGAATAACATCAGAGGAAAGCCAGGCCTGAATGTTGGATTGAAGCTCTACCTTGGAGGATGCTGCTCCTCCCCTCCTCTCAGTGCCCACTCTAAATGCCTGGGTAATTACAGTGACAAATCTGAGTGAGGCTTCAGTAGCTGCCATGGAATCCAGCAGGAAGGATGGGCACTACCCAGGGGCCTCAATAACCCAACAGCTGGCTGGAGAAAGTGGGGTTGGACTCAGTGATCTTCAGAGGTCCCTCCCAACCCCTAGCATCCTGTGACAAGGAGGCTGCTCTGCTGTCAAAGGCCCTTTGCTGGTGCAAGGCAACTGGCCCACACTTTGAGGGGAGGAGGGGGGGAAAAAAGCCTCCACAAATCCTTCCACATAAAGGAAGCAAACACCAAACTCCACTGAGGCTTCTGCAGGCTCATCACAACCCGGCCAGAAAGGCAAAACAAACCCAGAAGCAAGCCCTGAGCCACGCTCCAGACGGCTGCAGACGCTCTGCTTTGCCTAACACAAAACAGACCTCAATCCCAGCTGGCCGAAACAGCCCCTCCAGAAAAGCACCATGTGGGAATTGTGGCTGGCAGGAGGAAGGCAGAGTGCTCTCTGTGTCTTGGCTGCTTGCATTGAGAGCCATCTGTGAGGCAGGCAGGGAGCCTCGGCGCGGCGCGCTGTGCCAGCCCGAACGGGCGCTGCGCTGCCGGGCTGAGAGCTCTTCAGACAGCAGAATCTGCCTGCCTGGCCCAAAGTGCTGCCTGCCCTGCAGAAAACAGCTGCCCTGGCCTGCTGCTCCAGGCAAAACAGCGACTGGGGTGGAGATGAGAGGGGCATTGCAGCGGGGATGGGGTGGAAGGAGTAGAAGCAGAGAATCTTGCAGTCGTCAGGGTTGGAAGTGACCTCAGGGACCAGCCAGTTCCAAGCTCCTGCCATGGAGAGAGAAGGAGACTCCACAGCCTCTCTGGGCAGCCTGCTCCAGGGCTCTGTGAGCATCACTGTGAAGAAGTTTCTCCTCTTTAAGATTCACCTGGTAGAGTGTGAGGGGTTTGTAAGCTCCAGACATCTGCCTCCCAGGCAATCACACATTACAGGCATCCATGTTCAGGCCACATCCACTGGGGTTTGTTAGCTCTTCTCACCATTTGCATCCCCAAAGTATTGGAATCATGGAGTTGTCAGGGTTGGAAGGGACCCCAAGGCTCAGCCAATCCCAACCCCCCTGCCATGGGCAGGGACACCTCACACCACAGCAGGTTGCTCACAGCCACCTCCAGCCTGGCTGCAAACACCTCCAGGCAGGAGGCTTCCACCACCTCCCTGGGCAGCCTGTGCCAGGCTCTCACCACCCTCATGGGCAACAACTTCTTCCTCACAGCCAATCTACAGAATCAGAGAAACTTCAGAGTTGTAAAATGGTTTGAGCTGGAAGGGACCTGAAAAATCACAGAATCATCAACCAGGTTGGAAAAGACCTCAGAGATCATCAAGTCCAACCTATGACCTAATACCCAACACCTGACAACTAAACCATAGCTCCAAGGGCCACATCCAAGCCTTTCTTCAACACCTCCAGGGATGGTGACTCCACCACCTCCCTGGGCAGCACATCCCAAGGGCCAATCTCTCTTGCTGGGAAGCAATTTCTCCTCACCTCCAGCCTGAACCTCCCCTGGCACAGCTTGAGACTGTGTCCTCTTGTTCTAGTGCTGGGTGCCTGGGAGAAGAGACCAACCCCCAGCTGGCTACAACCTCCCTTCAGGGAGCTGGAGAGAGCAAGAAGGTCTCCCCTGAGCCTCCTCTTCTGCAGGCTAAGCCACCCCAGCTCCCTCAGCCTCTCTTCATAGGGCTTGGCTCAAAAACCACCTAGTTCCTACTCCCCTGCCATGAGCAGGGACACCTCCAGGTAGCTCAGGTTGCTCAAAGCTTCATCCAACCTGGGCTTAAACATTGTCAGGGGGAGGTTGTCCACCACGTCTCTGGACAACGTGTGTCAGTGTCTGGACAACGTGTGTCAGTGTCTTGCCACCTTCCTAGCAAAGAGCTTCTACTTAATGCCCAATACTAAATCCATGCTGCTTCATTTCCTCTGCTCCTGGTAGCCACTGCCCAGCTGCACTTACCTGAGGCATTCCAAGTTTCTGTAGCCTACCCATTAGCAGCAGATGACTTCACTGCTCCAAAGGGCAGCACACCAAGGTCTCACTCTTTTCTACCTCTGCTCACTCGAGGATGTTGAAGCTGAATAAAATATGGGATGCTACAAGGATGCTGAAGGGGCTGCAGCACTGCTGGGTGCAGAGAGGAGGAGAGCCCTGGGGCTGTTTAGTGCTGAGAGGGATCTGATCAATATCTATAAATAGCTGGGGGTCAGGAAGGAAGGGACAGGGACAGGCTCTGCTCAGCTCCAACCTGAGGCAGGCCAAGGGGCAATGGATGGAAACTGCAGCACAGGAGGTTCCACCTCAGCAGCAGGAAGAAATTCTTCACTGTGAGGATGACAGAGCCCTGGAACAGGCAGCCCAGGGAGGTGGTGGAGTGTCCCCTGGAGCCTTTGCAGCCCTGTCTGGATGTGTTCCTGTGTGCCCTGTGCTGGATTCTATGCTCCTGCTCTGGCAGGGGGCTGGCACTGGAAGACCTCCAGAGGTCCCTTCCAACCTTGAACATCTTGTGATGTTCAGGGGCAGGCTTGTTGCAACCCTGGATCTACCAGTCTCGAGTTTTCTATAGGTTTGTGTCACATGGATCCTGACTTTGGTGTCTCAGAAGTGCCTCAGCTATCAGTAAAGCTTTTGCCCCAGTCCAAGGCAGAGCCAGGAGGAGGATTTGGGGACTTGAGCATCTCCCCTGGGAAGAGAGACTGAGAGCCCTGGGGCTGTTGAGTCTGGGGAGGAGAAGGCTGAGAGGGATCTGATCAATGTCTCTCAATAGCTGAGGGCTGGGGGGCAAGGGGAGGGGGCCAAGCTCTCATGGGTGCTGCACAGTAGTGAGAAAAGAAACAATGGAGACAGAGTTGATCAGAGAAGGTTTCAGCTCAGCATGAGGAGAAACTTCTTTGGTGTGAGGCTGCTGGAGGCCTGGAGCAGGCTGCCCAGAGAGGTTGTGGAGTCTCCTGCTCTGGAGCCTTTCCAACCCCACCTGGCTGCCTTCCTGTGCAGCCTGCCCTGGGTGATGCTGCTCTGGCAGGGGGCTTGGACTGGCTGAGCTCTGGAGCTCCCTTCCACCCTCTGACCTTCAGTGTTTCTGTGATTCTGTGACACCTTTGTAGGATGTCATGATGTTAATTTTGCTGTGTTCTCTCTTATGTATGAACATTGTGTCCTCAGGGTGAAGCCTTTCCTTTGCTCATCTGTCCAAGTTAGCAAATGGAAGGTGTCCAGAGAAGGGCAATGAGGCTGGGGAGGGGTCAGGAGCACAGCCCTGGGAGGAGGCTGAGGGAGCTGAGGTTGCTTAGCCTGCAGAAGAGGAGGCTCAGGGGAGACCTTCTTGCTCTCTCCAACTCCCTGAAGGGAGGTTGTAGCCAGGAAGGGGTTGGTCTCTTCTCCCAGGCAACCAGCACCAGAACAAGAGGACACAGTCTCAAGCTGCACCAGGGGAGGTTTAGGCTGGAGGTGAGGAAGCAATTCTTCCCAGCAAGAGAGATTGGCCATTGGGATGTGCTGCCCAGGGAGGTGGTGGAGTCCCCATCACTGGAGGTGCTTAAGAGGAGCCTGGATGAGGCACTTGATGCCATGGTTGAGTTGATTAGATGGTGTTGGGTGAGAGGTTGGACTTGGTGATCTCTGAGGTCTTTTCCAACCTGGTTGATTCTATTCTATTCTATTCTATTCTATTCTATTCTATTCTATTCTATTCTATTCTATTCTATTCTATTCTATTCTATTCCATTCCATTCCATTCCATTCCATTCCATTCCATTCCATTCCATTCCATTCCATTCCATTCCATTCCATTCCATTCCATTCCACTCCACTCTATTTCCTGGACAAAGGGGAATTTCTCCAGTGGGTTCACAAGGTAGCAAAAGACCTTCTCAAGCACAGCCAGGACTGTAGAAGTGGAGATCACATTTCCCTTGTATGTAGAGAAAGGGAAGCTAAGCACACCCCCCCCACACACACACAGAGTGAAAAGCCACCCTCACAACACTTTCAATGTATGCTTAAAGCAACATTTGGATGGAATCCCTGATGAACAACATTGAAAAAGCTTTAAAGTGTTTGCAGGCAAAGCCTTTAATCTTCATTTATAATAACAAAAACACTGGGGAAGGAAAATGCCTGCTGGAAAAGTTTGAAACTAGAGCAGGGTAGATTTAGAATCACAGAATTGTCAGGGCTGGAAGGGAGCTCAAGGCTCAGCCAGTCCCAACCCCCTGCCATGGGCAGGGACACCTCACACCACAGCAGGTTGCTCACAGCCACCTCCAGCCTGGCTGCAAACACCTCCAGGCAGGAGGCTTCCACCACCTCCCTGGACAACCTTTGGCTCAGAGTCGCAAGGGTTGGACATTGGGAACCAGTTCTTCACCAAGAGGGTGGTGAAATGTTGGAACACACTGCTCAGAGAGGTGATGGAAGCCTCATCCCTGGAGATATTTGAGGTCAAACTTGATGGGGGCCTGAGCAAAATGATCTAATTGGAGATGTTAGGCCACACCTTGAGTCCTGTGTCCAGTTCTGGGTCCTCAATTTAAGAAGGATGTTGAGCTGCTGGAAGCTGTCCAGAGAAGGGCAACAAAGCTGGGGAGGGGTCTGGAGCACAGCCCTGGGAGGAGAGGCTGAGGGAGCTGGGGTTGCTTAGCCTGCAGAAGAGGAGGCTCAGGGGAGACCTTCTTGCTCTCTCCAACTCCCTGCAGGGAGGTTGTAGCCAGGTGGGGGTTGGTCTCTTCTCCCAGGCAACCAGCATCAGAACAAGAGGACACAGTCTCAAGCTGTGCCAGGGGAGGTTTAGGCTGCAGGTGAGGAGAAAGTTCTTCCCAGCAAGAGAGACTGGCCCTTGGAATGTGCTGCCCAGGGAGGTGGTGGAGTCACCATCCCTGGAGGTGTTTAGGAAGAGCCTGGATGAGGCACTTGGTGCCATGGTTGAGTTGCTTAGATGGTGCTGGGTGATAGGTTGGACTGGAGGATCTGGAAGGTCTTTCCCAGCTTGGTGAATTCTTTGTTCTGTATGTCTCTTCTGACTGCAGGGAGGTTGGGCAAGCTGACCTTTGAGGCTCTCTTCCAGCTCCATGCATTCTGTGCTGGTTGCTTGCCTGGCTCTTTAAATCCTGCAGGGAAATGTGGCCCTTGGTCAGCTTAAAAAAGATTATCTGCCTCCTACTTTGCACATTCCCTGTCTGGCTGACACCTCTCCCTGTCACCAAAGACATTCTTTCCTTGCTTGGCAAATCACAGCTGAGTGGTTTCAGACTCAACTGTGCATATAAGAAGGCTTTCAGACAAGGTCAGCCTCGTTGGAGGCAGCTGCTGCAAGGGTGGCACCAGCACTGGTGGAGCCAAAGGCAGTGAGGAGGCAGTGGTGGGCTTGCAGACAAGCAATGTGGCAGGCCTGGGCCAGTGTAGGGGATGCTGTTGGCAGTGTAGCTTTGGAAGGACAGAGACAAGGTGTTGGTGTGCCAGCAGGGTGCCTTGGAGGCTGCAAGTGCTGCCCATTCCCTTCTCAGCTTGTTTAGCAGCTGCAGGCTCTGCTGCCAGCTCTGTTGGGGCTTTGCCTAAGGGGCAGGCTGCTACTGGGAAGCACTGACTGCCAGGAGGGGAGGTTAGAGGTATGGCACTGTGGATAAAGATGGCATCTGTCACAGCACTGAGGGAAGAGAGGCACACAGAAGCCTGCCAGGGCTGCTCAGGACTGAGCAGGACCACATGGGCACAGTGCAGTGGTGTTCCAGCACACCACAGTGCTGACTGCTGCTAATGGCCTTGGCACAGCAAAGCTTCTGCTCACCACCCACATTTGGTGCTTGAAAGGTGGCCTGGGGTCTCCTCTATCACAGAAACATTCAAGTTAGAAGAGACCCTCAGGATCATCAAGGCCAACCCAGAACCCTACTCTACAAGGTTCATCCCCCTAAACCACAGCCCCAGGCTCCACAGCCAAACCACCTCCAAACACAGCCAGCCTTGGGCACTCCACCACCTCCCTGGGCAGCACATCCCAAGCCCTGACCACTCTGCAGGGGGAAAAACTCTTCCTGCTCTCCAGGCTGAACCTCCCCAGGGGCAGCTTGAGGCCATTGCCTCTTCTTCTGTCACTCCTGACCTGGGAGCAGAGACCAGCAGCAGCCTCTCCACAGCCTCCTTGCAGGGAGCTGGGGGCAGCCAGGAGGTCTCCCCTCAGCCTCCTCTCTTTCCCACTAACCATCCCCAGCTCCTTCAGCCTCTCTCCAGCACATTTCTTCCCCAGGCCCTTCCCAGCTTCCTTGCCCTGCTCTGCCCTGGCTCCAGCACCTCCACAGCTCTCTTGCCTTGAGCTGCCCAGAGCTGGACACAACACTCAGGTTGGTCTTTTCTCCCAGGCAAGCAGCACCAGAATAAGAGGACACAGTCTCAAGCTGTGCCAGGGGAGGTTTAGGCTGGATGTTAGGAAGAAGTTCTTCCCAGCAAGAGAGATTGGCCATTGGGATGTGCTGCCCAGGGAGGTGGTGGAGTCACCACCCCTGGAAGTGTTTCAAAACAGACTGGATGAGGCTCCTGGTGCCATGGCTGAGTTGATCAGATGGTGTTGGCTGATAGGTTGGGACTTGATGATCTCCAAGATCTTTTCCAGCCTGGTTAATTCTGTGAGATGAAAATTGATGCATGATGCAAAGGGAAAAAAAAGCTCTGCTTGCAAAGCTGTGCTTCTGCTCAAGCAAAGCATCAATCATTTTAATCCTGTCCCAGACAAGCTGTTCCTTTATCACAGTTCAAAGCCTTCTGCTTAGTGATAGGAGGGAAATTAATTCTCCCTTTCAGTGCTAGACCTGTCATGTAGTACAATGTGTGCCCTACTTAGATTCAAATTTCTGGAGATCATACCAAAGCATCTGAGGACATGGAAAGCCAGCAGCACCAGCAGCAGCCTGCAGGGAGTTCACAAGCATGTTGCATGAGAAGTAGAACTGAAAAAGTGATTGAGGAAACATCAGCAAGTTGATTTAGCAAGCTTGGGAGAGGCTGCTTCACATCTTTTTGTTTGCAGACCTAACTGAACAAAATTGTGTTGAAGCACAGGAAAGGCTGAGGGGGCTTGGGGCTCCTTAGCTTGGAGCAGAGGAGCCTGAGGGGTGACCTCATTCGTGGTGATGGAGATGGGAAGGGCAGTGTTGGGAGGATGGAGCCAGGCTCTGCTCAGTGATCTCCAATGAATCATGGAATTGTTAGGGTTGGAAGGGAGCTCAAGGCTCAGCCAGTCCCAACCCCCTGCCATGGGCAGGGACACCTCACACCACAGCAGGTTGCTCACAGCCACCTCCAGCCTGGCTGCAAACACCTCCAGGCAGGAGGCTTCCACCACCTCCCTTGGACAAGGGAAGGACAAGGGGCAAATGGTGCAAGCTGGAGCAGAGGAGGTTCCATGGGAACAAGAGAGTCCTGGAGCAGGCTGCCCAGAGATTGTGGAGTCTCCTTCTCTGGAGACATTCAAAACCTGCCTGGATGCCTTCCTGTGTGACCTGCTCTGGCAAAGGGGTTGGACTGGGTGAGCTTTTGAGGTCCCTTCCAACCCCCAACATTATGTCAGTACCATCTCTTATAAATACTGCTGAACATTCTGCTATGGATCACAGGATGTTAGGGGTTGGAAGGGACCTCTGGAGAGCTTCCAGTGCCAGCCCCCTGCCAGAGCAGGAGCAGAGCAGGAGCACAGGGCACACAGAACACATCCAGACAGGGCTGCAAAGGCTCCAGACAAGGAGACTCCACAACCTCTCTGAGCAGCCTGCTCCAGGCCTCTGGCAGCCTCCCAGGGCAGAAGTTCCTCCTCCTGCTGAGCTGCAACCTCCTGGGCTGTAGCTTATAGCCATTGCCCCCTGTGGGTGATGGATATGTGAGTAATGAATCCTTGTGGGACTCAAGGGAGATTCTGCTGTGGGACTCAAGGGAGAGATTCTGCTGTGGGACTCAGGGAGAGATTCTGCTGTGGGACTCAAGGGAGATTCTGCTGTGGGACTCAAGGGGAGATTCTGCTGTGGGACTCAAGGGAGATTCTGCTGTGGGACTCAAGGGAGATTCTGCTGTGGGACTCAGGGAGAGATTCTGCTGTGGGACTCAAGGGAGATTCTGCTGTGGGACTCAAGGGGAGATTCTGCTGTGGGACTCAAGGGGAGATTCTGCTGTGGGACTCAAGGGAGATTCTGCTGTGGGACTCAAGGGAGATTCTGCTGTGGGACTCAGGGAGAGATTCTGCTGTGGGACTCAAGGGGAGATTCTGCTGTGGGACTCAAGGGAGATTCTGCTGTGGGACTCAAGGGAGATTCTGCTGTGGGACTCAAGGGGAGATTCTGCTGTGGGACTCAAGGGAGATTCTGCTGTGGGACTCAGGGAGAGATTCTGCTGTGGGACTCAAAGGGAGATTCTGCTGTGGGACTCAAGGGAGATTCTGCTGTGGGACTCAAGGGAGATTCTGCTGTGGGACTCAAGGGAGATTCTGCTGTGGGACTGAGGGAGAGATTCTGCTGTGGGACTCAGGGAGAGATTCTGCTGTGGGACTCAAGGGGAGATTCTGCTGTGGGACTCAAGGGAGATTCTGCTGTGGGACTCAGGGAGAGATTCTGCTGTGGGACTCGGGGAGAGATTCTGCTGTGGGACTCAAGGGGAGATTCTGCTGTGGGACTCAAGGGGAGATTCTGCTGTGGGACTCAGGGAGAGATTCTGCTGTGGGACTCAAGGGGAGATTCTGCTGTTGTTTTCCAAACCCTAAATTCAGACCTCAGGGATGAATTTGCAGACTCCTTACAGAAATCAAACAATTCAGTGCTCTATGAGAAGAAAGTAAAGGCAATGCAAAGGTGGGGGCATGCAGGTGTAGAAAACCCCCAAGCCCCCCAACTGAAGAACTTTCCTGACCACAGCTCTACCATTGTGCTTTGCAAGAGGGATCAGGCACTGGGGGCAGCTTGGGCTGCTCAAGGAATCAGTGTCTTGCCATCTGTGTGATGAATCCATGTGGATTCAGCCAGCCTATAAAGCTCTGCAGATACTTCTCAGAGCTTAACAAAGACAACTGCTGGAGCACATGGGACATCTTGAACAGAGTGACTGATCCTATGCCAGCCTACAGCTGGAAGGAGAGCACTGAAGATCTCCTTTAACAATTGCTCTTGAGCTGTGGGCATTGAAGTGGAGCAGCCAAATAGTCTCTAAATAACTTTCTTGCTTGCATCCAGGAAGCAACCCCAGGCTCATGGGATGTGAGGGGTTGGAAGGGACCTCCAAAGATCTTCCAGTCCTACCCCCCCTGCCAGAGCAGGAGCAGAGAATCCAGCACAGGGCACACAGAACACATCCAGACAGGGCTGCAAAGGCTCCACACAAGGAGACTCCACCACCTCTCTGGGCAGCCTGCTCCAGGGCTTTGGGAGCCTCCCAGGGCAGAAGTTCCTCCTCCTGCTGAGCTGGAACCTCCTGGGCTGCAGTTTCCATCCACTGCTCCTTGTCCTGGCACAGGGTGCAGCAGAGCAGAGGCTGTTCCTGTCCCCTCCCTCCTGACCCCCAGCCCTGAGATGTTTATAAACATTGATGCCACACTAGAGAGCTCTGTGTCTGAGCTGACCTGGATAATTACACCATTGACTCATGTTTATTGCTGGGTTATTTAGAGCTCAGAGAGTCACTGAGAGGTTTGGAACATTCAATACACTCAATTGATCCAGGGGAAGGGAAAAAATATCACTAGATGAGGTTCTGTGAGAGGCATTGCTGATAGTAAAAGCTATGCAAGATGCAGCCCAGGAGTCCAACCTATCATCCAGCACCACCCAACCAACTCACCCATGGCACCAAGCACTCCACCAAGTCTCCTCCTGAACACCTCCAGGGATGGTGACTCCACCACCTCCCTGGGCAGCACATTCCAATGGGCAATCACTCTCTCTGTGTAGAACTTCCTCCTAACCTCCAGCCTAAACCACCCCTGGCACAGCCTGAGACTGTGTCCTCTTGTTCTGGTGCTGCTTGCCTGGGAGAAGAGACCAACATCTGCCTGTCTACAACCTCCCTGCAGGGAGTTGGAGAGAGCAAGAAGGTCTCCCCTGAGCCTTCTCTTTTCCAGGCTAAGCAACCCCAGCTCCCTCAGCCTCTCCTCCCAGGGCTGTGCTCCAGACCCCTCCCCAGCTTCGTTGCCCTTCTCTGGACACCTTCCAGCAAGTCAACCTCCTTCCTAACCTGAGGAGCCCAGAACTGGACACAGGACTCAAGATGCAGCCTAACCAGTGCAGAGTCCAGGGGCAGAATGACCTCCCTGCTCCTGCTGGCCACACTGTTCCTGATGCAGGCCAGGATGCCATTGGCCCCCCTGGCTGCCTGGGCACACTGCAGGCTCATGTTCAGCCTACCATCAACCAGCACCCCCAGGTCCCTTGGAGCAGACAGCACAATGTGTTTACATTTCCTTTTGCCAACAAGGAACACCTCACACTTGGCTCCACCTTGGTGCAAACAACTGAATTTTACCTCTGGTTTCTCCCCCCGTCCCCCCTCCTCCTTTTTCCTCTAACAACATTTTCACCTTGGAACATTTTCTTAGTGCTCCCAGCAAAAACACTTCCCAACCCTTTCTTCCAGGCCCTTTACAACCCTTCACCATTCCTTGAGGGCACAGAGAGCCCAAGACCTTTGGAACTGGTGGCCAAAGCCTGGGGTTGGCTCATTTCTATGTGCACTTTTAAGTGCTCTTGGGGTTTTCAGAGAGGAAAGAGAAACAAATTCAACTTCTAAGGCATGAAAAAAATTAGTGTACAAATATTATCTCATTGTATAGATATGATCTTGAATGGCTTGGATGGGAGCACACTGCTATGGGTTAGGAACTGGCTGGAGGCTGAGCCCAGAGAGTGGTGGTGAATGGTGCCACAGCCAGCTGGCAGCCAGGCACCAGTGGTGTGCCCCAGGGAGCAGTGCTGGGCCCCATCCTCTTTAACATCTTTATTGATGATCTGGACGAGGGCATTGAGTCCATCAGCAGTAAGTTTGCTGACAACACCAAGCTGGGGGCAGGAGTTGATCTACTGGAGGGTAGAGAGGCTCTGCAGAGGGACCTGGACAGGCTGGGCAGATGGGCAGAGTCCAAGGGCAGGAGACTGAACACATCCAAGTGCCAGGGGCTGCACATTGGCCACAGCAACCCCATGCAGAGCTACAGGCTGGGGTCAGAGTGGCTGAGAGCAGTCAGGCTGAGAGGGACCTGGGGGTGCTGGTTGATGGTAGACTGAACATGAGCCTGCAGTGTGCCCAGGCAGCTAAGAGGGCCAATGGCATCCTGGCCTGCATCAGGAACAGTGTGGCCAGCAGGAGCAGGGAAGTCATTCTGCCCTGAGCTCAGCACTGCTCAGGCCACACCTTGAGTCCTGTGCCCAGTTCTGGGCTCCTCAACATAGGAAAGATGTTGAGATGTTGGAAGGTGTCCAGAGAAGGGCAACAAAGCTGGGGAGGGGTCTGGAGCACAGCCCTGTGAGGAGAGGCTGAGGGAGCTGGGGTTGCTTAGCCTGCAGAAGAGGAGGCTCAGGGGAGACCTTCTTGCTCTCTACAGCTACCTGAAGAGGGGTTGTAGCCAGGTGGAGGTTGGTTTCTTCTCCCAGGCAGCCAGCACCAGAACAAGAGGACACAGTCTCAGGCTGCACCAGGGGAGGTTCAGGCTGGATGTTAAGAAGAAGTTCTACACAGAGAGAGTGATGGCCCATTGGGATGGGCTGCCCAGGGAGGTGGTGGAGTCACCATCACTGGAGGTGTTCAGGAGAAGACTTGACAGGGTGCTTGGTGCCATGGGTTAGTTGCTTGGGCGGTGTTGGATTGGTTGATGGGTTGGACGTGATGATCTTGAAGGTCTCTTCCAACCTGGTTTATTCTATGTATATATGTATCTATGTTATGATTGATATAATGAGATATAAGTAATATACATCTCTATCTAATTAGCAACACAACACAACATTTATATCAGTTTCTATAGTTTATTTAGCATTATTTTTAGGTGTCATCATTGATTGATTTTACATTCTGACCTTTTTGCCTTAGATTATTCACACATTTTATGGATTACATTCTAGTCTTTACAGGAGCTCTCTATGGATATACAGAAAACACATAAATATACCTTGGCTATAGATCATTATTTCAATCATTCACTTATAAATGTAGAAATGATACACTTCTGAGGTATTATAAGCAAAGAGTGTCATCACAGAAGGTTAGAGGATGGAAGGGAGCTCCAGAGCTCAGCCAGTCCAAGCCCCCCTGCCAGAGCAGCATCACCCAGGGCAGGCTGCACAGGAAGGCAGCCAGGTGGGGTTGGAAAGGCTCCAGAGCAGGAGACTCCACAACCTCTCTGGGCAGCCTGCTCCAGGCCTCCAGCAGCCTCACACCAAAGAAGTTTCTCCTCATGCTGAGCTGAAACCTTCTCTGGTCAAGTTTGTCTCCATTGGTCCTTGGCTTCTTGCTGTGCAGCACCCATGAGAGCTTGGCCCCCTCCCCTTGCCCCCCAGCCCTCAGCTATTGATAGACATTGATCAGATCTCAGCCTTCTCCTCTCCAGACTCAACAGCCCCAGGGCTCTCAGTCTCTCTTCCCAGGGGAGATGCTCAAGTCCCCAAATCCTCCTCCTGGCTCTGCCTTGGACTGGGGCAAAAGCTTTACTGATAGCTGAGGCGCTTCTGAGACACCAAAGTCAGGATCCATGTGACACAAACCTATAGAAAAGTAGAGGTTGCTAGATCCAGGGTTGCTGACTTGAAACCTTGCTGCTGGTTGTTAAGAAGCTCTGTTTAATTTCACAGCAGCTTTCCAAAGGGCTTTGTGACACAGATGGACAGAAGATTTAGGCTTGGATGTTAGGAAGAAGTTCCTCCCAGCAAGAGAGATTGGCCATTGGGATGCGCTGCCCAGGGAGGTGGTGGAGTCACCATCCCTGGAGGTGTTTAAGAAGAGCCTGGATGAGGCACTTGATGCCATGGTTGAATTGATTAGATGGTGTTGGGTGATAGGTTGGACTTGATCTCTGAGGTCTTTTCCAACCTGGTTGATTCTGTTCTATTCCCCAATTCATCCTCCTGGCTCTCCCCAGCAGGTCTCTGCCTCTCTTGAACTGGGGAGCCCAGAACTGGACACAGGATTGCAGCTGTGGTCTCAGCAGGGCAGAGCAGAGGAAGAGAAGGACCTCCCTAGCCCTGCTGGCCACACTCCTCTGAATGCACCTCAGGATCCCCTTGGCTCTCTTGGCCCCCAGGGCACATTGTTGTCTCATGCAGAACTTGCTGCCCCCCCCAGCACTCTCAGGTCTTTCCCCATATATATAGCATATCAGTAGCAACACACATCACAGAATCACAGCAACATTCAGGTTGGAGCAGACCCTCAGGGTCACCAAGCCCAACCTAGAACCCTGCTCTGCAAGGCTCCCCCCTACAAACACTGTATATTACATAGCAGTAATGTTACATTCATCACCATCAAGGCTCCAAGACATTATTAAGAGCTCATGGAAGTGGCTGCATCTTCAACTTCTTTCCCCTTTTCCTTCTGTTCCCTTTGTCCTGAAGAAATGGAAAGGCAGGAGGTAAACCCCCTCCCCAAGCCACCATTTCCTAAGGGCAGAGCTGCAGCTCAGTTTTTATTGACTGATGGAGCAACCACCCACTCACCACCACGGCAAAGGAGCTGCAGAGCCCTGGGAAGGTAAAGCTGAATGATCCAAAGATGATGATGTAGAGCTCAGGCTCTTGTTCCTGCTACCAGCTTGCTGCAGCCAGAAATGCTTCCTGGGCAGCAAGAAAATCCTTTCCAAGGGGGTGAGGATTCTTCCACAGGATGCATTTCCTATTCTCTGTTACTTTTGAATGGAGGTTAAGCACTTGTCTCCAGCTGTCTGCATGCAGAAGTGATCTGTGGGGGGTTTAGCTGGTGCTCTGTGCATTGTCAGCTCCAATCTACAACCTGGAAAAGCTGCAGATAAAAAAACCTGAGGGGTGGGGGGAGGAAATAATCCTTAAAATCTGCTTCTAGAAAGCAGGTTATCAAAACATTCCCTTCCTACATTGCCAAGGACTAAATGCTCCTGCCATCCCCTGACAGCACTGCAGAGAAAAAGCATAATTGCAGCAGATGTAAAGCAGATGAAATATGGATTTTCATCAATTTAACAAAACAGAGGGGAAGAATGGGAGAGCTCTCCCTCATTTGGCTCCCTAGCATGGATCAAAGGCAGCAACTGCTGCCCAAAAGAGGAAAGCAAGACAGAAGATTTTCCTCACCCCTGTGGAGGTGAAGGATTCAGAGGGAGCTTGGGCAAGCTAAGGAAATGGATGAGCAGCACCCTCGGGATGCTCAACCAAGAGACAGACTGAGGGAGCTGGGGTGGGTCAGGCTGAAGAGAAGGCTCCCAGGAGACCTAATGGTGGCCTTCCAGGATCTGAAGGGGGCTCCAAGAAAGCTGGGGAGGGACTTCTGAGGGTGTTGGTAGGGATAGGACCAGGGGGCATGGAGCAAAACTAGAACTGGGGAGATGCTCAAGTCCCCAGCTCATCCTCGTGGCTCTCCCCTAGACTCTCTCCAGCAGGTCTCCGTCTCTTGAACTGGGGAGCCCAAAGCCAGACACAGCACTCCAGGTGTGGTCTCAGCAGGGCAGAGCAGAGGGGCAGAAGAACCTCCCCAGCCCTGCTTTTCTTGCTGCCCCCCAGGACCCCATTGGCTCTCTTGGCCACCAGGGCACATTGCTGTCCCATGCAGAACTTGCTGCCCAGCAGCACTCCAAGGTCTGTCTCGAAGGAGCTGCTCTCCAGCAGAGCAATCCCTAACCTGTCCTGGTGCCTGCTGTTACTCCTCCAGAGATGCAGGACCCTGCACTTGTCCTTATTGAACACTGCCTGCACCAGGCTCTCACCTTGTCCAAATCTCTACCTAGTATTGGATCATCAGCAGCAGTGCTCTGAGCAAAATGCTCAGGCTCAGGGGAGACCTTATTGCTCTCTACAACTACCTGAAGATGTTGAGTTGCTGGAAGGTGTCCAGAGAAGGGCAATGAGGCTGGGGAGGGGTCTGGAGCACAGCCCTGAGAGGAGAGGCTGAGGGAGCTGGGGTTGCTTAGCCTGCAGAAGAGGAGGCTCAGGGGAGACCTTCTTGCTCTCTCCAACTCCCTGAAGGGAGGTTGGAGCCAGGTGGGGGTTAGTCTCTTCTCCCAGGCAGCCAGCACCAGAACAAGAGGACACAGTCTCAAGCTGTGCCAGGGGAGGTTTAGGCTGGAGGTGAGGAGAAAGCGAGAGATTGGCCATTGGGATGTGCTGCCCAGGGAGGTGGTGGAGTCACCACCCCTGGAGGTGTTTAGGAGGAGCCTGGATAAAGCACTTGGTGCCATGGTTTAGTTGATTAGATGGTGCTGGGTGATAAGTCATAGGTTGGACTTGATGATCTCTGAGGTCTTTCCCAACCTGGCTGATTCTATGATTCAAAGCAATGAGATCCAGCAAAGAAAACTCTGATTTCCTTCTGCATAATGAGGTGGGGTGGAGGGGGTCACAAATAACCCCACACCAAAGCAAAACTGAGCCCTGTGAAGCCCTGCTGCTTACCACTGTGCACACCACACACTAAATAAAAGAGAGGCACACAATCCTTGGGGCTGTCTGGCAGCAGAAGAGGGATTTCAGTGCCTCCTTGTTTGTTTGTTGTGGTTTTGGCTGTAATACATCTTGGTGAAACTCAAACTGAGGCCGTTTCTCCCATCTGCAGAGTGAGCTGAGCAGCACTTTGTGTTGCCATTTCCAGCACATGTAGGATGTTGTGTACCCTGAGCTGGGAGCTGCCTAATTGAATTTCCCTCTCCTGCTGAATCCAGCACCTGTGAGTGAAAGGCAGCAGAGTGCTTCCTCTTCAAACACCACTGGATGAGCACTGAAATGAGAAAGTAATCACCATTTGCAGCTCTGCTTTAAAAAGCCCTTTCCTGAACAAAAAATATCCTCTGAACACGACTGGGGAGGGACTTCTGAGGGTGGCAGGGAAGGATAGGAGCAGGGGAAATGGATCCAAGCTACAAATGGGTGGATTGAGATTGGATGTTAGGAAGAAGTTGTTCCCCATGAGGGTGGTGAGAGCCTGGCACAGGCTGCCCAGGGAGGTGGTGGAAGCCTCCTGCCTGGAGGTGTTTGCAGCCAGGCTGGAGGTGGCTGTGAGCAACCTGCTGTGGTGTGAGGTGTCCCTGCCCATGGCAGGGGGCTTTGAACTGGATGATCCTTGGGGTCCCTTCCAACCCTGCCAATTCTGTGATTCTATGATCTTTGGAGGTCCCTTTCCATCCTGCCACTCTGTGCTCATAAATGCTGTAAGGAATGGTGTCATCAGCTAGCTGAAATTGTGCCTGAGGAGGTTTAGATTGGCTATTAGGAGCAATTTTTTCCTGAAAGAGTGGTCAGGCATTTTGTGATGCTCTGAACCTGAATAGCTTTGTAGCACTGTTAGATATGAGACTATCATTTCTTGCAAGGGGACATAAGTTATCATTAAGCTGAATAAGGGCACAGCATTAAGGCCAGGCTGGAGGTGGCTATGAGCAACCTGCTGCGGTGTGAGGTGTCCCTGCCCATGGCAGGGGGTTGGGACTGGCTGAGCCTTGAGCTCCCTTCCAACCCTGACAGTTCTGTGATTTGGACTGTCCTCTATGACTTGGTGTTCTCCCACCCAGAGATTCATTTTCCAGTGTGTTCAGCTAACTGCAGGTCTCTCAAGACCAACTAACATGACCTCCTTTGTGCAGCTTCTGCATCTTGTACAGCTGTGCTGTAATGGCTCTTGGTTTCTGTAACTAATGGCTGGCTCTTGACTGCACTGAGTGAACTTCAGCAGCCTGCCCTGCCCAGGGAGGTGGTTGGGGACCCATCCCTGGAGATATCCAAGGTGAGGCAGGACAGGGCTCTGGGCAACCTGATCTAGTTGGGGATGTCCCTGCTGAGTGCAGAGGGGCTTGGACTGGATGAGCTTTGGAGATCACTTCCAACCCAGAGCATTTCATCACTGTGTGTAATACCCCCACAGACATCCCCAGAAGGACATGGGCCTGATGGAGTGGGTCCAGAGGAAGACTACAAAAGTGATTAGAGTTTGGAGCAGCTCTGCTATGAGCACAGGCTCAGGGAGCTGGGGGTGCTCAGCCTGGAGAGGAGAAGGCTCCAGGGAGACCTAATAGCAGCCTGCCAGGACCTGAAGGGAGCTACAAGAAGGAAGAAGAAAGACTGTTTGCAAAGGCCTGCAGTGCCATTACAGAGGGCAATGGACTCAAACTAGAGCAGAGCAGACTGAGATTGTTAGGAACTAGTTCTGCACCAGGAGGGTGGTGGAACACTGGAAGAGGCTGCCCAGGGAGAGGGTTGAAGCTCCATCCCAGGAGATGTTCAAGGTGAGGCTGGACAGGGCTCTGGGCAACCTGATCTAGTTGAGGCTGTCCCTGCTGAGTGCAGAGGGGTTTGGACTGGATGAGCTTTGGAAGTCCCTTCCAACCCAAACCATTCTATGATCCATCTCTGCAGCCCTCTTGGGCCACAGTAAGCTTGTTGTGGCAATCTGAAGTAGAGAGGGTTGGAACTGGATGACCTTTGGAGGTGTCTTCCAACACAGACCATGCAGTGATTCTCTGTGGATGAGCAGGGGAAGAGCCTTTGGCCATGGGTCATCCCTCATGTAAGCTGCCACGGCTGTGGTATGACAGCTCCTGCTCCTCTGTTTCCCTGCTCACCTCACTGCCTGGAAAAACATCTTTGTGGCAAGCCAGGGTAGCTAATCAGGCACTGATCTGTCTGGGGGGGAAGGGAAACAAACACCAACCAAGTGCTCCTCCCTGCATCATCCTGGGGCCTCAGCTCAGTATTCAAAGGAGAGAGGAATGGGCAGGAAGGAACAAGAAGTGACAGGCAGGCAGGAGCTGCAGCTCCTGGCAGAGAGCCTGGGCACTGCAAGCCAGGTGGCATCTTTCCTGTGAGCTGTTCCTATGGCAACTGCAGAAGTGTTACTTTCCTGAAGTTTCAGCACTGGGAGTTATGCTTTTTTACCTCCAGCAAAGTCTCCTTCCTCATCTTGGGGAGGGAAAAAGCAAGCACCACTAAAAATAGATTTACTGAAGGTAAGAGAGCAAAGCAATTCTGGAAGGAGCTGCTTGCACACAGCTCCCCCCCAGACACACACTGTAAATCCTCCCCTCTGAAGAATAAATTAGTGCTTGGAGATTAATGGCCTCTTCCAGGTTTTATTTCCACTGGGGAACTTGGAGCAATCAGTCCTTGGGCATAAGCACAGAGCTGTTAGGTTGGAAGGGAGCTCAGCTCCCTCAGGCTCTGCTCCTGAGGAAGAGCTTCCACTGCCTGCAGCATCTCTGTGCCTCTGTGCTGGGCTCTCTCCAGCACTTCCCTGAGCTCCTTCTTGAGCTGAGGGGCCCAGACCTGGACACAAGATTCTAGATGTGGCCTCAGCAGGGCAGAGTAGAGGGGGAGGGAGGACTTCAGGTCATGAAACACCAAGATTACATTTCCTGGTACACCTCCTGGGCCATTATGGCTTCTGGAGGTCTGCACCTCTGAGGTGTGCTTAAAGACAAACAGCCTCAAGCTGCCCCAGGAAGGAAACACAGAAAGGAGGTCTGGCATCCTTCCACTGCCTTCTGCTCTGAAGCTGCACTTAAAACCCTTTGCTATGGAGGTGTTAGGTATTAGGTTGGGCTTGATGACCTCTGTGGCCATTTCCAGCCTGGGGGATTCTATGTTCTTCCCAAACCAGCTCATAGTCCCTCTCTGCCACAGCCCTTCATCCTCCCAAGGCAGACTGCTGCCCTATTCCCCACACCCCCTTCATCTCCTCAAAGTAGCTCCTGCTCCACTCTTCATCCTCCCTTCACCTTCCCAAAGCAGCTCCTGCTCCCTCTACCCCATCCTCCCCACTGCCTCAACACCTCCTGCTCCACCACCACCCTTTCTGCAGCCATCCCAGAGCTGGGGGCAAGACCCTCAGCCATCCAAGACAGCACCCAGAGGAGCCCAGCCCCGGTGAGGAGGCCCAGAAAGCACCCAGGGAGGAGATTGCAGTGGTCATCAATGTTAGCCCTAACAGCCGGGGGGCCACCAGGCCCCCCGGCCTTTGTTGTCACCACCACCAACACCCAGTGTGCACCATGGGCACTCACCAGGGATGAGAGGAGGATCCTCAGCCCAGATGGGCTCAGCTTAGGGCTGCTGCCCTTCCTGAGTGGGATTAAATAGGGGAGTGGGTGGGGAGGGCAAAGTGACCACAGCTGGGGTGGGAGGAGACTGCACCAGAGCCCAGGGGCTGTGGGTTTGAGGGGAAACAGGGGGAGATGGGGCAGGTGAGGGACTTCAGGGTATCAGGCAATGACAGCACCAGGGGGGATGGAAAATAAACTAGAAATTGTTGCCCATGAGGGTGGTGAGAGCCTGGCACAGGCTGCCCAGGGAGGTGGTGGAAGCCTCCTGGCTGGAGGTGTTTGCAGCCAGGCTGGAGGTGGCTGTGAGCAACCTGCTGTGGTGTGAGGTGTCCCTGCCCATGGCAGGGGGCTGGGACTGGCTGAGCCTTGGGGTCCCTTCCAACCCTGACAGTTCTATGATTCTATGATCTTTGATCATAGATCAAAGGTCCCTTCCAACCCCAACAATTCTATGATTCAAAAACCATTTTGCAGTTTAGATTGGATGTGAGGAAGAAATTCTTCCCAGCAAGAGAGATTGGCCATTGGGATGTGCTGCCAATCTCAATCTCCCCATTTCTAGTTTATTTTCCATCCCCCTGGTGCTGTCATTGCCTGATACCCTGAAGTCCCTCACCTGCCCCATCTCCCCCTGTTTCCCCTCAAACCCACAGCCCCTGGGCTCTGGTGCAGTCTCCTCCCACCCCAGCTGTGGTCACTTTGCCCTCCCCACCCACTCCCCTATTTAATCCCACTCAGGAAGGGCAGCAGCCCTAAGCTGAGCCCATCTGGGCTGAGGATCCTCCTCTCATCCCTGGTGAGTGCCCATGGTGCACACTGGGTGTTGGTGGTGGTGACAACAAAGGCCGGGGGGCCTGGTGGCCCCCCGGCTGTTAGGGCCAACATTGATGACCACTGCAATCTCCTCCCTGGGTGCTTTCTGGGCCTCCTCACTGGGGCTGGGCTCCTCTGGGTGCTGTCTTGGCTGGCTGAGGGTCTTGCCCTCAGCTCTGGGATGGCTGCAGAAATGGTGGTGGTGGAGCAGGAGGTGTTGAGGCAGCGGGGAGGATGGGGTAGAGGGAGCAGGAGCTGCTTTGGGAAGGTGAAGGGAGGATGAAGAGTAGAGCAGGAGCTGGTTTGAGAAGATGATGGGGGTGGGGAGTAGAGTAGGAGTCTGCCTTGGGAAAATGAAGGGCTGTGGCAGAGAGGGACTATGAGCTGGTTTGGGAAGAACATAGAATCCCCCAGGCTGGAAAAGACCACAGAGGTCATCAAGCCCAACCTAATACCTAACACCTCCATAGCAAAGGATTTTAAGTGCAGCTTAAGAGCAGAAGGCAGTGGAAGGATGCCAGACCTCCTTTCTGTGTTTCCTTCCTGGGGCAGCTTGAGGCTGTTTGTCTTCAAGAACCCCTCAGAGGTGCAGACCTCCAGAAGCCATAAAGGCCCAGGAGATGTGCTAGGAAGTGTAATTGTTGTGTTTCACCCCCAGAAGTCCTGCATCCCCCCAAACCCTCTCTCTACTCTGCCCTGCTGAAGCCACATCTGGAATCTTGTGTCCAGTTCAAGAAGGACCTCAGGAAACTGCTGGAGAGAGTCCAGCACAGAGCCACAGAGATGCTGCAGGCAGTGGAAGATCTTCCTCAGGAGCAGAGCCTGAGGGAGCTGAGGGCTCTGCAGCTTGGAGAGGAGGAGCCTGAGAGGTGAGCTCCTTGCTGGGGCTAAAGCTGTGCAGGGGCAGTGCCCAGAGGCTGGAGCCAGGCTCTGCTGGGGGCTGCCCAATGCCAGCCCAAGGGGCAGTGCTGGAAGCTGAGCCAGAGGAAGTGCCATGGAAACAGGAGGAAGGATTTCTTCTCAGTGTGAGGGTGCCAGAGGCCTGGAGCAGGCTGCCCAGGGGTCTGTGGAGTCTCCCTCTCTGGAGCTATTCCAACCCCACCTGGCTGTGTTCTGTGTGAGCTGCCCTGGGTGCCCCTGCTCTGGCAGGGGGTTGGACTGGATGCTTTGTACTCTAAATAACCTTTCCATTTAAACTTTCTATTGCTGTCCAATCCTTTATGAGAGCCTTATCCTTTTGCCCCTTTTGCAGCAATGGAGCAATCTGTCCACTCATTAAACCACCACACTTCCTTCTAACAGTCCAGGGAGAAAAATGCATGGAGTTCCCTGATCTTTAGTGAAAGATGAGAGAGGGAAATTCCATCAGGAACACGAGGGACAAATGAATTCCCAGATGCTCAGGGAAAAGTGAGGGAGAATCCAGGCAAGAACACAAGGGATAAATGAATTCCCAGAGGGTTAGTGGAAGATGAGGGAGAATCCCATGAAGAGCACAAGGCAGACATGATCTCTAAGCCTGTAGGCAGTGCTGATGTGGGAGGAGAGCCCCTTCCATAGGGAACTTGCCTATTGGAAGCAAGTCCAGTAGGTTTAACTTGGAAGCAAGTTTCTTCCAGCTTGGCTGCTTACACAGAGCTGCTCTGTTAGCTGGGAAACTAAGGAGCTGGTTAGGGCCTTCATGTTGGGATATGGACATTGGTTTCCCACTGGGTAGCTCCAGACCTTTACTAGGTTGTGTAGGTAGCTCTCAAGAGGTCTTTGGGGCTCCTGGTTAGAATTCTCTCTCCATACATGGGGGGAGGAAAAGCTGGTGCCTTTTGCTCCTTCCAACAATGACCTCAGAACATTAGCTGTTCCAAAAAGGCTGATCCTTTCCTCACTCCAGATTCCCTTGCTTTCAGGGATCTGCTGGAGAGTGTCCAAGGGAGGGTTACCAGGATGCTTGAGGGACTGGGGTGCTGCCAGGTGAAGAGAGGCTGAGAGCCCTGGGGGTGTTCAGTGTGGAGAGGAGAAGGCTGAGAGGAATCTGATCAATGTCTATCAATAGCTGAGGGCTGGGGGGCAGGAAGGAAGGGACAGGGCCAGGCTCTGCTCAGCTGCACCCTGGGGTAGGACAAGAGGCAATGGATGGAAACTGCAGCCCAGGAGGTTGCAGCTCAGCAGGAGGAGGAACTTCTGCCCTGGGAGGCTGCCAGAGGCCTGGAGCAGGCTGCCCAGAGAGGTTGTGGAGACTCCTTGTGTGGAGCCTTTGCAGCCCTGTCTGGATGTGTTCTGTGTGCCCTGTGCTGGGTTCTATGCCCCTGCTCTGGCAAGGGGGTTGGACTGGAAGCTCTTTGCATGTCCCTTCCAACCCCAAGCATCCTGTGAGGCTTTGCTACATCTACCCAGCTGGCTTTGATGGGCAAGCATTATCAGCCTTGCAGCACAAGCCACACATTACTCTCAGCCCCCTGCAGGGTGATTTTTCTTCAGAGAAACCATGTTTTGTGCAAGGAACAGTTGCTAAATGATTATTATTTGCCACAGATTATATCAGCTCATAACAGCAGAGTGTTTCTTTGCAGAGAGTTAATAAAATGCCAGAGAGGGCATCCAAGGCAGTCCATTTAAAATGAAAGGTTGTCCTGCTTTCAGCTACTGCAGAGCCAATTCTCTGCTCAGTGACTTTTAGTTTGCAGCTCAGGCTCCTCTAGGTAACTGCCCTTTCTGAAGTGAAGGGCTTGTTATGTCCTCAGACACTGTCTGCTGCTAGAAGTGACACTGCTGGAGCATAGAATTGACAGGGATGGAAGGGAGCTCAAGGCTCAGCCAGTCCCAACCCTCCTGCCATGGGCAGGGACACCTCACACCACAGCAGGTTGCTCACAGCCACCTCCAGCCTGGCTGCAAACACCTCCAGGCAGGAGGCTTCCACCACCTCCCTGGGCAGCCTGTGCCAGGCTCTCACCACCCTCATGGGCAACAACTTCTTCCTCACAGCCAATCTCAATCTCCCCATTTCTAGTGGTTTTCCCCATCCCTCCTGCAGCTATCCCTCCCTGACACCCTCAGAAGTCCCTCCCCAGCTTTCTTGGAGCCCCCTTCAGCTGCTGGAAGGCCACAATGAGGTCTCCTGGGAGCCTTCTCTGGGCTCTTGTGCTCTTTCTCAATTGTACCCACCTGTGCATGCTGTATCTGTAAATATTGTACCTGTTCATTGCCTTCCATTGTGCATTGCAGTTTTGCCTGTAAATAAAGCTTTCCTTTGCCTTCAGCTGAGATGGTCTGGCAAATTTCATGTTGGGGGGGTGAGGGGGAGGGGAGGGAGAGCTTTCAACCCACCCCAGGAGCAATGCTGACCTAGGTGCCCAGCAGGCATGGAGAAAAATCATTGACATCTTTTCCAACCTGGGTGATTGCTGAGATCATCAAGTCCAACCTATTACCTGATGCCTAACACCTCCTGACAACTAAACCATGGCTCTAAGTGCCACATCCAAGCCTTTCTTGAACACCTCCAGGGATGGGGACTCCACCACCTCCCTGGGCAGCACATCCCAATGGCCAATCTCTCTTGATGGGAAGAACTTTCTCCTCACCTCCAGCCTGAACCTCCCCTGGTGCAGCTTGAGACTGTGTCCTCTTGTTCTGGTGCTGGCTGCCTGGGAGAAGAGACCAACCCCCAGCTGGCTCCAACCTCCCTGCAGGGAGTTGGAGAGAGCAAGAAGGTCTCCCCTGAGCCTCCTCTTCTGCAGGCTAAGCAACCCCAGCTCCCTCAGCCTCTCCTCCCAGGGCTGTGCTCCAGACCCCTCCCCAGCTTTGTTGCCCTTCTCTGGACACCTTCAAGTCTCTCAATGTCCTTCTTAAACTGAGGAGCCCAGAACTGGACCCTGTGACCTGCTCAGAGCAGGTCTGGTATGATGAGGAAGAGCAGCAGCAAGCCTGGGTGCTTCAGCCAGGTGAACTTCATCTGCCACAGCTGCAGAGGTGACTGTGGCAGTTTTAGGCTATGCCTTTAAAAGTAGTTTGCAGATCTTGAACAGGAAGTAGTGAAAATGGGAGTCAAATCACTGCTGGGTGTAAAAAGGCAACTAAAGGTAATTCTAAACAATCCCCTCTGAAAAGATAAGGGATTGGAAGTAGTTGTCCCAAAACAGTTTCTCTTCTCTTGGGCTGGAGCACCTCTCCTATGAGCAGAGAGTGAGGGAGTTGGGGCTGTTCAGTCTGGAGAACAGAAGGCTCTGAGGAGACCTAATTGTGGCCTTCCAGGATCTGAAGGGGGCTCCAAGAAAACTGGGGAGGGACCTTTGAGGGTGTCAGGGAGGGATAGGAGCAGGGGGAATGGAGCAGAACTAGCAATGGGGAGATTAAGATTGGCTGTGAGGAAGAAGTTGTTGCCCATGAGGGTGGTGAGAGCCTGGCACAGGCTGCCCAGGGAGGTGGTGGAAGCCTCCTGCCTGGAGGTGTTTGCAGCCAGGCTGGAGGTGGCTGTGAGCAACCTGCTGTGGTGTGAGGTGTCCCTGCCCATGGCAGGGGGGTTGGGACTGGATGATGCTTGGGGTCCCTTGCATTGTTTTGTCCGAGTCTAACTTCTCTGCTCTATTCTCTTCTCCATTTTACACATGGGGGTCAGGGGGAGGCAGAGAGGGAGGAATCAGTAGCTTCCTCTGGTCTTTGACCAGGGGGTGGCTCTTGTGCTGTTGTTTATCCATTGCAAATCCCTCTAAATATTGCAAACCCTGTTTGTTTTGTGTATATCCAATGCCTTCTATTGTGGATTGCATTTCTGCTTGTAAATAAAGCTTTCATTTGCCTCCAGCTGAGCTGCTCTGGCCAATTTAATGTGTGTGTGTGTCTGTAGGGGGGCATTTGCCACCCACCTCAGCCATCAGCTGTTACTACAAGAGTATGAAATCAACTTCTGGACACTGAGCCCTGGCACAGCTTCCTGACTGGGGCTGTGCCAGGCTGGAAACAATGCACCACTGTGCTGGCTGCTATTTTAAGAGGGGTTGTGTTGAACTGGTTCCTGTTCTTTTAACACCTGAATCCCAGCTGTGCACAGCCAGCCTTCAGATGACTGAGTGAAAAAGGGGTTTGACGAGCTCTGCCTTGGCAGCAGTGGCACAGAACGCTCACAGAGTGATGCAACTCCACTTGTGGTTGGTATTCTATTAGTCCTGACCTAGATAGCCCACAGAGCTTTTTTGTTTGAAGGGTAGGTGGAAACAAGACTTAAAAATATGATTGCCTTCCAGGTTGCTGCAGTTCAGAAGGGCTCAAAGCCTAATCCTGCCTTCAGCTGCAAGGAATCAAAGCAGGATACAAATGGCAAATGTCTTTAACACAGGAGCTGAAAGGTCTTTCATCTTGCCACAGGTTGCTCACTTCCATATTCCATTATTTAAGGCTTCAGCAGCAATCCTGGGGACCGAAAAACAAGGGCTGGTGTTAAAGCTTTCATGGACAAATCATGGAATCAGAGAATGCTCTGGGCTGGAAGGGAGCTCCAAAGCTCAGCCAGTCCAACCCCCTCTGCACTCAGCAGGGACATCCTCAATTAGATCAGCTTGCCCAGAGCCCTGTCCAGCCTCCCCTTGAATGTCTCCAGGGATGGAGCCTCAACCACCTCCCTGGGCAACCTGTTGCAGTGTTCCACCACCCTCCTGGTGCAGAGCTTGTTCCTCACCTCCAATCTCAATCTGCTCTTCTCCACCTTAAAGCCATTGTCCCTTCTCCTGTCCCTGCAGGCCTTTGCAAACAGTCTCTCTCCATCCTTCTTGTAGCCTCACTCAGGTCCTGGCAGGCTGCTGTTAGGTCTCCCCAGAGCCTTCTCTTCTCCAGGCTGAATACCCCCAGCTCCCTCAGCCTGTGCTCCAACCCCCATGGCCCTCCTCTGGACTCTCTCCATCAGGTCCATGACCTTCCTGAGGGCTCCAGAGCTGGACACACTACTCCAGGTGAGGTCTCCCCAGAGCAGAGCAAAGTGGCAGAATCGCCTCTGTGGATCTGAGGCAATGCTGCTTGGGATGCAGCCCTTGGCCTTCTGTGCTGCAAGCTCACACTACCTGCTCCTGGCCAGCTTCTCATCCACCAGCACCCCCAAGTCCTCTCCTCAGGGCTGCTTTCTACCACCTCATCCCCCAGTCTGTACTGCTAGCAAGGCTGAATCCCATTAATAAGCAGAGTGAGTATCTGGGCGAGATGTGTGCTGTGCCAGATCCGTCCCCCCGCGTGCTAAGCTCTGTCACATCCTCTGACTCTCAGCAGTTGCATTATTTTTCTGTGTCACTAAGTGAAATCAAAATGTTAGGGGAAGCTGTGAACTGTGAAAACAAATCACATTCAAAAATCCAGCAGTCAAAGCTGATTTATTGTTTCTTGTGGCAAAGCACAGCCAGGACAACGTCTGCCCAGTGATTTATTTTGTCTTCAGGGCAATCCCTCAACAAGAGCACTCAGGTTTGCTCTTGGGTTTGTGTGCACCTTCCACCAAAAAAAACCCAACCACCCAAACCCAAACCATCAGAAAACAAAACAAACAAACAAACAAAACACCAAAACCCAAACATTAAAATGTTTAAAAGGATTTGGAAGATCAGGGAAACCAAAACTGTTGTAAATATAGACAGAATACAGAATTAAGCAGGTTGGGAAAGACCTCAGAGGTCATCAAGTCCAACCTAACACCCAACACCATCTAAGCAACTCAACCATGGCACCAAGTGCCTCAGCCAGTCTGATTTTAAACACCTCCAGGCATGGTGACTCCACCACCTCCCTGGGCAGCACATCCCAAAGGCAAATCTCTCTTCCCGGGAAGAACTTCTTCCTCACCTCCAGCCTACACCTCCCCTGGCACAGCTTGAGACTGTGTCCTCTTGTTCTGGTGCTGCTTGCCTGGGAGAAGAGACCAACCCCCACCTGGCTACAACCTCCCTTCAGGGAGTTGCAGAGAGCAAGAAGGTCTCCCCTGAGCCTCCTCTTCTGCAGGCTAAGCAACCCCAGCTCCCTCAGCCTCTCCTCCCAGGGCTGTGCTCCAGACCCCTCCCCAGCTTTGTTGCCCTTCTCTGGACACTCTGGTTGAGTATATATAGAAGTTCCCTCTTCCATGTATGATGTGCTTATAGCAAGGCTAAGATCTTAGGTGTTCAAGAGGGGATTGGATGTGGCACTTGGTACCATGGTCTAGTCATGAGGTCTGTGGTGTCAGGTTGGACTCGATGATCCTCAAGGTCTCTTCCAACTTTAGTGATACTTTGATCTTACCCAGATCATCCTAAACCAGTTGCTGTTTTGCCTGAGATCATCTTTCAACCAGATTGAAATCAGAGATGAATGCCAGATGCCTAAGTTTGCTTTTACCTCTCTTCTAAATCCAGACAAACAACATTTGATGTCATCCAAGGTCACCACCAACTCCAGGGCAGACCACTGTAAACTGCATGTGCAAAAAGACTGTGGCAGAGCATGTCCAGGATCTTAATGAGGCTACAAGGGAGCTGGGGAGGGACTTTGTAGGGTGTCAGGGAGGGATAGGAGCAGGGGGAATGGAACCAAACTAGCAGTGGGGAGATTGAGATTGGCTGTTAGGAAGAAGTTGTTGCCCATGAGGGTGGTGAGAGCCTGGCACAGGCTGCCCAGGGAGGTGGTGGAAGCCTCCTGCCTGGAGGTGTTTGCAGCCAGGCTGGAGGTGGCTGTGAGCAGCCTGCTGTGGTGTGAGGTGTCCCTGCCCATGGCAGGGGGGTTTTGAACTGGATAAGCATTAAGATCCCTTCCAACCCAACCCATTCCTTGATTCTATATCACCCCATAGATACCTTGGCCTCTCCTCGACTGGCCATGAGCTTGACAATGAAAAGAGGCCACAGTCTGGCTTCCAGACCTTTGGAAGTGCCCTGTGGAGCAGCAGCAGTCAGGAAGCAGTGGCCTTGCTCTTGACAAGTGGCAGCAGATCTTTGGATTAGGTCTGAGAAAAGGCCAGTAATAAAAGTGAGTTCTGCTAAATGAACAACACAAGTGGCTTCTGCTTTTTGTTTGCTTATGTGGTCTGGGTGTTCTTTTTCCCCCCACCCACCCTGCAGCCAGGGAGAGGCTAAATATCTGTAAAGCTTGTAATATGTGTCCATTCTGTCCTCTGCCAAGGAAAAGCAATAAAAAAGCTGCCTCTCTACCCCTTTCTTTGCTACCTTGGCTATGAGAGATCCAATAACAGGGATAATTTCTCCAGGCACTGTTCCCTTTTTAATGATCAAAGGCAATACTCCACAGAAACTTTGGCACTTTCAAAGAGCAAATGGAGTTGGGATGCAGAGAAAAGTTTGGGACCTGCTGGTTGAGGTATTGGAGGGATTGGCTCCCCCCAGCTCTTCTCAAGACCTTTTATCATCTGCATCTCAGTAGCATGCACATGGAGCATTGCTGGTCCTAATTTCCAGGTCAGACTTGAATACCTATCATTAAACAAGCAAACAAACAACAAACAGATTGAATACACTGAAAAATAGAGATGGCACAGCTTTAGTAGTATCTAACAACACAGGAAGGACATGGACCTGATGGAGAGGGTCCAGAGGAGGGCCATGAAAATGCGCAGGGGGTTGGAGCAGCTCTGCTGTGAGGACAGGCTGAGGGAGCTGGGGGTGTTCAGCCTGGAGAAATGAAGGCTCCAGGGAGACCTAATAGCAGCCTGCCAAGACCTGAGTGGGGCTACAAGAAGGATGGAGAGAGACTGTGTGCAAAGGCCTGCAGGGACAGGATGAGGGACAATGGCTTCAAACTAGGGATGATCTTGAAGGTCTCTTCCAATCTGGTTTATTCTATTCTGTTCTAGGGAAGAGCAGATTGAGATTGGATTTGAGGACAAGTTCTGCACCATGAAGGTGGTGAACACTGGAACAGGTTGCCCAGGGAGGTGGTCGAGGCTGCAGCCCTGGAGATCTTCAAGATGAGGCTGGACAGGGCTCTGGGCAAGCTGATCTAGTTGAGGATGTCCCTGCTGAGTGCAGAGGGGGTTGGACTGGATGAGCTTTGGAGGTCCCTTCCAGCCTGGCCCATTCTATGATTCCACAATTCAATGATTCTATGATTCCAGGATTTTATGTTTCCATGATTTCATGTTTCAATGATTTCATGTTTCAATGGTTCTATGATTCCATGATTCTCTCATTCAATGATTCCATGATTGTATGATTCCATGACTCCATGGTTCAATGATTCAATGATTCTATCATTCAATGGTTCCATGGTTCAATGATTCAATGATTCCATGACTCCATGGTTCAATGATTCAATGATTCTATGACTCCATGGTTCAATGATTCAATGATTCTATCATTCAATGGTTCCATGGTTCAATGATTCAATGATTCCATGACTCCATGGTTCAATGATTCCATGTCTCCATGGTTCAATGATTCCATGACTCCATGGTTCAATGATTCAATGATTCCATGTCTCCATGGTTCAATGATTCCATGTCTCCATGGTTCAATGATTCCATGCCTCCATGGTTCAATGATTCAATGATTTAATGTCTCCATGGTTCAATGATTCCATGATTCCATGTCTCCATGGTTCAATGATTCCATGACTCCATGGTTCAATGATTCCATGATTCCATGCCTCCATGGTTCAATGATTCCATGATTCCATGTCTCCATGATTCAATGATTCCATGCCTCCATGGTTCAATGATTCAATGATTCCATGCCTCCATGGTTCAATGATTCAATGATTCCATGTCTCCATGATTCAATGATTCCATGCCTCCATGGTTCAATGATTCCATGATTCCATGTCTCCATGATTCAATGATTCCATGCCTCCATGGTTCAATGATTCAATGATTCTATGATTCCATGACTCCATGGTTCAATGATTCCATGCCTCCATGGTTCAATGATTCCATGACTCCATGACTCCATGGTTCAATGATTCCATGATTCCATGTCTCCATGATTCAATGATTCCATGCCTCCATGGTTCAATGATTCAATGATTCTATGATTCCATGACTCCATGGTTCAATGATTCCATGCCTCCATGGTTCAATGATTCAATAATTCTATGATTCCATGACTCCATGGTTCAATGATTCTATGATTCCATGTCTCCATGGTTCAATGATTCCATGATTCCATGCCTCCATGGTTCAATGATTCCATGATTCCATGTCTCCATGATTCAATGATTCCATGCCTCCATGGTTCAATGATTCAATGATTCTATGATTCCATGTCTCCATGGTTCAATGATTCCATGACTCCATGGTTCAATGATTCCATGATTCCATGACTCCATGGTTCAATGATTCCATGATTCCATGTCTCCATGGTTCAATGATTCCATGTCTCCATGGTTCAATGATTCCATGATTCCATGTCTCCATGGTTCAATGATTCTATGATTCCATGTCTCCATGATTCAATGATTCCATGACTCCATGGTTCAATGATTCCATGACTCCATGACTCCATGGTTCAATGATTCCATGACTCCATGTCTATGTTCCATCCCATGCTAAAACGCATTATTTCCAAGTGTTAGCTGCTTCTGCTGCCAACTGCTTTTAAATGTCAAAACATTTGCAAGTACTCTGCCTTTCCTCTCCAAGCTCGACTTTTCTTCCCTGTCTGCCTTTGAGTAATTACATTTTACAGCTTCTTCTTTTCTCCCCCCCTCTTCAGCAACATCTGTTTCATATATATATATATATTATATTTCTTGCACTGTAGTTAAGCTATCAATTTTTTGGCAGTGTAATAATGTTGTAGAGTCAATAGCTTCTGTTTGCTGTGACATTATTGACTCAGCAGCAGGATCCTTGTTTTGCTTGTTGTTCCAGCACATGCTCCTCATATCCATAATCACTTGGAGCTGGCAGAGCATGTTAATAGGAGATGGAGCTCACCTGCTCCAGCACAGCACTGCTCAATGCTATCCACCTGGAGGAGACCCTAGGGAAAAAGGGGTTTATAATAGAATCAAAGAATGGATGGGGCTGGAAGGGACCGTAAAGGTCATAGGATGCTTTGGGTTGGAAATGACCTTGAGGATCACAGGTTCAGAGAATGCTTTGGGTTGGAAGAGACCTTAAACATCTTGGGTTGGTTTGGGTTGGCAATGACCTTAAAGACCACAGATTCAGAGAATAGTTTGGGATGGAAGAGACCTTAAACATCTTAGGATGATTTGGGCTGGAAATGATCTTAAGGATCACAGATTCAGAGAGTGGTTTGGGTTGGAAGAGACCTTAAAGACTAAGAGATGATTTGGGTTGGAAATGACCTTGAAGATCACAGATTCATAGAGTAGCCTGGGCTGAATGAGACCTGAAACATCTTAGGATGATTTGAGTTGGAAATGACCTTGAAGATCACAGATTCAGAGGATGGTTTGGGCTGGAAGAGATCCTGTGTGATCCTGTGAACATGTCAAGAGGCAATGGCTCCTTGTCTGAATTGCAGGGAAAGCTGTGCAAGTGAGAGGCATCTCTGTGAGGCTGGCAGCTTGGTTATATCATCTGAATTCAAACTATTAGACATTGGAATGAACTCAGAGGCTCACAGGTTGTCAGGGGTTGAAAGGGAGCTCAGGAGATCTTCCAGTTCAAGCCCCCTGCCAGAGCAGGAGCAGAGAACCCAGCACAGAGCACACAGGAACACATCCAGACAGGGCTGCAAAGGCTCCACACAAGGAGACTCCACAACCTCTCTGGGCAGCCTGCTCCAGGCCTCTGGCAGCCTCACAGGGTAGAAGTTCCTCCTCCTGTTGAGGTGGAACCTCCTGTGCTGCAGTTTCCATCCATTGCCTCTTGTCCTATCCCAGGGTGCAGAGTCTGTCCCCTCCCGCAGGATCCCCAGCCCTCAGCTCTTGATAGGCATTGATCAGATCCCTCTCAGCCTTCTCTTTTCCAGACTAAACAGCCCCAGGGCTCTCAGTCTCTCCTCATAAGGAATGTACTTAGCCACCAGCTCCCCAGGGAGGTGGTGGATTGATTCCCCTACATTAGACAGTTTGAAGGCTCAGCTTGACAGGGTGCTGGACCATCTCATTTCAGCTCTATTCTTACCCTGAGATGTTTGACTTAGATGATCCTTGAGGTCCCTTCCAATCTGGCATGCTATGAAACTATGATCCTAGGCAGAAAATACCTGGGAGTACTGGTTGACAGCAGCTGACCATGAGCCAGCAGTGTGCCCAGGTGGCCAAGAAGGCCAATGGCATCCTGGCCTGCATCAGGAACAGTGTGGCCAGCAGGAGCAGGGAAGTCATTCTGCCCTGTGCTCAGCACTGCTTAGGCCACACCTGGAGTCCTGTGTCCAGTTCTGGGTTCCTCAGGTTAGGAAAGAGGTTGAGCTGCTGGAAGGTGTCCAGAGAAGGGCAACAAAGCTGGGGAGGGGTCTGGAGCACAGCCCTGGGAGGAGAGGCTGAGGGAGCTGGGGTTGCTTAGCCTGCAGAAGAGGAGGCTCAGGGGAGACCTTCTTGCTCTCTCCAACTCCCTGAAGGGAGGTTGTAGACAGGTGGGGGTTGGTCTCTTCTCCCAGGCAGCCAGCACCAGAACAAGAGGACACAGTCTCAAGCTGTGCCAGGGGAAGTTTAGGCTGGAGGTGAGGAAGAGGTTCTTCCCAGCAAGAGAGATTGGCCACTGGGATGTGCTGCCCAGGGAGGTGGTGGAGTCCCCATCCCTGGAGGCGTTTAGGAAGAGCCTGGATGAGGCACTTGGTGCCATGGTTGAGTTGATCAGATGGTGCTGGGTGCTAGGTTGGACTTGATGATCTCTGAGGTCTTTTCCCACCTGGCTAATTCTGTATTCTGAGTTATTTGGAGGGAGGGAGGGAAGGGGAAGCAAGCCTAAATATTTTCTTGACTTTTTAGCTCAGTTGTTCAAAACAACAACTTCTGAGGCTCCTGCACGGGTTGGGAAGGAATTACAACCACCCCCAGCCTCTCCTGTGGTGCTCATTGAAATGAATAGAGTTTCCCATGCAAGGCTCATTGCAATTCCATTCCAGGTCTTAACACAAATCCATCACCACCAAAACTACCAGCTGGAGGTTGGGGAGGGAGGAAAGAAGTAGAAGTCTCTGATATACATGGAATTTATTTTTTACCTGTGAAAAAATGCTTCAAAGTGGGAAGATGGAAGGAGGGAAATGCTGTCCCCAGGCTGTCCTTTGTTTTATAGCTGGCAGAAGTGTTTCTGCCCTGCCTTGGAGGAGCAAAGAGGCAGAGAGGACAGGCACGCAGCACTCGCTGCCCTGCACATCTGGGTTCAGATCTTGGTGCCCAGGGCTCCCAAGTGTTTTGAAAGCTGTTACAGCATCATTAATTTCACTAATCACCCCAAGGATAAATGGGTCAGGCACAGGTGGCCCATGGGCCCTGGCCAGCTGTCCACAGCTAGCGCTGGCGATAACAAATGCTTCAGCTCTGGCTCAGTTTATAGCTCCCCAGCACGGATGGGGAGGCATGCTATTCAGCTCCTGCCTTCCAGACACAACCCCTCCAGGAAGAGCCAAGGCTCTTCTGACTCCAGCTTTCCTCAGCTGTGCTGGGGTAAAGGCTAGGTGCCTTTAAGAAACACACAGCACAGACCTCCAGGAGGTGCAGAGAGTGCAGCCCAGTGGGTGGACACAGGAAACTCTGTTATTCCATTCCCAGAATCCCTGCACCCCTGTAAAACTGGCAGCAGAGTTACTTTCTGACTCTTTTCTCTCTCCTTTTGGCTCTCTGGAGGGTTGGCTGCAGTTAATTTCTGTCTATTTTCATAGAATCACAGAATCAACCAGGTTGGAAAAGACCTCAGAGATCATCAAGTCCAACCTCTCACCCAGCACCATCTGATTACTCAACCATGGCTCCAAGTGCCTCATCCAGGCTCGTTTGAAACACCTCCAGGGATGGTGACTCCACCACCTCCCTGGGCAGCACATCCCAAAGGCCAATCTCTCTCTCTGGCAGGGGGGGTGGGTTTGATCTCCAGAGGTCCCTTCTTCCAACCCCTAACATCCTGTGATCCTCTGAATTCCATTTCCCATAGCCACCTTAAGTGATTCTCCCTTATGAGGGGAGTCTGAGGGTGCTGAGAGCTCTTTAGCCTGGGGAAGAGGAGACTAAGAGGTGACCTCATTGCTGGGGGTAGAATAGAATACATAGAATACACACATAGAATAAACCAGGTTGGAAGAGACCTTCAAGATCATCGTGTCCAACCCATCCACCAATCCAAAGATAAAGATGTGCAGGATGAGTGCCCAGAGGACAGAGCCAGGGGGGGTTGCACTTAATCCCCAGAGGTTCCTTCCAACCCCTACCCTTCTGTGATTCTCTGGATTTCATTTCCCATAGCCACCTTATGTGATTCAAGTGACAGCTGGCATCCCAGGGAGAGCATCCTTAATTCATGCTGCCACAGAGGTGTTCCCTTTGACACAACACTACAAACACTCAGCTCCTGCTGTGCTTCACCCCCTGCAGTGTGAGCTCTGACAGAGCCCTGTTCAACACACAGGGGGGGGGAAAAACTACAGAGGAAATCAGAAAGGAAACACAGAGGGAAAGGGCACGAAGGGCAATGTGATTCTTAATCCTGCAAACCTCTTTCTTCCAGCTTCACCTTAAAATAAGCTGCCAGATAAAGTTACCAGCAGCAAATAGGAGGTGAGAAACAGGACTTGAAAAGTAATTTCAACTCCAAGTAAATTGTCTCAGTGGAATCAGCAGTGCTTTAGGTCAGGCTGCAGAAAACCCTCAGCATCTAAAAGGTATTCTCAAGCTGTTAGCAGCAATAAAGTGTCTAAGGTCACCCTCATGCTAAGCTGCACTGTGGCACTGGGGGCTAAAAGGTTGAGGGAAATCTAAAGCATCTAAAAAGGAAGTGGCTGTGAGCAGCCTGCTGCAGTGTGAGGTGTCCCTGCCCATGGCAGAGGGGTTGGGACTGGATGAGCCTTGAGGTCCCTTCCAACCCTGACAATTCTGTGATTCGATGATTCCATGATCCTGTGCCTGTGGCTCTGTGATTCTGTGACTCTATGAGTCTGTGAAGCTATGGCTCTGTGACTCTGTGACTCTATGACTCTGTGACTTTATGACTCTGTCACTCAATGTCTGTGACTCTTTGACTCTATGACTCTATGACTCTGATTCTGTGACTCTATGACTCTGACTCTCTGACTCTCTGACTCTGTGACTTTATGACTCTGTCACTCAATGTCTGTGACTCTGTCTGTGACTCTGTGACTCTATGACTCTGACTCTGTGACTCTGACTCTGTGACTCTATGACTGTGACTTTATAGAATACATAGAATAAACCAGGTTGGAAGAGACCTTCAAGATCACCGCGTCCAACCCATCAACCAATCCAGCACCACCTAAACAACTAACCCACGGCACCAAGCACCCTGTCAAGTCTCCTCCTGAACACCTCCAGTGATGGCGACTCCACCACCTCCCCAGGCAGCCCATTCCAATGTGCAATCACTCTCTCTGTATAGAACTTTTTTCTAACATCCAGCCTGAATCTCCCCTGGCGCAGCCTGAGACTGTGTCCTCTTGTTCTGGTACTGCTTGCCTGGGAGAAGAGACCAACAACCGTCTGTCTACAACCTCCCTTCAGGGAGTTGCAGAGAGCAATAAGGTCACCCCTGAGTCTCCTCTTCTCCAGGCTAAGCAACCCCAGCTCCCTCAGCCTCTCCTCGTAGGGCTTATGTTCCAAACCCCTCACCAACTTTGTTGCTCTTCTCTGGACTCGCTCCAGCAAGTCAACCTCCTTCCTAAACTGAGGGGCCCAGAACTGGACACAGGACTCGAGGTGCGGCCTAACCAGTGCAGTGTCCAGGGGCACAATGACCTCCCTGCTCCGGCTGGCCACACTGTTCCTGATGCAGGCCAGGATGCCATTGGCCCTCTTAGCTGCCTGGGCACACTGCAGGCTCATGTTCAGTCTACCATCGACCAGCACCCCCAGGTCCCTCTCAGCCTGACTGCTCTCAGCCACTCTGACCACTCTATGTCTGTGACTCTGTGACTGTGACTGTGACTCTATGACTCTGTGACTCTATGACTGTGACTCTATGACTGTAACTCTCTGACTCTTTGACTCCATGACTGTGTGACACAATGAATCCATGAGGCTGTGACTCTCATTCTGACTCTGTGACTCTATGACTGTCACTCTATGACTGTGACTCTGTGAGTCTAAGACATGTGACTGTGACTCTGTGACTTTATGACTGACTCTGTGACTCTATGACTTCATGACTGTGACTCTGGGACACAATGACTCTATGAATCTGTGACTTCATGACTCTATGACTGTGACTCTGTGATTCTGTGACTTTGTGATACAACGACTCTATGACTCTGTGACTATGACTCTGTGACTCTATGACTGTGATTCTTTGATTCTGTGACTGTGACTCTGTGATTCCCTGATTCACTGACTCTATAATCCTATGAAATATGGCAAAATTTGCACTGCTTACAATGTTTATTTTAGTTCTTTTGGAGAGACATATTGGGTGCTAACAAAAGAAAACCCCCAAATCTTAATGATTGCTAAAGGTGCTATCAGCAGCTATGGGATTTCTTGAGACTGTTCTGCAGGTTCTCCTCTCTCTCTACTCTGCCCTGCTTGAGACCACATCTGAGGCTGAGTCCTGTTCTGGGTTCCCCAGTTCAAGAGGGGCAGGGAAATAGTAGAGAGTGGCCAATGGAGGCTGTGAAGATGAGGAACATCTGTCTGATGAGGAAAGCCTGAGAGACCTGAGGCTGTTTAGTCTGGAGAAAAGAAGGCTGAGAGGAGATGTGATCAATGTCTATGAATATCTGGAGGGTGGAGGGTGAGAGGCTCATGCTGAGCTGCCCTGTGGCACTGGGGGCTAAAAGGCTGAGGGAAATCTAAAGCATCTAAAAAGGAAGTGAGCAACCTGCTGTAGTGTGAGGTGTCCCTGCCCATGGCAGGGGGGTTGGAACTGGCTGAGCCATGAGATCCCTTCCAACCCTGACAATCGTGTGATTCTATGACTTCTGAGTAGTTATAGGTAAGGCTCTAATGACTAGGGTAAAAATAGTGGGGAGGAAAAAAAACCCACAGCATCCACAGAGGCTTTTGCAATCAGTAAGATTTATCTGATTTCATTCCTGCATTGCTTTGTTTTGACCTCCTTTATCAACAAAATTAATCTTCTGGTAGTGAAGTAGTGAAAAAAAAACACCAAAAGAAAACAGAAAAAGGTCAGAGAAATGAGTTCTGAACCACTGTGGAAAGTATGCAGCCCTGTGAGAAACAGCTCAGGATGTGGAGAGAATCACAGAATTGTCAGGGCTGGAAGGGAGCTCAGGGCTCAGCCAGTCCCAGCCCCCCTGCCATGGGCAGGGACACCTCACACCACAGCAGGTTGCTCACAGCCACCTCCAGCCTGGCTGCAAACACCTCCAGGCAGGAGGCTTCCACCACCTCCCTGGGCAGCCTGTGCCAGGCTCTCACCACCCTCATGGGGCCAGTTCTGGAGCCTCTGTTCAGGAAGGACCTGGAGGGGCTGGAAGGTGTCCAGAGCAGGGCCAGGAGGAGGAGCAGAGGGCTGGAGCTGCTCTGCTGTGAGCACAGACTGAGGGAGTTGGGGTTGTGCAGGCTGGAGAGGAGAAGGCTCCCAGGAGACCTTCTTGTGGCCTTCCAGGGTCTGCAGGGGGCTGCAAGAAAGCTGGGGAGGGACTTTTTAGGATGTCAGGGAGGGATAGGACTGGGGGAATGGAAAAAAAAAGAAATGGGTAAAGATAGGATGTTAGGCAGAAGTTGTTGCCCATGAGGGTGGTGAGAGCCTGGCACAGGCTGCCCAGGGAGGTGGTGGAAGCCTCCTGCCTGGAGGTGTTTGCAGCCAGGCTGGAGGTGGCTGTGAGCAACCTGCTGTGGTGTGAGGTGTCCCTGCCCATGGCAGGGGCTGGGACTGGCTGAGCCTTGAGGCCCCTTCCAAGCCTGACGATTCTGTGATTGTCCTCATGGAGGATATGAGCAAAGTGATTTGACTTCTGAGATGAAAGACAAATAGGAGGTTAAGTGCAGATAAGAGCTGCAGGCAGGCAGCAGACCCAACGTTGTCAGGAGAAATGTGAAAGGGAGTGGCTGGGATCCGAAATGAAACTGGGAACCGAGGCAGAAAGACTAAACAGGAGTTGAGCAATGCTCAGCCTCAGTTAGCAAAGCCTATTTTGGGAGCTGATAAAGGCAAGGCTTGAAGCCACACATTATATTTCCCCAGCTTTCCTCTGCTTGAATATAAATTGCATTTAATGGCTTTATTTCACACATCTTCCAATTGACTTAGGGGCATGGGCCTGCAAACAAATTGGCAGCACTGGCTTTAGAGCCTTGCCTTTCCTGGCTCCTCTCAGCCAGCAGGATGCCTTTTAATCATCTCACCTCCTTGTCCTAGAGAAATATTATCAGACAGGGGAGGGGAAAAAAAAAAACCCAGACTGCTGGGAAGTCTTTAAATTTCAGATCAATGTTCATCTGGCTTTGCAGAATGCTAAGACCCAGTTCAGCCCTTCAAATTAATCTCACAATGAGTTTTTTACACACAGGGGAGAGGTGTTATTGGCTTCCCTAAGTCAGGGATTAGAAGGGGGACAATGTGCTTGCCAAAGGAGACTCAGTGATGAGGTGGACAAAGTTTAGGACCTCACTGAATATGGAAGGTCAGCTTCATGGGGTGGAAAATTGCCTAGGAAATTGCTCTGGAGCCACCAACACTGGAAGGATGTGGAGCTGATGGAGAGGGTCCAGAGGAGGGCCATGAAAATGGTCAGGGGGTTGGAGCAGCTCTGCTATGAGGACAGGCTGAGGGAGCTGGGGCTGTGCAGCCTGGAGAGGAAAAGGCTCCAGGGAGACCTTAGAGCAACCTGCCAGGACCTGAAGGGAGCTGCAAGAAGGATGCAGAGAGACTGTGTGCAAAGGCCTGCAGGGACAGGACCAGGGACAGCGACTCCAAACCAGAGCAGAGCAGATTGAGATTGGATGTGAGGAACAAGTTCTGCACCAGGAGGCTGCTGGAACCCTGCAGCAGGTTGCCCAGGGAGGGGGTTGAGGCTCCAGCCCTGGAGCTATTCCAGGTGAGGCTGGGCAGGGCTCTGGGCAACCTGATCTGGTGGAGGATGTCCCTGCTGAGTGCAGAAGGGGTTGGACTGGATGAGCTTCGGAGCTCCCTTCCAACCCAACCCATTCTGTGATTCTGTTTCTATTATTCTAAGTGGTGCTTGCAACAAGAAATTCTGCATTTCAATTTCCTGCATGCAGTTTGGAGGGTGAGAAAGAGCAGGAATTCATGCACAGCATCACTGCTATGCTGAAATGGTTTTAGAGACAATAATTATCAAATCACAGAACTGTCAGGCTTGGAAGGGACCTCAAGGCTCAGCCAGTCCCAGCCCCCTGTCATGGGCAGGGACACCTCACACCACAGCAGGTTGCTCACAGCCACCTCCAGCCTGGCTGCAAACACCTCCAGGCAGGAGGCTGCCACCACCTCCCTGGGCAGCCTGTGCCAGGCTCTCACCACCCTCATGGGCAACAACTTCTTCCTAACATCTAATCTAACTCTACCCTCCTCTAGCTTTGATCCATTCTCCCTGCTCCTATCCCTCCCTGACACCCTCAAAAGTCCCTCCCCAGCTTTCTTGGAGCCCCCTGCAGATCCTGGAAGGCCACAGTTAGGTCTCCTCAGAAGTTTCTCCTCTCCAGACTGAACAGCCCCAGCTCTCTCAGTCTGTCCTCACAGCAGAGGAGAAACACAAAAGTAGAGACAAAAAGCACCCAACAATTAAAATCACCAAATCATTTCAGGACAATTAACATCCTGCTCCTGCAGGGGATCACATTCTGAAGTCAGAGAATCATAGAATGGCAGAATCACAGTCACAGAGTCACAGAGAGTCATTGAGTCACAGAATCACAGAGTCATAGAATCACAGAGTCATAGAATCACAGTCACAGAGTCACAGAGAGTCATTGAGTCACAGAATCACAGAGTCACAGAATCACAGAGTCATAGAATCACAGTCACAGAGTCACAGAGAGTCATTGAGTCACAGAATCACAGAGTCATAGAATCACAGAGTCACAGAATCACAGAGTCATAGAATCACAGTCACAGAGTCACAGAGAGTCATTGAGTCACAGAATCACAGAGTCATAGAATCACAGTCATAGAATCACAGTCACAGAGTCACAGAGAGTCATTGAGTCACAGAATCAGAGTCACAGAACCCCAGAGTCATAGAATCACAGAGTCACAGAATCAGAGCCATTGAGTCACAGAGGCCCAGAGTCATAGTCACAGAGTCTCAGGGTCACAGAATCATAGTCATAAAGTCATAGAGTCACAGAATCACAGAGTCATACAATCACAGAGTCACAGAATCAGAGTCATAGAGTCAGAGAATCATACAGTCACAGAGTCACAGAATCACAGTCATAGAGTGATAGAGTCAATAAGGTAGGAAAAGACCTCAGGGATCTTCAACTCCAACCTACTACTTAACACCTCCTAACAACTCAACCATGGCTCCAAGTGCCACATCCAAGCCTGTCTTGAGCACCTCCAGGGCTGGGGACTCCACCACCTCCCTGGGCAGCACATCCCATCTTAGTGAAGCAACTTCACTTCACTTGTTAGACAATCCAAACATAGCACTGACAGTGCATGTAGGGGGGAGGCTGGGGGGGTGTGTGTGTGGAAATAAAGGATATTTTCTCCCAGATTAAGTTTTCTGTTCGAACTGGCAGCAAATTTCATTTATGAGACTACTGTGCTGCCTCTGGAAGGCTACCAAGCAACTCAGTTTGTCTCACAACAATTTCTGAGTGCTGCAAAAGCTTCCAGATTACCCTGACAAATTAAAGACTGAATAAAATACATTCTGTAACCAGGGAGAGGAGGAGGAGAGGAGAGGAGGAGGAGAGGAGAGGAGGAGGAGAGGAGAGGAGGAGGAGAGGAGGAGAGGAGGAGGAGAGGAGGAGAGGAGGAGGAGAGGAGAGGAGGAGGAGAGGAGAGGAGGAGGAGAGGAGAGGAGGAGGAGAGGAGAGGAGGAGGAGAGGAGAGGAGGAGGAGAGGAGAGGAGGAGGAGAGGAGAGGAGGAGGAGAGGAGAGGAGGAGGAGAGGAGAGGAGGAGGAGAGGAGAGGAGGAGGAGAGGAGAGGAGGAGGAGAGGAGAGGAGGAGGAGAGGAGAGGAGGAGGAGAGGAGAGGAGGAGGAGAGGAGAGGAGGAGGAGAGGAGAGGAGGAGGAGAGGAGAGGAGGAGGAGAGGAGAGGAGGAGAGGAGGAGGAGAGGAGGAGGAGAGGAGGAGGAGAGGAGGAGGAGAGGAGGAGGAGAGGAGGAGGAGAGGAGGAGGAGAGGAGGAGGAGAGGAGAAGGAGAGGAGAAGGAGAGGAGAAGGAGAGGAGAGGAGAGGAGAGGAGAGGAGAGGAGAGGAGAGGAGAGGAGAGGAGAGGAGAGGAGAGGAGAGGAGAGGAGAGGAGAGGAGAGGAGAGGAGAGGAGAGGAGAGGAGAGGAGAGGAGAGGAGAGGAGAGGAGAGGAGAGGAGAGGAGAGGAGAGGAGAGGAGAGGAGAGGAGAGGAGAGGAGAGGAGAGGAGAGGAGAGGAGAGGAGAGGAGAGGAGAGGAGAGGAGAGGAGAGGAGAGGAGAGGAGAGGAGAGGAGAGGAGAGGAGAGGAGAGGAGAGGAGAGGAGAGGAGAGGAGAGGAGAGGAGAGGAGAGGAGAGGAGAGGAGAGGAGAGGAGAGGAGAGGAGGAGGAAAACAATACACACAAAAATCCCCCTGCAGATTTAATTCAAGACATAATTAAACACTTGGTTTTAATTTACTTGGGAGTGAAAATCCTTTTTAATTACTCATAAGCAGAAAATGATCACTTGATGGTTGTGCTTCAGTCTAGTTGTATCCAAGTAAGCCTTCTAGAAGTTAAATAAGAATTCAAGGCAAGGAAATTTGGTTTAAGGAAGAATATTTTTCAGCCACTCACACTCAACCCCTCATGTGTTGTAATCAGAGTCACAGAGTGTTAGGGGATGAAAAAGACCTCCAGAGCTCAGCCAGTCCAATCCCTCTGCCAGAGCAGGGGCACCCAGAGCAGCTCACACAGAACACATCCAGGTGGGGTTGGAATAGCTCCAGAGAGGGAGATTCCACAGCCCCCCTGGGCAGCCTGCTCCAGGCCTCTGGCACCCTCACACTGAGAAGAAATCCTTCCTCCTGTTTCCATGGCACTTCCTCTGGCTCAGCTTCCAGCACTGCCCCTTGGGCTGGCATTGGGCAGCCCCCAGCAGAGCCTGGCTCCAGCCTCTGGGCACTGCCCCTGCACAGCTTTAGCCCCAGCAAGGAGCTCACCTCTCAGGCTCCTCCTCTCCAAGCTGCAGAGCCCTCAGCTCCCTCAGGCTCTGCTCCTGAGGAAGATCTTCCACTGCCTGCAGCATCTCTGTGCCTCTGTGCTGGACTCTCTCCAGCACTTCCCTGAGCTCCTTCTTGAGCTGAGGGGCCCAGAACTGGACACAAGATTCCAGCTGTGGCCTCAGCAGGGCAGAGCAGAGGGGGAGGAGAACCTCTCTGACCTACTGACCACAGCCCTTCAAATCCCCCCCAGGCTGCCCTTGGCCTTCTTGGCCACCAGAGCACATTGCTGGCTCAGGGTCAGCCTCCCATCCACCAGGACCCCCCAGTTCGTTTTCCCTTTCTAACAGCTTAGTCCCCAACCTCTCCTGCTCCATGAGGTTGTTCTTTCCCAGGTGCAAGACTCTTCCCTTGCCCTTGTTGAATTTCACTCATTCAGATCCTGCCTGGCACAGAGGCTCCAGAGCTGGCCCCAGAGCTGCAGCTGTGGTCTCAGCAGAGTGGAGCAGAGGGGCAGAATCCCCTCCCTGCCCTGCTGGCCACACTTCTCTTGCTGCAGCCCAGGCTCTGCTTGGCTCTCTGGGCTGCAAGTGCTCACTGCTGGCTCCTGTGGAGCTTCTCCTTTTCTTCAGGGCTGCTCTCCAGCCAGTCCCTACCCAGCCTGTATCTGTGTTTGCTTTCTTTCTCTTTCCTTTCTTCCTTTCCTCCTTTCTTCCTCTCTTTCTTCCTCTCTTTCTTCCTTTCTTCCTCTCATTCTTCCTTTCTTTTGTTTCTCTCTTTCCTTTATCTCTTTCCTCTCTCTTTCCTTTCTCTCTTTCTTTTCTTTCTTTTCTCTTTCCTTTCTCTTTCCTTTCTCTCTTTCTTTTCTTTCTTTTCTCTTTCCTTTCTCTTTCCTTTCTCTCCATTCTCTCTTTTCTCTCTCTTTGCTTTTCTCTTTCCTTTCTCTTTCCCTTCTCTCCATTCTCTCTTTCCATTCTCTCTTTCCTTTCTCTCTTTCTTTTCTCTTTCTTTTCTATTTCCTTTCTCTCCATTTTCCCTTTCCTCTCTTTCTTTGCTCCCTTTCCATTCTCTTTCTATTCTGTCTTTCCTTTTCTCTTCCCTTTCCCTCCCCTCTCTCCTTCCTCTCTTTCTTTCTTCCAGAGAGCTCTCATCCCTATCTCAGAGCAGATCCTATTCCCTCATCCTTCTCTGCTTTTTTAGTATCCTCAGCTATTCTTTGCTTGCTCACAAAAGGTGCCTGGCAAGGAACATTCTAACAGTGATGTTAACAAAACTGACAAGAGGAGAAAAAATATCGCTGCTTATGAGGTAAAGTACATCCCAGGCCTGAGATTTCTAAGTGATTCTATTGTTTTGGGTAACTTTTCTTTCATTCATTACAATATTGCATTACTGACTTGATTTGCAACCCAATAAAGCTTCCACATTCCTTCTCAAAGCAGTACTCTGAGACAGCTCTGCACTGCTTTTGATCTCTCTCAATTTCATCTTCCTCTCTCAGTTCCCTCATATTGCTCTCCCCTTTTGTTAGCCTCATCTCAGCAAATTGGATGATTTCTGACAAGCTGATTCACATCTGCCTTTGGAAGGGCTGACTCCTCTGCTGGTTTGGTGATCCCTGCAACATGGAATCAATAAGGTTGGAAAAGACCTCAGAGATCATCATCCAGGCCAACCTGCCCAAGGTGTCAGAGAATACTTCCTGCCCCCTCATCTGAATGCTTCACAGAAGCACTGACTTGAACAGAGTCACAGAACTGTCAGGGCTGGAAGGGAGCTCAAGGCTCAGCCAGTCCCAACCCCCTGCCATGGGCAGGGACACCTCACACCGCAGCAGGTTGCTCACAGCCACCTCCAGCCTGGCTGCAAACACCTCCAGGCAGGAGGCTTCCACCACCTCCCTGGGCAGCCTGTGCCAGGCTCTCACCACCCTCATGGGCAACAACTTCTTCCTCACAGCCAATCTCAATCTCATTTCTAGTTTAGCTCCATTCCCCCTGCTCCTATCATTCCCTGGCACCCTCAGAAGTCCCTCCCCACACCCTAAGTTGTCCCTCCCCAGAGTGGCATCCCCTGGTCTTGAAAGATGAAGGGAGGAAGACATTTCATAGGCATTTGGAGAAGGAGAAGGATCATAGACTTGTTTGGGTTGGGAAAGGCCTCTAAGATCGAGTCCAACCCTCAGCCCAACCCCACCATGGCCATCAAACCGTGGCCCCAAGTGCCATGGCCACAGGTTGCTTGATGACCTCCGGGCATGGAGACTCCACCATCTCCCTGGGCAGCCTCTGCCAACCCCTGACCACTCTGGCAGCAAAGAAATTCTTCCTCACGTCCAACCTCAGCCTCCCCTGGCACTTCCTCTCCTTCTATCACCTGAGACTGGGGAAAAGAGGCCTTGAAGTCACTTAGAAAATGACTGCTTAGAGGTAAAATTGGTTGCAGTGTTGGAATCAGTTACAGCCTGTTGGAAGGTGGTGGAGAGAGATGCATCTCAGGGGCAATGATTTGAGCAGCTTCTTCCTAACATCCAAGCTGAATTTCAATCTGAATCCAATTTGTTATCTCTGATGATGCTTAAAAAGGAGAATTAACCTCAATCTCTTCACAAGTAGAAGCCAAATGCAGCTGGGACCTGGGCAGGTTGGACCCATGGGTCAGGCCTAACTGTACAAAGCTTAACAAGGCCAAGTGCCAGGTCCTGCAGCTGGGTCACGACCACCCCATGGCGAGCTCCAGAGCTGGGGATGTGTGGTTGGGAAGCTGTGACTGGGAGAAGGACCTGGGGGCTCTGGGTGGCAGTGCATTCAATCTGAGTCAGCAGTGCCCAGGGGGACAAGAAGGCCAAGGGCAGCCTGGCTTGGCTCAGAAGCAGGGTGGGCAGCAGGGACAGGAGGGGATCATCCCCCTGTGCTCAGCACTGCTGAGGCCACAGCTGGAGTGCTGTGCTCAGCTCTGGGCACTCACTGCAGGAAGGACACTGAGGGGCTGGAGCCTGTGCAGAGAAGGCACCACAGCTGGAGAAGGGCCTGGAGCCCCTGGGCTGTGAGGAGGGGCTGAGGGAGCTGGGGGTGTTCAGGCTGGAGAAGAGGAGGCTGAGGGAGACCTCCTTGCTCTCTACAGCTCCCTGAAGGGAGGTTGGAGCGAGGAGGAGGCAGCCTCTGCTCCTTGATGGCAAGGGACAGGAGCAGAGGCAATGGTTCCAAGCTGCCCCAGGGGAGGTTCAGGCTAGGAAATATTTCTGCACAGAGAGAGCTCTCAGCCATTGGAATGAGCAGCCCAGGGCAGTGCTGGAGTCCCCAGCCCTGGGGCTGTCCAAGCAGCTGTGGAGCTGGAGCTTAGGGATGTGGCTTGGTGCTGAGCCTGCAGTGCTGGGTGAAAGATTGCCCTGGCTGAGCTTGGAGGTCTCTTCCAAGGGGAGGTTTGCTGTGATGCTGTTGTGTTCTAACCACAGCTGATCCCAGGTTCAGCTGCAGCTTTCAACCTGCTACAAACCTTATCACCAACACCAGAGGACACGAAGAGCAAAAAGATTCAGTGGCTGAGCTTGGGAAGGCCTTAGGCTGATTTGGTTTGCCTTTATGCTGTGTTGTTCAGCACCATCATCCCTCCTATTAGCATGGATGACACATCCTCAGTACTCTTCAAACCTTTTGTTCAGGCTGGGCCTATAAAGCTGCATTTTTATGTTGTTTCCCCCAGCTTTCCTGCCAGGTCTCAAGTGGCAGTGAGCAAAAAGCTTTATGAAGGTAAAGCAATCTCATCTTCCCCTTCCTCCTTAGCCATTACACTAAAAGCTGCTGTGCCAAAGGAGGGAATCAGATTGTTTTGACATGATCTACTCTGGAGAAAGCCAGGCTGCCTATTTTATATATCTTATTTTTATCACCTTTTTACTTTCCTGGAGTGTGTTTATAAATTGGCTGTTTAATAACTGCTCCCAGGGTCTTCCCACACACTGCAAGCCCTGCAGCTGGTCACAGGCTCACAGGGTGTTAGGGGTTGGAAGGGACCTCCACAGATCTTCCAGTCCAAGCCCCTGGCCCCAGCAGGAGCAGAGAACCCAGCACAGGGCACACAGAACACATCCAGACAGGGCTGCAAAGGCTCCAGACAAGGAGACTCCACAACCTCTCTGGGCAGCCTGCTCCAGGCCTCTGGCAGCCTCCCAGGGCAGAAGATCCTCCTCCTGCTGAGCTGGAACCTCCTGGGCTGCAGTTTCCATCCATTGCCTCTTGTCCTATCCCAGGGTGCAGCTGAGCAGAGCCTGGCCCTGTCCCTCTCCCTTCCTATTTCACCCCCAGCCCTCAGCTATTGATAGACATTGATCAGATCCCTCTCAGCTTTATCCTCTCCAGACTGAACACCCCCAGGGCTCTCAGCCTCTCCTCCCCAGGCAGTCTCCAGTCCCTTCAGCATCCTTGCAGCCCTCCCATGGACTCTCTCCAGCAGATCCCTGTCCCTCCTGAGCTGGGCAGCCCACAACTGGATGCAATATTGCAGGTGTGATCTAAACCAGGTCAGAGCAGAGGGGGAGGAGAACCTCCCTGGCTCTGCTGCCCACACTCCTCTGAATTCCCCCAGGACGCCCTTGGCCTTCCTGGCCCCCAGGGCACATTGCTGTCCCATGCAGCCCTTGCTGCCCCCCAGCACTCCCAGGTGCTTCTCCCTGGGGCTGCTCCCCAGCAGATCCCCTCCCAGCTGTGCTGCTGCAGTTGATTCTTCCTGCCCAGCTGCAGGACTCTGCACTGATCCTTCTTGAACCTCCTTAGCTGCCTCCCTGCCCAGCTCTCAGTCTGTCCAAGTCTCACTGCATGGCTGCACAGCCTTCAGCTGTCTCAGCCAAGCCTCCCAGCTTGGTGTCATCAGTAAAACTGATGAGCAGACTCTGTCTGTCTGTCCCCTCCTCAATGTCATTGATGAGGATGCTGAAGAGGTCTGGACCCAGCACTCATCCCTGGGGGACTCCACTGGGTACAGCTCTCCAGCAGGACCTGGCTCCATTGACCACCACCCTTTGCACTCTCTTGTGTAACCAGTTCCTAACATATTTATCACCTAAGACTTGCTTTACTTTGCCCTAACTGACCCAAATGGTGCCAGAAGACAAAGCTGTTCTCCCCAAGAAGCACCACACAAGAGAGGAGATCATCAGTTCAGGAAAGCAGAGCTTGGGTTTGCTTGATGGCAAAACAGCCATGGCAGGAAATAGGACACAGTCCTTATCTAGCCAAAGGAGCTGAGGACTGATTGCTTCATTCTTGCCATGGAAGAGGGGAAAGCCAAGGGAAATAAACTGCAGGGTCTAAACCTCAGAGCACAAACCACAGGCAGGACTTGATGGCTGCTGCTGAGAAAAGCTGCAACCTCCCTGGCTCCAGAAGGAGTCAGGACAGGCCAGGGGATGGGGATTTCAGCAGACCAATGCAGAAGTCTCTGCTCTCCTAGGGGATGGTTATGGTTTGCCCTTCATCAGCCCCTGCAGACTTCTCTCTTTACTAAGCTCTCACAGCTGATGATCAGTTCTTGAGATGCTCCTTTAGCTCTCTTATTAAGTGCTCAAGGGTTTGTTGCTTTCTCCCACATCTACTCTAGGCCATCTGACTTCCATCCCATCCATCCCACCACCTTTCACCACGCCATTTGATTGCCACTTTCAGGACCAGAATGTGCTCCCTGGTCACAAAGAGAAAGGCAATACAGAAGTGGAAAACTCTCTCCTGCTGGACTTTATTTCCTTTCCTTGCTGTTCTCTGGGCTTTTTCTCCTCAGAAATCTTCATCCTCCTTCCCTGTCTTCGAGCTTATGAGGTATTTATAGAACCTTTGTCTCTTCCTGTTTATCATCTATTTCTGTGGCTTAATCTCTCAAGTTTTATCCCCAGATGATTGTGGTGGTTCTGGTAAGGCCTCCTGCTTAATTCTGCACTTTTGCTTTCTCAAGCTGCATGACATACTTTATTTTTGGTGTTGGGCTCTTTTTTTCCAGCCCCCTCCCTGAGTCCAACAGAAATCCTGGTTTAGAGGGATTGGAAATGCAGTGCAGCTTTCTGCTGTCCCTCTGCTGCTGGCAATGTCTTTTTTATTCTCAGTAACAGCAAAAGATTCATAGAAGCACAGAATTGTCAGGGCTGGAAGGGAGCTCAAGGCTCAGCCAGTCCCAACCCCCTGCCATGGGCAGGGACACCTCACACCACAGCAGGTTGCTCACAGCCACCTCCAGCCTGGCTGCAAACACCTCCAGGCAGGAGGCTTCCACCACCTCCCTGGGCAGCCTGTGCCAGGCTCTCACCACCCTCATGGGGAACAACTTCTTCCTCACAGCCAATAGGACTCTACCCATTTCTAGTTATCTCCATTCCTCCCTGACACCCTCAGAAGTCCCTCCCCAGCTTTCCTGGAGCCCCTTTCATGCACTGGAAAGTGACACAAGGTCTCCTGGGAGCCTTCTCTCCAGGCTGCACAGCCCTGTGAGGAGAGGCTGAGGGAGCTGGGGTTGCTTAGCCTGCAGAAGAGGAGGCTCAGGGGAGACCTTCTTGCTCTCTACAGCTACCTGAAGGGAGGTTGTAGCCAGGTGGGGGTTGGTCTCTTCTTCCAGGCAAGCAGCACCAGAACAAGAGGACACAGTCTCAAGCTGTGCCAGGGGAGGTTTAGGCTGGAGGTGAGGAGAAAGTTCTTCACTGAGAGAGTTGTTGGCCATTGGGATGTGCTGCCCAGGGAGGTGGTGGAGTCCCCATCCCTGGAGGTGTTCAAGAGGTGATTGGATGTGGCACTTGGTACTATGGTCTAGTACCAGGAGGTCTTGGGTGACAGGTTGGACTTGATGACCTTTGAGGTCTTTTCCAACCTGGTTGATTCTATGAACCCCAACTCCCTCAGTCTGTCCCCATAGCAGAGCAGTTTCAGCCCTCTGCTCATGCATATCTCAAGTCCATAACTCTGCAGCCTGTGGAGCAGGATGTTGTGGGGGCCCAAGGCAAAGGCCTTGCAGAAGTCTAACAGCCACTGCCTAATTAATGTTTCCCTTTATGACCAGCTCTCAATCCCTCTGTTCCCCAATGTACCTGAGGTCCCACCTGTGCTACAGTGGTTTCAAGGAGTCTCTCTTTCATTGCAGGCCTTTCTGATTTTCCCTTTTGATGTTCAACCAAAGTTGAGCCTCTTGGAATCACAGCAGCACAGAGCTGCCAGGGTTGGAAGGGACCCCAAGGCTCAGCCAGTTCCAACCCCCCTGCCATGGGCAGGGACCCCTCACACTAGATCATCACTCTTGGTTTTAGCACAAGTTTCTCTTTCTTTGGGTGCTGCATTTCCTCCCTTGTTGCTTCTGCATTGGTCTGCTGAAATCCCCATCCCCTGGCCTGTCCTGACTCCTTCTGGAGCCAGGGAGGTTGCAGCTTTGTCTCAGCAGCAGCCATCAAGTCCTGCCTGTGGTTTGTGCTCTGAGGTTTAGACCCTGCAGTTTATTTCCCTTGGCTTTCCCCTCTTCCATGGCAAGAATGAAGCAATCAGTCCTCAGCTCCTTTGGCTAGATAAGGACTGTGTCCTATTTCCTGCCATGGCTGTTTTGCCATCAAGCAAACTCAGGCTCTGCTTTCCTGAACTGATGATCTCCTCTCTTGTGTGGTGCTTCTTGGGGAGAACAGCTTTGTCTTCCTGAACTGATGATCTCCTCTCTTGTGTGGTGCTTCTTGGGGAGAACAGCTTTGTCTTCTGGCACCATTTGGGTCAGTTAGGGCAAAGTAAAACAAGTCTTAGGTGATAAATATGTTAGGAACTGGTTACACAAGAGAGTGCAAGGGGTGGTGGTCAATGGAGCCAGGTCCTGCTAGAGAACTGTACCCAGTGGAGTCCCCCAGGGATCAGTGCTGGGTCAAGACCTCTTCAGCATCCTCATCAATGACATTGAGGAGGGGACAGACAGACAGACAGAGTCTGCTCATCAGTTTTACTGATGACACCAAGCTGGGAGGCTTGGCTGAGACAGCTGAAGGCTGTGCAGCCATGCAGTGAGACTTGGACAGACTGAGAGCTGGGCAGGGAGGCAGCTAAGGAGGTTCCAGAAGGATCAGTACAGAGTCCTGCAGCTGGGGAGGAAGAATCAACTGCAGCAGCACAGCTGGGAGGGGATCTGCTGGGGAGCAGCCCCAGGGAGAAGGAGCTGGGAGTGCTGGGGGGCAGCAAGGTCTGCAGGGCACAGCAATGTGCCCTGGGGCCAAGAAGGCCAAGGGGGTTCTGGGGGGCATGCAGAGGAGTGTGGGCAGCAGAGCCAGGGAGGTTCTCCTCCCCCTCTGCTCTGCCCTGCTGAGACCTCCCCTGGAATATTGCATCCAGTTGTGGGCTGCCCAGCTCAGGAGGGACAGGGATCTGCTGGGGAGAGGCCAAGGGAGGCTCCAAGGATGAGGAAGGGACTGGAGACTGCCTGGGGAGGAGAGGCTGAGAGCCCTGGGGCTGGTCTCACCTGAGAGTGCAGATCACACAGGAATTCATCCAGCTGGGGCTGGAAAGTCTCCAGAGCAGGAGACTCCACAACCTCTCTGGCAGCCTGCTCCAGGGCTCTGTCATCATCACAGGGAAAAGGTTTTCCCTTCTGTTCCCATGGCACCTCCTGTGCTCCAGCTGGCAGCCATTAGCCCTTGTCCTGTCTTTGGACATCTCTGGGCAGAGCCTGGCTCCATCCCTTCACATCTCTATCACCAGCAATGAGGTCAACCTCAGGCTCCTCTGCCCCAGGCTAAAGAGCCCTCAGCTCCCTGAGCCTGGCCTCATCAGGGAGGTGTTTTACTGCTTGCATCATCTTTGTGCCTCTGCTCTGGACTCTTTTCAAGCAGCTCCCTGCCCCTTTCCATATCAAGCTGCATGAGGTAAGAATGTTGAAGCATTTCAGGTAGGAACATCCTTTTCAAACCACTCTGATGCTGTGCACCATTCTGCTGGGATGTTTAACAGCCTCTGCTTCAGGACTAGGCTGAAATGCAGAAGTCCTGTGACTAATGCTATGAGGACAGACTGAGGGAGCTGGGGCTGCTCAGTCTGGAGAGGAGAAGGCTCCCAGGAGACCTAATTGTGGCCTTCCAGGATCTGAAAGGGGTTCCAAGAAAGCTGGGGAGGGACTTCTGAGGGTGTCAGGGAGGGATAGGAGCAGGGGGAATGGAGCAAAGCTAGAAATGGGTGGGTTGAGATTGGCTGTGAGGAAGAAGTTGTTGCCCATGAGGGTGGTGAGAGCCTGGCACAGGCTGCCCAGGGAGGTGGTGGAAGCCTCCTGCCTGGAGCTGTTTGCAGCCAGGCTGGAGGTGGCTGTGAGCAACCTGCTGTGGTGTGAGGTGTCCCTGCCCATGGCAGGGGGTTGGGACTGGCTGAGCCTTGAGCTCCCTTCCAAGCCTGAGAGTTCTGTGACAATCCTCCAGCAAAGAGGAGGCTCTGCAGAGGAGTTGTGTCTCTTGTGCTTCCATGCAGAGGGCAAAAGGGAAAATACAGCCTGTTGTAATAACACAGGAGCAAGTGAGCTCACCCTGTATTTATTAGGGACTGCCAAAGGAACCTTCTCCAGTACAATAACTCTCAATACATAGCTGTGGAAGCAGAGAAAAGCAGCAGGCTCAATTGAACCGTGGAGCAACTTTTATCTTGTGGTATGAAGAGCTTTGTCACAAGCAGTGATTCAGTGGTGCTCTGCTCTCAGATGTCTTCAGTGAAGCAAAAATACAAAGGAAGGGTTTGCTCACAGATAGGATGCCTGGGAGAGCAGGGGGTGCAACAGGCACCATGTTGAGGAATGGCTTGTAAAGACATGGTTCTATGGAACAATGGTTTGAACAAGAGCATGTAGGCCGCACTCCATCTTGTTATTTACTGCTCACAGTAAGCTAGTGTGTTGATGCAGCCAGGCCACCATGGCCTTGTAGCTGTGCTTGCAGCTGCCTGCAAAGGATAACAGGATACCAAAGCAAGGTCACTACGCCCTTACAGGCGATAACAAGTAAAGAAGAATGTAAAACAGAATTCTTGTGATTATCTCATCAGGATGGGAAAGCAGGATGTTTAACCGCAGAAGGTGGGATCGGCAGCTAGGCTACTGTATATAAGAAGTGTCTGATGCTCAATAAAGTTGGATTTCGTGGATCATATTGATCGTTTGCGACCCCTTCTTGCGGCAAGTGGCGCCTTGAACAGGGACCTTCCTTTGGAACGACACTTCCGAAGACAGAGAGCGGCGTTCACCGAAGCCCAAGTCGTAAGATTTCCGGCACCGGTTCTGGCAGCACCGGCGGCGAGCTCGGACCAATAGGGGGGAGCGCGCTCGGACCAACAGGGGGGAGCGTGGCCGATCGATCACCAAAGAAGCTCGGGCAAACGCAGAGCGGGATCGATTGCTGAAGACGCTGCAAAGTCTGGGAGACTGCCATACAGTCGGGGAGACTGCCTGTGCGCACAGGTATCCATGCAAAATGGGAAGGCAGGCGGCGTAGGATTTATTTAAGTGTTTTTTAGAAAAACGCAAAGTATCAGGCATTGATCTGAAAAAGGAATTAGAAGGGTTATTGTGTATAATTTGCTAGCGGAGATAGTTATTCTGATGAAACTTATTTGGAGAGACTATGGAAACAGACTGTGGGACTGGGTCACTACCAAGCTGCAAAAGCCGTGGCGAGAATGCATAAACTGTATTAAGAAATATCAACTAGAACAGCGAATGGCTGCTGCAGTTACAGCAAAGTTCTATCTGAGTTGCAGCCGGACGATGTGTTTCAAAGTATCGACCGATCGACCGGGGCTGCCCCCGATACATCTTACGGCGGCCACATCGCGTTTTGCTAGCCAGCACTACTGTCTGCACCCAGCGGGAAAAAGCCGAGAAAAATCAGCTCAGTGCGTTCGATCTCGTTCATGAACACCTTTCTCTGATATCGCCAGCGAGGGCTCGGACTCGGAGGACCACAACACCGACAGCGAGGAATTCAAACAGGGCCGACTTTGCTTAACGGCCCCTCTGAGAAACAGCGGAGCGCTTGGGGGCTCGCGGTGACGGCGTTCTTACCACCGCACCCCGCCCGCGATGGCTCCGACCAAGGCAGTACCGACTGACGCACCACTGATACCGGCACTGACAGCAGCGGCAGCCCAGCGGCGGCCGCTTGCCCGGCCCCCATCCCTTTCCCCCGCAGAGGCTCGCACCAGCGACCCCACTTCCCAGTGGCTTTAGCCGCAACTCTGCTCTGATTTAAAGCAACAGTGCTAATTTTCTCATTTCTGGTTGTAATGTCTTTCAGAGATTTGTTATTTAGAGTTTTGCTAAGTTTTTGTAATAAGAATGATGACTGGTACGCATTTGGCACTTGTGGGTGGTCAATACATAGCCATTGTGCTAAGGTGTGAAGATTTGTTATTTAGAGTTTTGCTGGGTTTTCCTGGTGAGCATAGTGAATGGTATGCATTTAGTACTTGTGGGAAGTTAATGCATAGTGGTTGTACTGAGGTGTGAGTACTTGGTGATGAGTTCACCTTGTGAGATTTTCTTTTGGTTCGAACCTTCTTGTCTTTGTTTTTTTTTTGTGTCTGCCTAGGCATTTCAAAGGAGCTCCATGTAATATTGTAATAATGTTAAGGTTTGTAGTGAATAGGTATTCATTTTCTAAGGTATTCTTTAGCTAATGTAATGTCTTTAGATTTCTTTCTTAGACATAGCCTACCAAAAAAAAAAAAAAAAAAAAAAAAAAAAAAAAAAATTGTAAAAAAAAGGGTAACAAATGCAAAGAACAAAAATTTTAAAATGGTAAACAAAAAGGTATCAAGTGTAAAGAAAAAGTTTAAACATAGACTTTGGATACAAAAAATAGAGTACTAAATAACAGAATAAAGTACTGAATACCAGAATAATAAACAAGAAGAGCAACAATAAAAATAAAAATATTAAAACCAAAATATGACAAGCTAAAAAATCATAAGGTTTGCTGACAAAATAGCTGTTAACAAAAGCGTAAGAATTGCTAGTAATAAATAAAAAATAAGGATTATCAAGACTACTAGATTAAAACAGAAACTCTATAAAAAAAAAAAAAAAAAAAAAAAAAAAAAAAAAGAGGAAGACATCAGGAAGGTTAAGATGCACAATAATAATGAAGGGAATTAGTGGAGAAGCAGGTTGCAAATGTAGTAGAAAGGCAAAGATACAAAATGAAAATGGAGAATAGATTAAATGAACTAAACGTGCAAAAAAAAAAAAATTGAAAAATATAAGATCAAAATAAAAGATTCAATACTAGAGTAAAAAAAAGAGAAAAGAAAAAATACATTAAAGTTAAAAATTAAAAGGTGATTAGTATAACAAATTAAAATACAGATTAAAAATTACAATGACAAAATACAAATAATAATTAGGAAAGTAAACAAGAAATAAATTTTAAAAACAAATGACAAGTAGGTCGCCTCAAGCTTTCTCTCCTGCTACCTGTGATCATCGCAATAAACAACAGCAGAGGAATCAAGACCATGAGGACACAGCACTGCCCATGAAGCTGAACATCGATCATCTGGGATCACAAACGCCATTCAGAAGAATGTACCATGGCACCATGTGAATTAGGACTGAATACTATGGTTGTTTGAATAACTTTGTCTTCTCTCTTGTTAACTAGGGATAAAGTTTCATCTTTACATTTTGCCAAACAAAAACTGAACCAAAACAAAATCAAAACAAAAAAAAAGGGGGAAAGAGAGAATACCCCCACAGCAGAAAAAGTTAGCTCATGGTAACCCTAGAGATGCTGTAACCCTAGAAGTGCTGTAACCCTCTCACCACAAGACACACAGCGCAACTGTCATGAAAATGACAGTCAGCAAACCTGCCTAGCAGTGACCTCAGCGACTGTCACGATGACCCAAGATGTCAACAGAAAGCATCTAACTTCTAACTGAGTGTCGTGACTGCTTAACTGTTGTGTAAATATTAAGAGATTAGAATTACTAGGATGAGCAAAAACACCTTATTTTGTGTAATTTTATATTGGGCAAGCAATGAAGCTCTTTTTGCTCTTGCTGTTTTCCTGCAGATTTCTGTCTGTGAAGCTAGAGCCTGGCCAGATCTACCTTTACAGATTAAAGAAATCTTGCTGCCATTAAGCAGTTGATGATTTTTGACCATCCTAGAGAAAATAAAAATGCAACATACCCCTAAAAGCAGATTGTAAAAGAGTGCTAAGGATTGCATTTGTGTCTTAATCTCTGTGTGCAATGTGTTCAGGCATAATCAAATCTTCTCTGTCTATAAGTGAAATGTAAAGATTGGAACTATTAAGATCTAAGTTCTTCTTTACAATGTCTGTTATCTTTGACCATGTGTTATGCCAACGCTGTTAGAGTATTCTAACCAGTTCAACTTAAGCACCATGCCCTGTATGGGTGACATGGGCCAACGTGACAGGCAGTAACAAATTTTGTTTGAGCTTATAGACAGTGGGTTATACAATTGATAGAAGAAGTTTTAAGGTTTTTAGGTATCATTGTGTTAATTTTGATTATTGATAAGCCTGAATGTATTGTGTAGAGTTATATAAGGCCTTATTTGTATTAAAGAAAACGGGGGAATTGTTGAGGAATGGCTTGTAAAGACATGGTTCTATGGAACAATGGTTTGAACAAGAGCATGTAGGCCGCACTCCATCTTGTTATTTACTGCTCACAGTAAGCTAGTGTGTTGATGCAGCCAGGCCACCATGGCCTTGTAGCTGTGCTTGCAGCTGCCTGCAAAGGATAACAGGATACCAAAGCAAGGTCACTACGCCCTTACAGGCGATAACAAGTAAAGAAGAATGTAAAACAGAATTCTTGTGATTATCTCATCAGGATGGGAAAGCAGGATGTTTAACCGCAGAAGGTGGGATCGGCAGCTAGGCTACTGTATATAAGAAGTGTCTGATGCTCAATAAAGTTGGATTTCGTGGATCATATTGATCGTTTGCGACCCCTTCTTGCGGCAGCACCAGAGCTCTAACACCAGTCACAGAATGGTAGGGGTTGGAAGGGACCTCAAAGGCTCATCCAGTCCAACCCCTCTGGAAGACCAGGATCACCTGGGACAGGGCACACAGGAACACATCCAGGTGGGGTTGCAATGTCTGCACAGAGGGAGACTCCACAGCCCCCCTGGGCAGCCTGCTCCAGGCCTCTGGCACCCTCACACTGAGAAGAAATCCTTCCTCCTGTTTCCATGGCACTTCCTCTGGCTCAGCTTCCAGCACTGCCCCTTGGGCTGGCATTGGGCAGCCCCCAGCAGAGCCTGGCTCCTGGGCTGCAGTTTCCATCCATTGCTCCTTGTCCTGTCCCAGGGTGCAGCTGAGCAGAGCCTGTCCCTGTCCCTTCCTTCCTGATCCCCAGCCCTCAGCTATTGATAGACATTGATCAGATCCCTCTCAGCCTTCTCTCCAGACCAAACAGCTCCAGGGCTCTCAGCCTCTCCTCCCTAGGCAGTGCTGCAGTCCCTTCAGCATCCTTGGAGCCCTCCCTAGGACTCCCAGGGTGTTAGGGGTTGGAAGGGACCTTTGGAGATCTTCCAGGCCAACCTCCCTGGCAGAGCAGGAGCACAGAATCCAGCACAGGTCACACAGGAACACATCCAGATGGGGCTTGAAAGGCTCCAGAGAAGAAGAGACCTAAGAGACTCTCATGATTCTATAAGAGAAGGCTGTTAGACATGCAAGGGCATTAATTGTGAAGGTAAGATCTGCCTTAAAGCAAATAACTGAGCTGTTGTGGGTGGGATATTTGCTGAGCTCAAGAGAGTGCACTGCCACACTCATCCCTTGAGCAGTGTGGCACAAAGATGTGCTTGCAGGCAGCACTGATCCCTCTGTTGCAGCCTGCCCTCCCTTCCCCTGCTCTGACAATCAATTACTGGAGTGACTGCCTGGTAAAACACTGCAAATGACATTGCAGGGAAGGGAGCTGAAAGCTTTTGCTTGCATCCAGGGTGAGGGAGTTGCAGTGTCGACAGCACCAGGTGATTGAAGCCCTGTGCCAGGCAGCACTTCAGCTGTCAAGTTTGATCTGCTCAAGGTACAGGTCCCATCCTTTAAGTGTTAAATTGACTGAGCACTGCAATGCAAACAAGATCTCACACAGGTGTGTGGAGGTTACCTTACAGCAATCTTCCACTCTCAGATCATAGAATCACAGAGCTCTCAGGCTTGGAAGGGAGCTCAAGGCTCAGCCAGTCCCTACCCCCTGCCATGGCCAGGGACACCTCACACCACAGCAGGTTGCTCACAGCCACCTCCAGCCTGGCTGCAAACACCTCCAGGCAGGAGGATTCCACCACCTCCCTGGGCAGCCTGTGCCAGGCTCTCACCACCCCCATGGGGAACAACTTCTTCCTAATGTCTAATCTAAATCTCCACTCCTCTAGCTTGGATCCATTCCCCCTGGTCCTATCACTGCCTGACAGCCTCAAAAGTCCCTCCCCAGCTTTCTTGTAGCCCCCTTCAGCTGCTGGAAGGCCACCAGAAGGTCTCCTCAGAGCAATGTGATGCAATTGATTTGAATCACAGAATCATAGCATGGTCTGGATTAGAAGGCAACTCCAAAGCTCATCCAGTCCAACCCCTCTGCACTCAGCAGGGACATCCCCCACTGGATCAGGTTGCCCAGAGCCCTGTCCAGCCTCAGCTTGAATAGCTCCAGGGATGGAGCCTCAACCACCTCCCTGGGCAATCAGTGTTCCATCAACTTCATGGTGCAGAACTTGCTCCTAACATCCAATCTAAGTCTCCTCTTCATGGGTTTGAAGCCATTGCCCCTGGTCCTGTCCCTGCAGGCCTTTGCAAACAGTCTCTCTCCATCCTTCTTGTAGCTCCCTTCAGGTCCTGGCAGGCTGCTATTAGGTCTCCCTGGAGCCTTCTCCTCTCCAGGCTGAACACCCCCAGCTCCCTCAGCCTCTCCTCACAGCTCCCTGAAAGCATTTGCCACAGCTTGACTTGCAGTCAAGACAAACAAACCACAGCTGTCCTTGAATTTGGTAGGGAGTTTAGACTTAAAGAAAATTACCTCCAACCTTCCCAGCTTCCTAGAGACTCCAGCTTAAAATCCTGTCCAACTTCATTCTGCAAAGCTTATGTTAATAAATGGCTCTGCAACCCAAAGCTCAGCAGAGCAGGCACACTTCCAGCTCCCTCCAAGTCTGCAAGATTAATGTGACTGAATCCTGGGCTGTGATGGTTCCACCTCATGAAGCTTTCTAAAGCATAATTTGATATTCTACCTATTTTTAAGTTCTCCTCTCTTAAACTTAGTTGTGTGCACTTGACTCACAGAACCACAGAAACATTCAGGCTGGAGAAGAGCCTCAGGGTCATCAAGGCCAACCCTGAACCCTGCTCTGCAAGGCTCAGCCCTAAACCACAGCCCCAAGCACCACAGCCAAACCACCTCCAAACACAGCCAGCCTTGGGCACTCCACCACCTCCCTGGGCAGCACATCCCAAGCCCTGACCACTCTGCAGGGGGAAAAACTCTTCCTGCTCTCCAGGCTGAACCTCCCCAGGGGCAGCTTGAGGCCATTGCCTCTTCTTCTGTCACTCCTGACCTGGGAGCAGAGCCCAGCAGCAGCCTCTCCACAAGCTCCTTGCAGGGAGCTGGAGGCAGCCAGGAGGTCTCCCCTCAGCCTCCTCTCTTTCCCACTAACCATCCCCAGCTCCTTCAGCCTCTCTCCAGCACATTTCTTCCCCAGGCCCTTCCCAGCTTCCTTGCCCTGCTCTGCCCTGGCTCCAGCACCTCCACAGCTCTCTTGCCTTGAGCTGCCCAGAGCTGGACACAAGCCTGGAGGTGTGGGCTGCCCAGAGCTGAGTGCCAGGGGACAATCCCCTCCCTGCTGCTGCTGGCCACAGCATTGCTGAGCCCAGCCAGGAGGCCTTTGGCTCTCTTGGACCCCTGGGCACACTGCTGCCTCCTCTTCAGCTGCTTGGCCATTGGAGCCCCCAGGTCCCTTGGTGCCAGCAGCTTTGCAGCCACACTGCCCCAAGCCTGGAGCCTTGCTCTGGGGTGGGATGGCTTCAGCTGTCTTTGTGCTGCTCTCAATCAGTTTTCATCCAACTGGCAGAGCTACACACAACTGATTTCTGTTCAGAAGTGCCCTGGCTGGTTCCCTTCAAAGCAAGGGGTCACTGCAGTCTAACAACTTCCCCTCTTGATGTTCTTGAACCACATTCTTAGGCTCAGTTATTTTTAGCTTGCCATCCACTTCTAAATTGCTGGGGAGAAACATTGCTCTTATGATAACATTTGCTTGTGGTCTCAGCTCTCTGGGGTGTGAGGATTGATTTCCTTCATCTGAAGGAATTAATCTTAATGAGCATTTCAGGGCTTGATTTGACAATTACTGCCAAGGCTCTTTGGCCACTTTGTCCTTACTTTGGTAGTGCTCCTGTTTGGCTTGCTCACTAAAGCAGCCTTTCTGCACCCAGAAGCTGGGAAGGAGACTCAGATCTGTTGGATGTTCCAGTGGGTGAAATAAGACACAAATGAGGTCACATATCAGGAGAGGAATAATTATTTCTTGCAGACTAAACAGACAAAGAAGGAAAATAGCAATAAAAGCTAGAAATGGGGAGATTGAGATTGAGCCCAGTTCTGGGCTCCTCAGTTTAGGAAAGAGGTTGAGTTGCTGGAAGGTGTCCAGAGAAGGGCCAGGAGGAGGAGCAGAGGGCTGGAGCTGCTCTGCTGTGAGCACAGACTGAGGGAGTTGGGGTTGTGCAGGCTGGAGAGGAGAAGGCTCCCAGGAGACCTCATTGTGGCCTTCCAGGACCTGAAGGGGGCTGCAAGAAAGCTGGGGAGGGACTCTTTAGGGTGTCAGGGAGGGATAGGAGCAGGGGGAATGGAGCAAAAGTAGCAATGGGGAGATTAAGATTGGCTGTGAGGAAGAAGTTGTTGCCCATGAGGGTGGTGAGAGCCTGGCACAGGCTACCCAGGGAGGTGGTGGAAGCCTCCTGCCTGGAGGTGTTTGCAGCCAGGCTGGAGGTGGCTGTGAGCAACCTGCTGTGGTGTGAGGTGTCCCTGCCCATGGCAGGGGGCTGGGACTGGCTGAGCCTTGAGGTCCCTTCCAACCCTAACATCCTGTGAGTCTGTGAGCCTGTAAGAAGCCTTTTAGTGACTCTGGTCAGGTAGTTGCTGCTCAGATTGTTAAGAGAGCACTCCGAGAAGGTAAGGCCTTGACAGAGAATCCAAAAGTCATTCTTCTCATGAGGCTACACTGTGAAAGAATTCTCATGCCAGACCCTCTTTTTGAGGATGGCTCAGCAGAGGATATGTCTGGAATTGAAAAGCCTGTGAAAAGAAAGTTGCTAGCATGAACACTCACCCATCAGCAGGACTGGAAGGGTGCTGACTTCCTACGAGAGCCCAGAGGCAGAGCAGATAAATTACTAACTGTAACTTTAAGCAAGAGTTTATTGATTTCCTTGCTGCCAAGGCAGAGCAGGGACAGGCTGGAGAGCAGCCCTGGACAAAAGGCCTTGGGGGTGCTGGGGGAGGAGAAGCTCCACAGGAGCCAGCAGTGAGCTCTTGCAGCCCAGAGAGCCAAGCAGAGCCTGGGCTGCAGCAAGAGAAGTGTGGCCAGCAGGGCAGGGAGGGGATTCTGCCCCTCTGCTCCACTCTCTCTGCTCTCCAGCAGATCACCTCCCAGCCTGTCCTGCTGTAGTCTATTTTTCCTTCCCAGATGAAGTACCCCATGCAGGGTTTGGTTTGGTTTGGTTTGGTTTGGTTTGGTTTGGTTTGGTTTGGTTTGGTTTGGTTTGTCTTGGGTTTGGTTGGGTTGGGTTGGTTTGCTTTGCTTTGCTTTTGCTTTGCTTTTGCTTTGACTTGATTTGATTTTGCTTTGCTATGCTTGGCTTTGCTTTACTTTTGCTTTGCTTTGATTTGATTTTGCTTTGCTTTTGGTTTGCTTTGCTTTTGCTTTGCTCTGATTTGATTTTGCTTTGCTTTTGTTCTGCTTTGCTTTTGCTTTGCTTTGCTTTTGCTTTGCTTTGCTTTTGCTTTGCTTTGCTTTTGCTTTGCTTTGCTCTGCTTTGGCTTTGCTTTTGCTCTGCTTTGCTTTTGCTTTGCTTTTGCTTTGCTTTTGTTCTGCTTTGCTTTTACTTTTCTTTTGCTTTGCTTTGCTTTCCTTTTCTTTGCCTTGTTTTTGCTTTGCCTTGCTTTTGCTTTGCTTTTCTTTGCCTTTGCTTTACTTTGCTTTTGCTTTGCCTTTGCTTTACTTTGCTTTTGCTTTGCTTTGCTTTGCCTTTCTTTTGTTTTGCTTTTCTTTGCCTTTGCTTTACTTTGCTTTTGCTTTGCTTTGCCTTTCTTTTGCTTTGCTTTTGCTTTGCTTTGCTTTGCCTTTTTGGAGGCAAAAGGTCCAGCTTTAAACCAAATCAGTCAAATAAATGACTTTTATTCCTCCCCTTTGCTTTTGTTTTTCTTTTAAGCTGCAAACTCGACTCACTTGGCAGGATTCAGGTCACCTCAACAGGTGAAGGCAGGCTGCTGAAGCCAAGAGGAGAAGAATTTAATCAGGCTGCACACCCTGTTGATGGATTATGATTAACAGCACTTTGTTTCTGATGAAGAAAAATCTTTGGATAGCTTTTTGGAAAGCACTTTAACGAAGATTAAAGGACCTCATTATATTAAGGCTAATTAGAGCCTCCAGCTGTTTGGTAAATCAAGAGGGCCTCCCACTAATGTGCAGTGCAACTGTGGGTACTTCTGGTAGCCTTGTTTTTCAATTAGAGGATGTTCATTGCTGCCTACAGGTGTTCAGCCTCCACAGCTTGCTGTCTTTCTCAGGTAACAAACTGAGTATTTATCCCACTTCAGCTGAGAGGTTCCTGCTGCTGGAAGCTTTTGTCACAACGTTGGCCATGCACATGAGAGCCCAATCCACATTCAGTTCTTTTCGTCACAGAATCGACCAGGCTGGGAAAGACCTCAGAGATCATCAAGTCCAACCTCTCACCTGATACCTAACTGCTCCTGACCACTAAACCATGGCTCCAAGTGCCACATCCAAGCCTTTCTTCAACACCTCCAGGGATGGGGACTCCACCACCTCCCTAGGCAGCACATCCCCATGGCCAATCTCTCTTGCTGGGAAGAACTTTCTCCTCACCCCCAGCCTAAACCTCCCCTGGCACAGCTTGAGACTGTGTCCTCTTGTTCTGCTGCTTGCCTGGGAGAAGAGACCAACCCCCACCTGGCTACAACCTCCCTTCAGGGAGTTGGAGAGAGCAAGAAGGTCTCCCCTGAGCCTCCTCTTCTGCAGGCTAAGCAACCCCAGCTCCCTCAGCCTCTCCTCACAGGGCTGTGCTCCAGACCCCTCCCCAGCTTTGTTGCCCTTCTCTGGACACCTTTCAGCAGCTCAACCTCTTTCCTAACCTGAGGAGCCCAGAACTGGACACAGGACTCCAGGTGTGGCCTGAGCAGTGCTGAGCACAGGGCACAATGACCTCCCTGCTCCTGCTGGCCACACTGTTCCTGATGCAGGCCAGGATGCCCTTGGCCTTCTTGGCCCCCTGGGCAGTTGCAGACAGCAAGAAGGCCTCCCCTGAGCCTCCTCTTCTCCAGGCTAAGCAGCCCCCTCCTGCATGATGCTGATCACACCAGCTCTTGGCTCCTAGAGTCCTTCAGGTGTTATGCTATGAAGATATTAAGAATCATATCACAGAGTCATGCAGTAGCTTAGGTTGGAAGGGACCTCAGAGATTACCTACAGCACCCTCCCTACCCTGGGCTGTGACGCTTCCCAGCTAGGCTCAGCTGCTCAAGGCCTCCTCTGACCTGGCCTTGGACACCACCATGGAGGGGGGACCCACAGCCTCTCTGGGCAGCCAGAGTCTTCCCATCCTCACTCTCAAGAATGTCTTCCTAATCTCCTAGTCTAAATTACTTTTCATTTTCTCTGTGAAATTCCTTTCTTTAAGCCTTCATGTCTGAAGATCTTTCTCAGCTCCAGTCTAACCCTGCTCTCCTTCACCTTCAAATCATTCCCCCTTGTCCTGTCTCTAGACACATGAGAAGTCCCTCTCCAGCCTTCTTGAAGGAGCCCTTCAGCTCTTGGAAGGCAGCTGAAAGGTTCCCCCAGACTTTTCTCCAGGCTGAATGACCCCAACTCCCTCAGCCCATGCTCACAACACAGGAACAGCAGAACAGTACTCAGCATTGGAGGTGGGATCACAGCAGACCAGAAACAAGGGGCAGAATCCCTGCTCTTGCCCTGCTGCCCACTCTCCTCTTCATCCCAAGCACTGCTATAGGCTGGGCAGGGACTGGCTGGAGAGAAGCCCTGGAGAAAAGGACCTGGGGGTGCTGGGGGAGGAGAAGCTCCACAGGAGCCAGCAGGGAGCACTTGCAGCCCAGAGAGCCAAGCAGAGCCTGGGCTGCAGCAAGAGAAGTGTGGCCAGCAGGGCCAGGGAGGGGATTCTGCCCCTCTGCTCCACTCTGCTGAGACCACAGCTGCAGCTCTGGGGCCAGCTCTGGAGCCTCTGTGCCAGGAAGGCTCTGGAGGTGCTGGAAGGTGTCCAGAGCAGGGCCACAAGGAGGAGCAGAGGGCTGGAGCTGCTCTGCTGTGAGCACAGACTGAGGGAGTTGGGGTTGTGCAGGCTGGAGAGGAGAAGGCTCCCAGGAGACCTCATTGTGGCCTTCCAGGATCTGCAGGGTGCTCCAAGAAAGCTGTGGAGGGACTTTTGAGGGTGTTGGGGAGGGATAGGAGCAGGGGGGATGGAAAATAAACTAGAAATGTATAGATTGAGATTGGCTGTGAGGAAGAAGTTGTTCCCCATGAGGGTGGTGAGAGCCTGGCCCAGGCTGCCCAGGGAGGTGGTGGAAGCCTCCTGCCTGGAGGTGTTTGCAGCCAGGCTGGAGGTGGCTGTGAGCAAGCTGCTGTGGTGTGAGGTGTCCCTGCCCATGGCAGGGGGCTGGGACTGGCTGAGATCCTTGAGGTCCCTCCCAGCCCTGAGAGTTCTGTAATTGCTTGCCTGCTGCCTAGGTTACCATTTGCCTTCTGGGCTGCATGAGCACACTGCACATTTAGCTTTGCTACCCTTCCAGACTATCAATCTGCCTTCTTCTGCTGCCTCTTCTGTATTGTCAGACTCCACAGCAGCACTTCAAGAGTCATGTCTGCTAAGTCACTGTGTTATGAAAACTGCAGATAGCAGACATGGAGATTAGAGGCACCAGCCCCCAGTGTGCTGCTTCAGGTGCTGTGCTGCTTCCCAGACATCAGTGAAGCCTGACTGAAGGAGGATTTGAAGTGACAGGGAGGATATGCTTCTGTTGCAAGCTCTGTATGGAGTGACAGATCTGTTATGCTTCTCTTACAAACTCTGCATTGAGAACCTCTCCTGGAATAGGTTGAATCATGTAAGAGTCACAAACTGCTGTCACTGCTGTTGTCATTTCATACCTGCTAAGGGCTGGCATTTCCAAACTGTGTAATCCCTGTTCTTTGGGTAGGAAAACCAAAGCAAAACAAACCCAAACAAAGCAAACACAAACAAAAGAGACAAGGAGGAAAATTGTCCCCCTCCAGAACAGCCTTGCTTCCTAAGAGCTCTTTTGGCTTACAGAAACATAAGAGCAAGTGCCAGGCCCTGCATTAGGATCAGGGCAATCCCAAGCACCAACAGAGGATGGGCAGGGATGGGACTGGCTGGAGAGTAGCCCTGAAGAAAAGGCCCTGGGGGTGCTGGGGAAGGAGAAGCTCCACAGGAGCCAGCAGGGAGCACTTGCAGCCCAGAGAGCCAAGCAGAGCCTGGGCTGCAGCAAGAGAAGTGTGGCCAGCAGGGCAGGGAGGGGATTCTGCCCCTCTGCTCCACTCTGCTGAGACCACAGCTGCAGCTCTGGGGCCAGCTCTGGAGCCTCTGTGCCAGGAAGGCTCTGGAGGGGCTGGAAGGTGTCCAGAGCAGGGCCAGGAGGAGGAGCAGAGGGCTGGAGCTGCTCTGCTGTGAGGACAGACTGAGGGAGTTGGGGTTGTGCAGGCTGGAGAGGAGAAGGCTCCCAGGAGACCTCATTGTGGCCTTCCAGGATCTGCAGGGGGCTCCAAGAAAGCTGGGGAGGGACTTTTGAGGGTGTCAGGGAGGGATAGGAGCAGGGGGAATGGAGCAGAACTAGAAATGGGGAGATTGAGATTGGCTGTGAGGAAGAAGTTGTTGCCCATGAGGGTGGTGAGAGCCTGGCACAGGCTGCCCAGGGAGGTGGTGGAAGCCTCCTGCCTGGAGGTGTTTGCAGCCAGGCTGGAGGTGGCTGTGAGCAACCTGCTGTGGTGTGAGGTGTCCCTGCCCATGGCAGGGGGTTGGGACTGGCTGAGCCTTGAGGCCCCTTCCAGCCCTGCCAGTTCTGTGATTTGACAGCTGAAAGGTTTGTGAAAAGCCTTTGAAACCTGAAAATATTTTACCTTCTTGAGAAGTGAGAGCAGAACCACCAAGAGCAGCTGACAAATGTGGCTGCTGATCAGCTGCTGTGCCACACAATTGCAAGGTGCAGCAAGTGACATGGAAGGCAATCAATTAAAAAGAAGCTAAATATCTCCCTTTTTTTACACAATGGTTATCACCCTCTGCCTTTCATTGCTGCAAGCTCCAATTAGCACAAAGGGGTTTAGTATTACAGGATTAATTCTGTGAACAGCTGAGAGAACACTTTCAGATAAGATAAATCCCCCTCAGGAAGGGGAGGAAAGCTCTCAGCCTGGAGGTGCTCAAGGCCTCAGGTTAGGTCAGGCTTTGAGCAGCTTGGTCTAGGGGGAGGTGTCCCTGCCCTTGGCAGGGGGGTTGGAACCAGATCATCTCTAAGGTCCCTTCCAACCCAAACTATTCTGTGACTATTTAACTGGGAAGCAGTTTCTGGTGTGGTTGCAGTCAGGATTACCTTCTGACACACGATTATAGGATCACAGAATGGTCAGGGCTGGAAGGGAGCTCAAGGCTCAGCCAGTCCCAGCCCCCTGCCATGGGCAGGGACACCTCACACCACAGCAGGCTGCTCACAGCCACATCCAGCCTGGCCTTCAGAAGGTTCAGGGGGTTGGAGCAGCTCTGCTACCAGGACAGGCTGAGGGAACTGGGGGAGTATCAGATTGGAGGGGAGAAGTCTCCAGGGAGAACAAATAATTTTCCAGTACCTGAAGGGTGCTACAAAATGGATGGAGAGAGACCTGCAGGGATATGATGAGGGCCAATGGCTTCTAACTAAAGAAGAGACCTCCAGAGCTCATCCAATCCGACCTCTCTGCACTCAGCAGGGACATCCTCAACCAGATCAGGTTGCCCAGAGCCCTGTCCAGCCTCACCTTCAATATCTCCAGGGCTGGAGCCTCAGCCACCTCCCTGGGCAACCTGCTGCAGGGTTCCAGCAGCCTCCTGGTGCAGAACTTGTTCCTCACATCCAATCTCAATCTGCTCTGCTCTGGTTTGGAGTCGCTGTCCCTGGTCCTGTCCCTGCAGGACTTTGCACACAGTCTCTCTCCATCTTTCTGGTAGCCTCCTTCAGGTCCTGGCAGGCTGCTATCAGATATCCCTGGAGCCTTCTCTTGTCTAGGCTGAACACCCCCAGCTCTCTCAGCCTGTCCTCATAGCAGAGCTGCTCCAACCCCCTGAGCATTTTCATGGCCTTCTCTGGACCCTCTCCATCAGGTCCAAGTCCCTCCTGTGCTGAGGGCTCCAGCCCTGGACTCAGTCATTTTAAAACGCATGGAACCAAGGTTGAGGGCAGCTGTGTCTGTGCATACTAACACCACCTTCTACCAAGCTCAGAACCTCTCAGCTCTCTCCAGCAGCTGGGCCATCCTTTGGGTTGTTTTAACCTGAGAAAGGAGGCGTGCAGGAGGCAGCATGATAAGAATGTGAAATCAGAAGCTGTTTAACGAAGCTAAAGTGGATGGGGAGGACAGAGGAGCTGTAGGCTGAGCAATCTCCCATCCAGGTTGCAGGCTCCTTCCATTATTTATCCCAGACTCTATCTTTAAAGGCAGGGAGCTTGTGCATGCCTGCAGCATGGAAATTTTCCAGGTGTTAGGAGGTGAACTTCCCTGGGCTGCTCAGGGACCTAATTTGAGTGAGCTAAGGAGGTGCTCCAGGTGTGAGCTGTGCAGGTATGAATGACAACTCACTCTGCTGGAAGCAAAAAGCACAAGAGGGTTTGGGTTGGATGAGGCTGTGAATGCTTAGCATCATGCAATCTTGGAGTCACAGGATGGTCCTAGTTGGAAGGGACTTCCAGAGCATATCCAGTTCAACCCCTTCTGCAGCCAGCAGGGACATCCCCAGCTAGATCAGGTTGCCCAGAGCCCTGTCCAGCCTCACCTTCAATATCTCCAGGGATGGAGCCTCAACCACCTCCCTGGGCAACCTGTTCCAGTCTTCCACCACCCTCCTGGTGCAGAACTTGTTCCCCACATCCTGTGACCTCCTCTCATTTGAAACCATTGCCCCTTGCCCTATCACTGCAGGCCTCTGTAAACCATCTCTCTGCAGCCTCCTTGTAGTACCCTCAGCAAGTTCTCTGATGCTGCAAAACTTGGGAATGTGACTGGCACCCCTCAGGCTGTGCTGCCCTCACCAAGTCCAACCTATCACCCAGCACCATCTGATCAACTCAACCATGGCACCACCTCAGCCAGGCTCTTCCTAAACACCTCCAGGGATGGGGACTCCACCACCTCTCTGGGCAGCACATTCCAATGATGAACAACTCTCTCCATGAAGAACTTTCTCCTCACCTCCAGCCTAAACCTCCCCTGGCACAGCTTGAGATTGTGTCCTCTTGTTCTAGTGCTGGCTGCCTGGGAGAAGAGACCAAGCTCTGCCTGGCTACAACCTCCCTGCAGGCCGCTGGAGAGAGCAAGAAGGTCTCCCCTGAGCCTCCTCTTCTCCAGGCTAAGCAACCCCAGCTCCCTCAGCCTCTCCTCCCAGGGCTGTGCTCCAGACCCCTCCCCAGCCTCATTGCCCTTCTCTGGACAACTTAAAGTTCCTCAATGTTGCTATAGATGACTCCAGGTAAAAGTTTCTGGTCACAATTTTATTGGCAATGAAAGACCATGAAAAGGCAATAAAAGCAATACAAGGCAAGCAAAGCAACTGCTTGGGCTTCACCCCCACAGCACTTTCACAATGGCTTTCTTCATCTTCTACAGCTACATCATCTACATCAACACACTTATGCTAAATAGAAGGCAGGCATATGATAATGAGTTCTCAGAACAGGTGATCAAATCCCTGCAGGCCAGGATGCCATTGGCCTTCTTGGCCACACTGCTGGCTCATGTTCAGCTGCTCTCCACCAGCACCCCCAGGTCCCTCTCTGCCTGGCTGCTCTCAGCCACTGCCCCCAGCCTGTAGCACTGCCTGGGGTTGCTGTGGCCAATGTGCAGCCCCTGGCACTTGGATGTGTTCAATCTCCTGCCCTTGGCCTCTGCCCCTCTGCCCAGCCTGGCAAGGTCCCTCTGCAGAGCTCTCCTGCCCTCTAACAGACCAACTCCTGCCCCCAGCTTGGGGTCATCTGCAAACTTATTGCTGATGGACTCAATGCCCTCCTCCAGATCATCAATGAAGATATTGACCAGGCTGGGGCCCAGCACTGATCCCTGGGGCACAGCACTGGTGCCTGGCTGCCAGCTGGCTGTGGCACCATTCACCACCACTCTCTGGGATCAGCCTCCAGCCAGTTCCTAACCCAACTCAGAGAGCTGCTGTCCCAGCCAGGGGCTGACAGCTTGGCCAGGGGTTTGCTGTGGGGGATGGTGTCAGAGGCCTTGCTGAAGTCCAAGCAGACCACATCCACAGCCTGCCCCAGGCAGTCACCTGGGCATGGAAGGAGCTCAGGTTGGTCAGGCAGGACCTGCCCTGCCTGAGTGCAGGACTCTGCACTTGTTCTTGTTTAGAAGATTACAGAATCAGCCAGGTTGGAAAAGACCTGAAAGATCATCAAGTCCAACCTATCACCTAATACCCAACACCTCCTGACAGCTCAACCATGGCTCCAAGTGCCTCAGCCAGGCTCTTCCTAAACACCTCCAGGGATGGGGACACCACCACCTCCCTGGGCAGCACATCCCCATGGCCAATCTCTCTTGCTGGGAAGAACTTTCTCCTCACCTCCAGCCTAGACCTTCTCTGAACCTCATGAGGTTGGCCCACCTGTGCCCATGCTTTCAACGTGGCCAGAAGCTCAGGCTTCATCAGAGCAAAGCAGTTGTGTGGGCTCTGCCTTTCCTGAAGGAGGTGTAAAATGAGTGGAAATAAAGCAAAAATGAGATCTGACTTGGTAATCAAAAGGATCTTTGGGGATTATCTGGGTTTGTTTTCTGAGGAAAGACTTTCAGCTCGGTGCCTAATTTCATTTTTCCAAGGGATGATTTATTGTTCAGGGCTGTGAAGGCTCAGTTGTTAGCCTGAGAGACTTTTCTTTCTCTTCCTGTGGAAACCTCCAGATGGCTTTTAAGGAGCACAGGAGAGAGGAAAAGGAGTATTTAAACCCTAGGAATTTGCTGTTAGCTTTGTTTTCATCAAGTTCTGAGATGAATTCTGTATTTCAGTGTTGGTTTTTTCCATCCTTCAGTTCTGCTCTCTTCCTGGCACGAAAGCTAAGTTGTGATCCGAGTCAAGCTTTGACACACAGCTCCTTTTACATCTCATTATGATTACAAAGCTCTAAACCAACATTGGGAAAGGTCATTTGCAAAGCTCCAGACTGAATCAAACTCTTGGAGTTGAAAGATGAAAACATGTGGCCCTGCTCCCTCCCAGAGCACACTGAGAGGCAGCTCGCTGGGGCCAGCAATCGCAGTCTATGGAGGAGATAAACTGGTGCCACAGGATCATGGAACTGTCAGGGCTGGAAGGGAGCTCAAGGCTCAGCCAGTCCCAGCCCCCTGCCATGGGCAGGGACACCTCACACCACAGCAGGTTGCTCACAGCCACCTCCAGCCTGGCTGCAAACACCTCCAGGCAGGAGGCTTCCACCACCTCCCTGGGCAGCCTGTGCCAGGCTCTCACCACCCTCATGGGTGGCTTCCTCACAGCCAATCTCAATCTCCCCATTTCTAGTTCAGCTCCATTCCCCCTGCTCCTATCCCTCCCTGACACCCTCCAAAGTCCCTCCCCAGCTTTCTTGGAGCCCCCTGCAGATCCTGGAAGGCCACCAGAAGGTCTCCTGGGAGCCTTCTCCTCTCCAGCCTGCACAACCCCAACTCCCTCAGTCTGTCCTCAGAGCAGAGCAGCTCCAGCCCTCTGCTCCTCCTCCTGGCCCTGCTCTGGACACCTTCCAGCCCCTCCAGAGCCTTCCTGGCACAGAGGCTCCAGAGCTGGCCCCAGAGCTGCAGCTGTGGTCTCAGCAGAGTGGAGCAGAGGGGCAGAATCCCCTCCCTGCCCTGCTGGCCACACTTCCCTTGCTGCAGCTGAGCATCTCCAGCCCTTCGCTCACCCTCCTGGCCCTTCTCTGGCCACCTTCCATCCTTCTGAAAGGTGATGCAAGGCATTGATTTGCTGTTCAGAGCAGCCTAGATCTTATCCTTTGGGTATAAGCCAGGCTTGAGTGCAGGACTGCATAAATGACAGCAGAAAGCACCCCTTCTGATTCCTTCCAGAGCTACTGGAGTGAGCTTTTAGGATTACCCAGAGGACACTTAAAGATCTAAAGCAGCTTTCCACAGGAGGCAAGCAGGCAGAGGAGGAACAAATGCTTATTATTTTTGAGCTCCAGAAGGACAAAAGTTTTGGTGTAGATTGGCCAGATCATCTTGAGTCTATTCAAGAGATGTGTGAAGGGGTGACAGCATGGAACTTGTCTTACCTGAAAGAGCAGGGAAGAAGTGAGGAGGGGAAATGCCTCTTAATGTACTCCTTCAGAGCACACACTGGCTTCTATGCCACTCTAATAAAGTCTAGACAAGTTAATTAGGACTCATAGAATAGTTTGGGTTGGAAGAGACCTTCAGGGTCATCTGGTTCCAAACCCCCTGCCATGGGCAGAACACTTTCCACTAGACCCTCAATGGATTCAGTTCTCATTCCAGGGAAGGATGATGTCACCATCATCTTTACAGCCTGGCCAGGCTCTGTTTGCCTTATAGAATCATTCACTCAATAATGCTGAAAAGACCTCAGAGGTCATCAAGTCCAACCTAGCACCCAACACCTTCTGACAACTCAACCATGGCTCCAAGTGCCACATCCAAGCCTTTCTTGAACACCTCCAGGGATGGGGACTCCATCACCTCCCTGGGCAGCACATCCCCAGGGCCAATCTCTCTTGCTGGGAAGAACTTTCTCCTCACCTCCAGTCTAACCCTCCCCTGGCACAGCTTGAGACTGTGTCCTCTTGTTCTGGTGCTGGGTGCCTGGCAGAAGAGACCAACCCCCACCTGGCTACAACCTCCCTTCAGGGAGTTGCAGAGAGCAAGAAGGTCTCCCCTGAGCCTCCTCTTCTGCAGGCTAAGCAACCCCAGCTCCCTCAGCCTCTCCTCACAGGGCTGTGCTCCAGACCCCTCCCCAGCTTTGTTGCCCTTCTCTGGACACCTTCCAGCAGCTCAACTTCTTTCCTAACCTGAGAAGCCCAGAACTGGACACAGGACTCAAGGAGTGGCCTGAGCAGTGCTGAGCACAGGGCAGAATGACCTCCCTGCTCCTGCTGGCCACACTGTTCCTGATGCAGGCCAGGATGCCCTTGGCCTTCTTGGCCACCTGGGCACACTGCAGGCTCCTGTTCAGCCTACTATCAACCAGTACCCCCAGGTCCCTTTCTGCCTTCCACACATCAACATTATTCCAGGGCACAGATAGTCATCTCATGTCACAAATTTTGTGGACATCCTTGAGTCCAACCCCCCTGCCAAAACAGGATCACCTGGGGCAGGTCACACAGGAGTGAGTCTGGAAGGCTCTTCAAAGTCCCTGCAGAAGGAGACTCCACAACCTCCCACTCAGACTCAAACCACACAAGAAGAAAGGCTGAGAGAACTGGAGCTGTGAGTCTGGAGAAGGGAAGGCTGAGAGGGGATCTGATCAGTGCCTGGAAATATCTCAGGATGAAGGTGCCAGGCTCTACTTGATGGTGCCCAGTGATAGGACAAGGGGCAATGGACACAAGCTGCAACCCGGGAACTTCCACCTCAACCTGAGCAGAAACCTCTTTGCTGTGAGGCTCCGAGAGCCCTGGAGCAGGCTGCCCAGAGAGGCTGTGGAGTCTCCTGCTCTGGAGGCTTTCCAACCCCCCTGCATTCATTCCTGTATGGCCCAGCCTGGGTGATCCTGCTTTGGCAGGGGGGGGTTGGCCTCGGTGATGTCCAGAGGTCCCTTCCAACCTCTACCACTCCATCAGTCCAGGATTCTGTCATTCTCTAACTACTCTATACCCAAAGACCTGCCAGCAGCACATTTGTGTGCAGGCAGGGCAGCCCCAATTTGCCTGGGTAATGAACTAATCTTCTTACCCAGTGCTTCCCTGAGCATAGCTCACAAATGCTTTATTTTTGTGGTGTACTCTTGATTGCAGCTCCTTGCAGAATGACAAACACAACAAGCAAACTCCACCAGGCCCAGGCATATCTAAGGCAGCTAGTACTTAAAAGCACAGAATCACAGAGCTGGCAGGGCTGGAAGGGAGCTCAAGGCTCAGCCAGTCCCAACCCCTGCCATGGGCTGGGACACCTCACACCACAGCAGGTTGCTCACAGCCACTTCCAGCCTGGCTGCAAACACCTCCAGGCAGGAGGCTTCCACCACCTCCCTGGGCAGCCTGTGCCAGGCTCTCACCACCCTCATGGGCAACAACTTCTTCCTCACAGCTAATCTCAATCTGCCCATTTCTAGTTTCACTCCATTCCCCCCAGTCCTATCATCCCCTGACACTCTGAGAAGTCCCTCCCCAGCTTTCTTGGAGCCCCCTGCAGATGCTGGAAGGCCACAATTAGGTCTCCTCAGAGCCTTCTCCCCTCTAGACTGAACAACCCCAACTCTCTCAGTCTGTCCTCTGGACCCAATCCAGCAGTTCCATGCCCCTCTTATGCTGGGGGCACCAGAGCTGGACAGTGTACTCCAGGTGGGGCCTCATGAGAGTGTGGCAGAGGGGAAGAATCACATCCCTCATCCATTTATGACCTCTGCATCCCATGATGAGCCCTGTTGGTTCTGGCCATAGGCCACAAAGTGCTCTGGGAAATCTTTTTGAGGTAATGGACACAAACTGGAACCCAGGAACTTCAACACCAATGATCTGGATGAGGGATGGAGTCCATCAGCAGTAAGTTTGCAGATGACAGCAAGCTGGGGGCAGGAGTTGATCTGTTAGAGGGTAGGAGAGCTCTGCAGAGGGACCTTGCCAGGCTGGGCAGAGGGGCAGAGGCCAAGGGCAGGAGACTGAAGACATCCAAGTGCCAGGGGCTGCACATTGGCCACAGCAACCCCAGGCAGTGCGGCTGGCTGGGGGCAGAGTGGCTGAGAGCAGCCAGGCAGAGAGGGACCTGGGGGTAGTGGTTGATGGTAGGCTGAACAGGAGCCAGCAGTGTGCCCAGGTGGCCAAGAAGGCCAATGGCATCCTGGCCTGCATCAGGAACAGTGTGGCCAGCAGGAGCAGGGAGGTCATTGTGCCCTGTGCTCAGCACTGCTCAGGCCACACCTTGAGTTCTACCTCCTCAGTTTAAGAAGGACATTGAGACACTTGAACATGTCCAGAGAAGGGCCTGAAGCTTCTCTCCATCTGTGCCACAAAGCCCTGTGGAAAGCTGCTGTGAGCTTCAGCAGAGCTTCCCCACGAGCAGCAGCAAGGTTTCAAGTCAGCAGCTCCGAGCCATTTTTCTCTTCATGTAGCTGAGAAGGTATTAAGCATTGGGAGATGTGTTTATTTAAAAGGCAGATACAGTTATTAATGTGCAGGCATGGTAGAACTAATGAACTCATCAAGCAGAAAGGCTTTCCAGCAGCTATTTGTTTGTAAGCCCTCCAGAAAGCACACTCCTGCTCGTGGAGAAGCTGAGAAAGCCAAGTGAGCAGCGTTACTGACAAGGCCAATTAAGGCAGAGGCAAAGCACAAGATAAATACAGAAATAAAGGAAAGAAATTTCCTCTCCAGAATACCAAATCAATCCTGCTTCTGGGGAGTACATCTTGCTCCCAGTGGCTGTTTGATGAAGCAGCAGCAGATTTCCTGCCCTCGTGGCAGAAGCCTCGCGCTCAGGCAGCTGGAGCAAAAACCCTTTGAGCTCCAGCAGTAAAAAGGATGCTGACATAGTTGGGGGGGGGGGTGGGTGAGGTGGTCACAGGGTCACAGAATGTGAGGGGCTGGAAGGGACCTCCAGAGCTCAGCCAGTCCAACCCCCTGCCAGAGCAGGGGCACCCAGAGCAGCTCACACAGAACACAGCCAGGTGGGGCTGGAATAGCTCCAGAGAGGGAGACTCCACAGCCCCCCTGGGCAGCCTGCTCCAGGCCTCTGGCACCCTCACACTGAGAAGAAATCCTTCCTCCTGTTTCCATGGCACTTCCTCTGGCTCAGCTTCCAGCACTGCCCCTTGGGCTGGCATTGGGCAGCCCCCAGCAGAGCCTGGCTGCAGCCTCTGGGCACTGCCCCTGCACAGCTTTAGCCCCAGCAAGGAGCTCACCTCTCAGGCTCCTCCTCTCCAAGCTGCAGAGCCCTCAGCTCCCTCAGGCTCTGCTCCTGAGGAAGAGCTTCCACTGCCTGCAGCATCTCTGTGCCTCTGTGCTGGACTCTCTCCAGCACTTCCCTGAGCTTCTTCTTGAGCTGAGGGGCCCAGAGCTGGACACAAGATTCCAGCTGTGGCCTCAGCAGGGCAGAGCAGAGGGGGAGGAGAACCTCTCTGACCTACTGACCACAGCCCTTCTAATCCCCCCCAGGCTGCCCTTGGCCTCCTTGGCCACCAGAGCACATTGCTGGCTCAGGGTCAGCCTCCCACCCCCCAGGACCCCCCAGGTCCTTTTCCCCTTCCCTGCTCTGCAGCAGCTCAGTCCCCAACCTCTGCTGCTCCATGAGGTTGTTGTCTCCCAGGTGCCAGCCTCTCCCCTTGCCCTTGTTGAGCTTCTCTCCATCTCTCCCTGCCCAACTCTCAGCCTGTCCAAGTCTCACTTAATGGCAGCACAACCTTCTGGGTAGTAGTTTTTTGAGGCTTGATGATGATGATGATGATGATCAGAGCCTCATGTCTTCCATTAAGAGAAGAACTAATGTTTTATGTAGTCTATTAATGTATCTTTGGTCTTAGCTCATGGAGTTTAGATGTCACTGAGATTAATGCAGTAGGAAATCCTTGGCCTCACATTCTGTGTGCAGCTGAATGCTGTGGTTTCAGAATCCCAATGCAAAACAATAAGTAACTTTATGATGATCAGGAAGAGGTTGTTGGTTCTTGAGGATCTGTTGGGTTCTAGGCTCCTCTTGGGAATGACTCCAGAGCAAAAGGCAGGACCTCCACTTTGAGGTCTTTGAGTCCCTCTCCTCTGGCTTAAAGCTGTGTGAATACAGAATTCAGAATCAACCAGGTTGGAAAAGGCCTCAGAGATCAACACCATCTGATCAACTCAGCCATGGCACCAAGTGCCTCAGCCAGGCTCTTCCTAAACACCTCCAGGGATGGGGACTCCACCACCTCCCTGGGCAGCACATCCCAATGGCCAATCTCTCTTGCTGGGAAGGATTTCTTCCTCACCTCCAGCCTAACCCTCCCCTGGCACAGCTTGAGACTGTGTGCTCTTGTTCTGGTGCTGGGTGCCTGGGAGAAGAGACCAACCTCTGCCTGTCTACAACCTCCCTTCAGGGAGTTGCAGAGAGCAAGAAGGTCTCCCCTGAGCCTCCTCTTCTGCAGGCTAAGCAACCCCAGCTCCCTCAGCCTCTCCTCCAGACCCCTGCCCAGCTTTGTTGCCCTTGAGTGTGAGGCCCTGCAGGGCCACCCTTGCTAGCTCTAAATACAAATGGCTGCAGCCAGCTGTGCCTGGCTAAAGCAGACTTTTTGCCCAGGGGTATTCTTTCTATCAGCAGCTGGAGTCTGTGCCATCACAAGTCCATGGAGAGCCTCAGCAGTTCTCCACTGCAAACAGCATCAATCTCCTGTGCAGTGAAGCTCTGCTGGGACAGGTCTGCTGGATGAGCTCTCCTATAATAGCAGATGAAGCTCTTGTGGGTCCCATCCCTGTCTTCATGCATTTAGAGGTTCATAGAATGGTTTGGGTTGAAAGGGCCCTGCAAGGGTCGCCTAGCCCCAAACCCTCTGCTACTGCACTCAGCAGGGACATCCTCCACTAGATCAGGTTGCCCAGAGGCCTGTCCAGCCTCACCTTCAATATCTTCAGGGATGGGACCCCAACCACCCCCCTGAGCAACCTGTTGCAGTGTTCCTCCACCCTCCTGGTGCAGAACTTGTTCCCCACATCCTGTCTAAATGTGCCCTCCTCTCATTCCAGACTACTGCCCCTTGCCCTGTCACTGGAGGCCTTTGTAAACAGGCTCTCTGCAGCCTCCTTCTAGTACCCTCAGCAAGTTCTCTGGTGATACAAAACTTAGGGGGGTGGCTGGCACCCCTCAGGCTGTGCTGGCACCCTCAGGCTGTGCTGCCAGCCAGAGCTGGGCAGGCTGAGAGCTGCCTGCAGGCAAACCCCATGGAGTTCAATAAGGACAAGTGCAGGGTCCTGCAGCTGGGGAGGGATAACAGCAGGCACCAGGGCAGGGTAGGGATCATCCTGCTGGAGAGCAGCTCCACGGACAAAGACCTTGGAGTGCTGGGGGGCAGCAAGTTCTGCCTGGGACAGCAATGTGCCCTGGGGGCCAAGAGAGACAATGGGGTCCTGGGGGGCAGCAGGAAAAGTGTGGCCAGCAGGGCTGGGGAGGTTCTGCTGCCCCTCTGCTCTGCCCTGCTCAGACCACAGCTGCAATCCTGTGGCCAGTTTGGGGCTCCCCAGGTGAAGAGAGACAGAGAGCTGCTGGAGAGAGTCCAAGGCAGAGCCAGGACGATGAGTTGGGGACTTGAGCATCTCCCCTGTGAGGAGAGGCTGAGAGCCCTGGGGCTGTTGAGTCTGGGGAGGAGAAGGCTGAGAGGGATCTGATCAATGTCTATCAATAGCTGAGGGCTGGGGGGCAAGGGGAGGGGGCCAAGCTCTCATGGGTGGTGCACAGCAATAAGCCAAGGACCAGTGGAGACAAACTTGAACAGGGAAGGTCTCAGCTCAACATGAGGAGAAACTTCTTTGGTGTGAAGGTGCCAGAGCCCAGGAGCAGGCTGCCCAGAGAGGCTGTGGAGTCTCCTGCTCTGGAGCCTTTCCAACCCCCCCTGGCTGCATTCCTGTGCAGCCTGCCCTGGGTGATGCTGCTCTGGCAGGGGGATTGGGCTGGCTGAGCTCTGGAGCTCCCTTCCAACCCCTGATGTCCTGTGTGACTGTGAGATGTATATATATGTAAACCATGTTCTCTATATCAATAAATGTGTGAAGATACATATTTAAAATGGGCATAGAGGTAGCCAGAGGATTTTTGAAGAGACACCCAGGTAGCTGAGGGGCAGGAGATGCTTCTCTGTATCCTCAGGCCTGTGCTGGCCACATCTCAAGCAGAATTGGTGATTACAGGCAATTTGCTGCCTCAGATGCATGTCCCTCACATGATTAATCCAACAGCTGCCATCCCTTTTTTTTCTCTTGACAAGGTTAGGAGCAAACTTCCTAAGGAAGCTGAGCCTGGAGCATGGAATGTTTCATTTTGAGCAACCTTCTGAGGCCTTTGTGAGGAGCTGGAATTTCCCTTCCTTTCATCTGCTTTGTTAGATGTGTGGCACAGAGAGGAAAGACCCCAGGGGGATCTGAGCCTGAGCTCCTGCAGCTCCATCAGGCAGCTGGATGAGCACAAAGAGGTTCTCCAGGTCTTGCAGGACTGAGGCCTCTCAGGTCTGTAGTTGATTTGGCAGCTACAGAGCACTGCAAAAGCCAGGTCTCTAACAGTATCATCATCATCATCATCATCATCATCTTCATCATCAACAGCAATGAAATAAAAAATGACAATAATGACCATCATAAATTAATAATGATGAAGATGATGATGATGATATGGTAGAATCATAGAATGAGAGAATCAGCCAGGTTGGGAAAGACCTCAGAGACCATCAAGTCCAACCTGTTGCCTAACACCCAACACCTCCTGACAACTAAACCATGGCTCCAAGGGCAACACCCAAGCCTTTCTGAACACCTCCAGGCAGGAGGCTGCCACCACCTCCCTGGGCAACCTGTGCCAGGCTCTCACCACCCTCATGGAGAACAACTTCTTCCTAATCTCCAATCCAAATCCCTTCTTTTATGTTGGATGCATTCATCCCCAGTCTTATCCCTCCCTACACCTTAAAAAGTCCCTCCACAGCTTTCTTGGAGCCTCCTTCAGATACTGGAAGGCCACAATGAGGTCTCCTGGGAGCCTTCTCCTCTCCAGCCTGCACAACCCCAACTCCCTCAGTCTGTGCTCACAGCAGAGCAGCTCCAGCCCTCTGCTCCTCCTCCTGGCCCTTCTCTGGACACCTTCCAGCCCCTCCAGAGCCTTCCTGGCACAGAGGCTCCAGAGTTGGCCCCAGGGCTGCAGCTGTGGTCTCAGCAGAGTGGAGCAGAGGGGCAGAATCCCCTCCCTGCCCTGCTGGCCACACTTCTCTTGCTGCAGCCCAGGCTCTGCTTGGCTTTCAGTGATGGAGTTCTCTGTCATGGAGTTGGTAGTGGAGGTGGCAGTGTTTGGGTGGTTTTGTTTAGTCTTTTAAGTAAAAGGCTGAATTAAAGCAGGGCCTTCCAGATTGTTTGGGACTGACATTATTAGAGGACATGTGGCAAGCTCTGTGGCCTGTGATGAAGAATGATAGAAGGCTTTGGAGTGGAACTGAGTGGATCAGGCTTGGAGGGACAGCTTCTACATAAAAGTAAATGATTTGATTAGAGAGCCACTAAATCAAACCTGAAAAGGCAGGACATGGAGACATATGTCTTGAGCTGTCTGCTTGCTATTAAGTCAGAGCCAGACAGCATTTTAAGTGCTGCTTCAGGTTAGGACATCATTCCTAATTGGTGATGTTTGTTTCCAGGTGATTGGCACAGCAGTTGGTGATGGATAAACAGAATCACAGAACCAGTCACAGAATCAGTCACACAATCACAGAATCAATCACAGAGGCAGAATCAATTCCAGAATCAATCACAGAGTCACAGAATCAATCACAGAATCAAAGAATCAATCACAGAATCAATCGCAGAATCAATCACAGTCACAGAATCAATCACAGAATCAATCACAGAGTCACATAATCAATCACACAATCCCAGAATCAATCACAGAGTCACAGAATCAATCACAGAGTCACAGAATCAATCACACAATCATAGAGTCAAAGAATCAATAACAGAATCAATCACACAATCCCAGAATCAATCACAGAGTCACAGAATCAATCACAGAATCAATCATAGAGTCACAGAATCAATCACAATCACAGAATCAATCACAGAGTCACAGAATCAATCACACAATCATAGAGTCAAAGAATCAATAACAGAATCAATCACACAATCACAGAATCAATCACAGAGTCACAGAATCAATCACACAATCATAGAGTCAAAGAATCAATAACAGAATCAATCACACAATCACAGAATCAATCACAGAGTCACAGAATCAATCACAGAATCAATCACAGAGTCACAGAATCAATCACAGAATCCATCACACAATCACACAATCAATCACACAATCCCAGAATCAGACTCACAGAATCAATCACAGAGTCACAGAATCAATCACAGAGTCACAGAATCAATCACAGAGACAGAATCAATCACAGAATCAATCACAGAGTCACAGAATCAATCACACAACCAATCACAGATTCACAGGATCACGGAAGGTTAGAAGTTGGAAGGGACCCCCAGGGATCATCCAGTCCACCCCCACTGCCACAAGCAGGAAGTTCCTCCTCATGCAGAGGAGCACTGTGGAACTCTCACTTGCCTGAGTGTGAGGGGCGTGGGAACTCCACACATTTGCACCCCAGATAATCAGAGATCCATCCTCAGGCCAAATCCAATGGTTTTTGCTAGGTCTTCTCACTATTTGCTTCCCAGAAGTCTCAGAGTCACAGAATTGACAGGGTTGGAAAGGAGCTCAAGGCTCAGCCAGTCCCAGCCCCCTGCCATGGGCAGGGACACCTCACACCACAGCAGGTTGCTCACAGCCACCTCCAGCCTGGCTGCAAACACCTCCAGGCAGGAGGCTTCCACCACCTCCCTGGGCAGCCTGTGCCAGGCTCTCACCACCCTCATGGGCAACAACTTCTTCCTCACAGCCAATCTCAGTCTACCCATTTCTAGTTTTGCTCCATCCCCCCTGCTCCTATCCCTCCCTGACACCCTCAAAAGTCCCTCCCCAGCTTTCTTGGAGCCCCCTGCAGATCCTGGAAGGCCACAATGAGGTCTCCTGGGAGCCTTCTCCTCTCCAGCCTGCACAACCCCAACTCCCTCAGGCTGTGCTCACAGCAGAGCAGCTCCAGCCCTCTGCTCCTCCTCCTGGCCCTGCTCTGGACACCTTCCAGCCCCTCCAGAGCCTTCCTGTACTAGGGGCTCCAGACCTGGCCCCAGTGCTCCGGGTGGGGTCTCAGCAGAGCAGAGCAGAGGAGAATCCCCTCCCTCAGGCTGTTACATTAGTTATCTGTTGCTCAAATGCAAAGCCTCCATTAAATCTTATCTGCCTGCATCCCTGAAGTATTACTTAACCGTTGCTCAAATGCAGCACTCATTAAATCTTGAGCCAGCAGCAGCTGCATTTCTCTGCTGTGAGTGGAATGAGGATGTTCCTGTAAGCATCCAGCAAAAGCTTCCTCTGTGGGTAACAGTTTCTTGCCCTTCCTTCAAGCATCACCCCCAGTCGATGTTCCAGCTCAGGGGAGACTTGCAAGTTAATAGGTTCAATGCACATTAAGTGAAGCCAAAGTATCATTTAGCATGAATGTGCTTCTGGATGTGTCAGCACTTAGTGCCTTCCCTGTCTGGATGTTCATCTGAGCTAATCCATCAGAACTGTACACAAGATCCTCTCCTGATTTACAGCCTTTCCCCAACGCTCCCAGTCAAGCTCCTTGCCCTCCTGCTGCTGGGCTCTAAAGCAGCACCATAAATCAGGAGGCAGATATTGGTGTGGTAGGTTGAGATAGCTGGGTGGTATATTCATCACTCCTGCTGATTAGATTAGCCTGGGATGGATACAAGTTGAGGGAGCTGAGGTGGTTCAGCCTGGGAATGAGGAGGCTCAAGGGAGACCTCAACAAAGAGAAGGATGGGATGGGATGGGATGGGATGGGATGGAATGGGATGGGATGGGATGGAATGGAATGGCGTGGAGTAGAGTAGAGTGGAGTGGAGTAGAGTAGAGTAGAGTAGAGTAGAGTAGAGTAGAGTAGAGTAGAATAGGATTGGATAGAATAGAATAGGAGTGGATTGGATTGGATTGGATTGGATTGGATTGGATTGGATTGGATTGGATTGGATTGAATTGAATGGAATGGAATTGATTTGATTTGATCTGAATTGAATTGAATTGAAATGAATTGAATTGAATTGAATTGATTTCACCAGGTTGGAAAAGACCTTTGAGATCATCGAGCCCAACCTCTCACCCAGCACCATCAGATCAACTCAACCATGGCACCTAATAGACTCTAGTACCTGAAGGGGACTGCAAGAAGGATGGAGAGAGAAGGTTTGTAAAGGGCTGCAGGGACAAGGACCAGGGACAATGGCTTCAAAAAGCAGGTCCAAAAGAAGGACTATGAAAATGATCATGGAATAGGAGCAGCTCTGCTATGAGGACAGGCTGAGGGAGCTGGGGGTGTGCAGCCTGGACAAGAGAAGGCTCCAGGGAGACCTAATAGCAGCCTGCCAGGACCTGAAGGGGGCTACAGAAAGGATGGAGAGAGACTGTGTGCAAAGGCCTGTGGTGATGAGACAAGGGGCAATGGCTTCAAACTAGAACAGAGCAGATTGAGATTGGATGTGAGGAACAAGTTCTGCACCAGGAGGGTGGTGGAACACTGCAACAGGTTGCCCAGGGAGGTGGTTGAGGCTCCAGCCCTGGGTGAGGCTGGACAGGGCTCTGGGCAACCTGATCTAATTGAGGATGCCCCTGCTGAGTGCAGAGGGGTTGGGCTGGCTGAGCTTTGGAGCTGCCTTCCAGCCCAGAGCATTCTGTGATTCTACAAAATAGATGAAATAAGCAAGGCAAGGAGAGGAAACCCAGGATCAAGCAGGTTGATTGGTGCTTGTTCTGGTGCTGTTCTTCTGGGAGGAGAGACCAACCCCCACCTGGCTACCACCTCCCTTCAGGGAGTTTAACAGTGCAATAAGGCCTCCCACCAACAGAACAAGAGGACACAGTCTCAAGCTGCACCAGGGAAGGATTAGGCTGGAGGTGAGGAAGAAATTCCTCCCAGCAAGAGAGATTGGCCATTGGGATGTGCTGCCCAGGGAGGTGGTGGAGTCCCCATCCCTGGAGGTGTGTAGGAAGAGCCTGGATGAGGCACTTGGTGCCATGGTTGAGTTGATTAGATGGTGTTGGGTGATAGGTTGGACTTGGTGATCTTGAAGGTCTTTTCCAGCCTGGTTAATTCAATTCAATTCAATTCAATTAAGTTCAGTTCAGTTCTATTCTATTCTATTCTATTCTATTCTATTCTATTCTATTCTATTCTATTCCATTCCATTCCATTCCATCCCATTCCATCCCATTCCATTCCATTCCATTCCATTCCATTCCCTTTATTAATAACAACAGTATGTAACAGTGATAGTGATAGCAACAGTAATTAAGAGTAATAGTAATAGTCTCCCCTGAGCCTCCTCTTCTCCAGGCACAACCCCCCCAGGGTCTGTAAGCCTGAATTAAATTACCTGACAGAGTTATTGGATGAAACAAAATACCTGCTTCCTTTTTCCTCTCCTTTTGTTCCCCTCCCTCCCCTTTTTGTTTGTGAGCTGGCAGTGCATCTCCTCCTCTTTTCGTGTCCCACACTGCTGTGTGGAACTATCAGCTCATTGCCATTCAGACATCTGCATTGTTCAGCTGGTGTGAAGTGATGAGCAGGTCGTGGAGTGGAGATTCAATTTCCTCACTCAGTGACTCTGCCTGAGTAGAACACTGCTGCTGCAGGGCTGAGGCAGCCAACACCGAGCGAGGAGAGCAAAGCTGCCACTCAGGCACGCCTCAGAATGCTGATGAGCAGCTCCAGAGTGTGGTTAAATGGGAAGGGATGACCTTTGTTAAGTGATTAGAGCACTGCCAAGGCTTGCAGCCTTCCCACAGGACTCTGCCTGACAGGATAATTTGGGATGAGATGGGATGAGAGAAAATATTTTGCTGTGTGGCAGCTGAATCACAGAATCAACCAGGATGGAAAAGAGCACAGAGACCACCAAGTCCAACCTGTTACCTAATGTCTGGTCTGCATCAGGAGCAGTGTGGCCAGCAGGAGCAGGGAAGGCATTCTGCTCTGTGCTCAGCACAGCTCAGGCCACACCTGGAGTCCTGGGTCCAGTTCTGGGCTCCTCAGTTTAAGAAGGACATTGAGAGACTTGAAGGTGTCCAGAGAAGGGCAAGAAAGCTGGGGAGGGGTCTGGAGCACAGCCCTGGGAGGAGAGGCTGAGGGAGCTGGGGTTGCTTAGCCTGGAGAAGAGGAGGCTCAGGGGAGACCTTCTTGCTGTCTCCAACTCCCTGCAGGGAGGTTGGAGCCAGGTGGGGGTTGGGCCATTCTCCCAGGCTGGGCAGGGACTGGCTGGAGAGCAGCCCTGAAGAAAAGGCCTTGGGGGTGCTGGGGGAGGAGAAGCTCCACAGGAGCCAGCAGGGAGCACTTGCAGCCCAGAGAGCCAAGCAGAGCCTGGGCTGCAGCAAGAGAAGTGTGGCCAGCAGGGCCAGGGAGGGGATTCTGCCCCTCTGCTCCACTCTGCTGAGACCACAGCTGCAGCTCTGGGGCCAGCTCTGGAGCCTCTGTGCCAGGAAGGCTCTGGAGGGGCTGGAAGGTGTCCAGAGCAGGGCCAGGAGGAGGAGCAGAGGGCTGGAGCTGCTCTGCTGTGAGCACAGACTGAGGGAGCTGGGGTTGTGCAGGCTGGAGAAGAGAAGGCTCCCAGGAGACCTCATTGTGGCCTTCCAGGATCTGCAGGGGGCTCCAAGAAAGCTGGGGAGGGACTTTTGAGGGTGTCAGGGAGGGATAGGAGCAGGGGGAATGGAGCTGAACTAGAAGTGAGGAGATTGAGATTGGCTGTGAGGAAGAAGTTGTTGCCCATGAGGGTGGTGAGAGCCTGGCACAGGCTGCCCAGGGAGGTGGTGGAAGCCTCCTGCCTGGAGGTGTTTGCAGCCAGGCTGGAGGTGGCTGTGAGCAACCTGCTGTGGTGTGAGGTGTCCCTGCCTATGGCAGGGGGTTGGGACTGGCTTAGATCCTTGAGGTCCCTTCCAACCTTAACAATTCTGTGTCCTGCTCCTTCATTGCCCTGCTTCATGGTGCTTTAGGAGAGCCTGCAGGGAAACTTAGTCCCCAGGAGCGAAGTTTCCTTTCCCTGCTCCTTTAAAGCTTGTCCTTGGCAGGCCAGATAAGCTTTAGCCCATAAGGTTAGCCAAACAGTCATTGCTGTACCAATTACTGCAGTGAGAAGGAAGGCAGTTCTAATTGGGGTAGCTGAGAAGCAAGGAAGGGATGCTGAAGGAGGACAATCACTTGGAGGTGACTCAGAGGAGAAAATTGGCTCTGTGCCCTTTTGGGGTGGGTTTTTGCTTCATTATGAAATAGAACAAAGGTCAGAAAGCTTATTTGTCTGTGAGCTGAGATTAAAGAGTGGACAGGGGGAGTTCAGCATGCTGGGGTGGAACATTTCACACTGCTGCAGAACTTGGAGCACCAAGCAAGGGGCTTACCACAAGGGCTTGTAGTGGTGGGATGGGAAGGAAGCTGGAAGAGGGGAGATGTAGGCTGGAGATTAGGGAGGGCTTCATTCTAGTGAGGGTGCTGAGACACTGAAATCAGAGGTGCTTAGCCAACAGACATTGGAGGCCTTTAGAGCACCCTGATTCATTTGGAGCTTTCCAAATACTGCTCACAGTTATGAAGGAGAAGGAGACAGGACAGGGATGGACTGCTCTGAACTGCTCTGAACTGAACTGAACTGCTCCTAAGTAAACTGAACTGATCCTAAATGAACTGAACTGCCCCTGTGGCTGCTGAGACACTGGCACAGGCTGCCCAGGGAGGCTGTGGCTGCTGAGACACTGGCACAGGCTGCCCAGGGAGGCTGTGGCTGCTGAGACACTGGCACAGGCTGCCCAGGGAGGCTGTGGCTGCTGAGACACTGGCACAGGCTGCCCAGGGAGGCTGTGGCTGCTGAGACACTGGCACAGGCTGCCCAGGGAGGCTGTGGCTGCTGAGACGCTGGCACAGGCTGCCCAGGGAGGCTGTGGCTGCTGAGACACTGGCACAGGCTGCCCAGGGAGGCTGTGGCTGCTGAGACGCTGGCACAGGCTGCCCAGGGAGGCTGTGGCTGCTGAGACACTGGCACAGGCTGCCCAGGGAGGCTGTGGCTGCTGAGACACTGGCACAGGCTGCCCAGGGAGGCTGTGGAAGCAGAGACACTGGCACAGGCTGCCCAGGGAGGCTGTGGAAGCAGAGACACTGGCACAGGCTGCCCAGGGAGGCTGTGGCTGCTCCCTGTCTGGAGGTGCTCAAAGCCAGGTTGGATGAGGCCTTCAGAGACCTGTGCTGGTGGGAGGTGTCCCTGCCCAAGGCAGGGAGGTTAGAACCAGATGATCTTTAAGGTCACTTCCAACCCAACCCATTGTGTGACTGTGTGAATCCACAGAGCAGGCAGCTTACTCCAGTGTCAGCCATCCTGTAACCAAGATTAAAAAGGCTCTCCTGTCCCTGGCACACTTTATGCACAGGTAGCAGCATTGCACAGCTCTTACCTGATACTTCTGCCAGCAAATCTCAACTCTTACTCCTTTGGTTGTAAGGCTGGAGCCAGGCTCTGCTGGGGGCTGCCCAATGCCAGCCCAAGGGGCAGTGCTGGAAGCTGAGCCAGAGGAAGTGCCATGGAAACAGGAGGAAGGATTTCTTCTCAGTGTGAGGGTGCCAGAGGCCTGGAGCAGGCTGCCCAGGGGGGCTGTGGAGTCTTCCTCTGTGGAGCTATTCCAACCCCACCTGGCTGTGTTCTGTGTGAGCTGCTCTGGGTGCCCCTGCTCTGGCAGGGGGCTTGGACTGGCTGAGCTTTGGAGGTCCCATCCAGCCCAAAACATTCTGTGATGCTGTGAAAATATTGTGAAGCAGAAGCTGGCAAGAACACTGAGGAGGAGCCTGACACTGAATAAAGTGTGCTGCATCTGTGATCATCAGTCAGAGGAGTCTGCTAACTTAGTGCCTTGCTCTGGCAGTCAGCTGGAGGAAACACCAGCTGGGTGGAGCATCTTTACTACCATTAGGTTCCTTTCAGTTGGACTTGATGATCACAGGCTCACAGGAGGTTAGGGGTTGGAAGGAGATCTTCCAATCCAAGCCCCCTGCAGTAAGGTCTCCCCTGAGCCTCTAAAGTGTCCCTTTAGCTCATTGATCAGCTGTATTGTGGTGAGAGAGCATCACAAATTGTCAGGAATATCACAGCTCACAGAATGTTAGGGCTTGGAAGGGACCTCTGGAGAGCTTCCAGTGCCAGCCCCCTGCCAGAGCAGGAGCACAGAACCCAGCACAGGGCACACAGAACACATCCAGACAGGGCTGCAAAGGCTCCAGACAAGGAGACTCCACAACCTCTCTGGGCAGCCTGCTCCAGGCCTCTGGCAGCCTCCCAGGGCAGAAGTTCCTCCTCCTGCTGAGCTGCAACCTCCTGGGCTGCAGTTTCCATCCAGTGCCTCTTGTCCTATCCCAGGGTGCAGCTGAGCAGAGCCTGGCCCTGTCCCTTCCTTCCTGCCCCCCAGCCCTCAGCTCTTGATAGACATTGATCAGATCCCTCTCAGCCTTCTCCTCTCCACACTGAACAGCCCCAGGGCTCTCAGCCTCTCCTCCCCAGGCAGTCTCCAGTCCCTTCAGCATCCTTGGAGCCCTGCCTTGGTCTCTCTGCAGCAGATCCCTGTCCCTCCTGAGCTGGGCAGCCCAGAGCTGGATGCAATATTCCAGGGGAGGTCTCAGCAGGGCAGAGCAGAGGGGGAGGAGAACCTCCCTGGCTCTGCTGCCCACACTGCTCTGCATGCCCCCCAGGACCCCCTTGGCCTTCTTGGCTATGCAAGATGCAGCCCAGGAGGCTGCAGCTCAGCAGGAGGAGGAACTTCTGCCTCCTGTGCTGCAGCTTAGCTCAGTGCCTTGCTCTGTCAGTCAGGCAGACACAAGCTGGATGGAGAATTTTTACTACCTTGAGGTTCTTTTTGGTTGCTGTTGTTTGCCACTACAGTAGCCACAGGAGAACTCCAAGTAGGTAAAAAGCCAGGGAGCTTGTTCCAGGTCAGGGATGCACACAGGGAACACAGAGCCACTCAGGTTTGTGGCATGCAAATAGGATTTCATGTACCAGTCATTGAATAAAAAGGGACTTGAGCATCGCCCCTGTGAGGAGAGGCTGACAGCCCTGGGGCTGTTTAGCCTGGGGAGGAGAAGGCTGAGAGGGATCTGATCAATGTCTATCAATAGCTGAGGGCTGGGGGCAAGGTGTGGGGGCCAAGCTCTCATGGGTGGTGCACAGCAATAAGATAAGGACCAATGGAGACAAACTTGACCAGAGAAGATTTCAGCTCACCATGAGGAGAAACTTCTTTGGTGTGAGGCTGCTGGAGGCCTGGAGCAGGCTGCCCAGAGAGGTTGTGGAGTCTCCTGCTCTGGAGCCTTTCCCACCCCACCTGGCTGCCTTCCTGTGCAGCCTGCCCTGGGTGATGCTGATTTTGTTAGAGGGGTTGGACTGGCTGATCTCTGGAGGTGCCTTCCACCCTCTGACATGCTGTGCTTCTGTGATGTAGGCTTATTTTCACCAGCAGCTGGAACCCCCCAAGCTGTTTGAGGAAGACACATGTAGGGTTTGACAGAAGATGCTTGCATTCGAAGTTCTTCTGCAGACAGGGAGTTCTGAAGCAATTCCCCCAAACCCCTTGCAGTGAGACTTCCAATCCCAACTCCTCCTTTGCTCATCCTGCTGGAAACATCATACAGTTCCCAAAGTCAAGTCAAAAACCCCCTCACACCCCCCCAAGAGTACGAGTGGATGCCCTGCTAATGCTTGCAGCCAGCTCTGAAAGTGGCCCATAACTGGTGGGATGATTTACATGCCTGCTCCTCGGCTGACCCCAAAAGCATTTCCAATTGATCCTGCAGCGCTGGAATCTCTGCTGCCTGCTTTGCTCTCTGTGCTCTCAGCCATCTCCAGCGCTCCTGGAGGAGGAGCAGGAGCGGAGCCGCTGCTGTGTTTTATGAGGCAATAATCCTGACGCTGGCGAAGCCAGAACGAAGGCAGGGAATAAAGGGAAGGATGGATGTGCAGGAGGGGAAGCAGCTCCATTTCTTTTCCTTATCCTGGCTGAAGGATTCTGCCTGCCCTCTTGGGCAGGCAGAATTGAGGAAGTGCCCTGGTGGAAGTGGCAGGGAAAGCCAAGGGCAGTGTGTGGGGACTGCTGCTCTGTACCTCCAAAGGGGAACTTTCTCAGCTGGATGGAAATAGATGGAGATCACCAGGGCAGAGATCCCCAAAGCTTCTCGTGCTCATAGAATCACAGAATTGGCAGGGCTGGAAGGGACCTCAAGCATCTCATCCAGCTCCAACCCCCCTGCCATGGGCAGGGACACCTCACACCACAGCAGGTTGCTCACAGCCACCTCCAGCCTGGCTGCAAACACCTCCAGGCAGGAGGCTTCCACCACCTCCCTGGGCAGCCTGTGCCAGGCTCTCACCACCCTCATGGGCAACAACTTCTTCCTCACAGCCAATCTCAATCTACCCATTTCTAGTTTTGCTCCATTCCCCCTGCTCCTGTCCCTCCCTGACACCCTCAAAAGTCCCTCCCCAGCTTTCTTGGAGCCCCCTTCAGATCCTGGAAGGCCACAATGAGGTCTCCTGGGAGCCTTCTCCTCTCCAGCCTGCACAACCCCAACTCCCTCAGTCTGTGCTCACAGCAGAGCAGCTCCAGCCCTCTGCTCCTCCTCCTGGCCCTGCTCTGGACACCTTCCAGCCCCTCCAGAGCCTTCCTGGCACAGAGGCTCCAGAGCTGGCCCCAGAGCTGCAGCTGTGGTCTCAGCAGAGTGGAGCAGAGGGGCAGAATCCCCTGCCTGGCCCTGCTGGCTGTTTTCTGCAGTGTTGTCACAAAACCCTTCTCTGTGTGGCAAGGAATAAGGAAATAGCAACTGAGAGTAGCTGGAAGCTGTCAGCAGCAGCAAGGGTGGCAGTTATGGCTGCTGGAACACTCTGCTCCTGCACCATCTGGATGCCTTTAGTACAAAGTCCAAATGTGAAGCCCCATGAGACCACATCATAGCAGACAGGCTGAGCTGACAGCAGGAAGGGGTTTGCAGTATTTATGTAGGGCTTCTTTCCCTCCATGCAGAAATACTCTCTTTGGCTCTCAGCAACCACAGAATCATGCAGGTGGGAAAAGGCTCTCAGGAACATCGAGTCCAACCCAAGACCCTGCTCTGCAAGGGTCAGCCCTAAGCCCTATCCCCAAGCACCACATTTAAACAGCCTTTAAGCACATCCAGGGATGGTGATTCCACCACCTCACTGATTTCAGAGAATCATAAAATTGTCAGGCTTGGAAGGGACCTCAAGGATCTCATCCAGCTCCAACCCCCCTGCCATGGGCAGGGACACCTCACACCACAGCAGGTTGCTCACAGCCACCTCCAGCCTGGCTGCAAACACCTCCAGGCAGGAGGCTTCCACCACCTCCCTGGGCAGCCTGTGCCAGGCTCTCACCACCCTCATGGGCAACAACTTCTTTCTTTCAAAGGCCTGAAGAGATAGGACAAGGAGCAAGGGACTGAAATTAGAGGAGACTTGGGCTGGACTGCAGGAGGAAGTTCTTTAGCATGAGAGTGGTGGAACACTGCAACAAGTTGCCCAGGGAGGTGGTTGAGGCCCTACCCCTGGAGATAGTCAAGGTGAGGCTCCATGGGGCTCTGGGCAGCTTGATCAAGTTGAGGATGTCCCTGCTGACTGCAGGGACCTATAAAGGACCTTTGAAGGTCCTTTCCAACCCAGACCATTCAATGGTTCCATGATCATAGAATCAGAGAAACATAGACTCAATAAGGTGGGAAAAGACCTCAAAGGTCATCAAGTCCAACCTATCACCCAACATCTCACGACTAACTAAGCCATGGCTCCAAGTGCCACATCTAAGCCTGTCTTGAACACCTCCAGGGATGGGGACTCCACCACCTCCCTGGGCAGCACATCCCAAGGGCCAATCTCTCTTGCTGGGAAGAACTTTCTCCTCACCTCCAGCCTGAACCTCCCCTGGCACAGCTTGAGACTGTGTCCTCTTGTTCTGGTGCTGGCTGCCTGGGAGAAAAGACCAACCCCCAGCTGGCTACAACCTTCCTTCAGGGAGTTGGAGAGAGCAAGAAGGTCTCCCCTGAGCCTCCTCTTCTGCAGGCTAAGCAACCCCAGCTCCCTCAGCCTCTCCTCACAGGGCTGTGCTCCAGACCCCTCCCCAGCTTTGTTGCCCTTCTCTGGACACCTTCAAGTCTCTCAATGTCTTTCTTAAACTGAGGAGCCCAGAGCTGGACACAGGACTCAAGCTGTGGCCTGAGCAGTGCTGAGCACAGGGCAGAATGACCTCCCTGCTCCTGCTGGCCACACTGTTCCTGATGCAGGCCAGGATGCCCTTGGCCTTCTTGGCCACCTGGGCACACTGCTGGCTCCTGTTCAGCCTACTATCAACCAGCACCCCCAGGTCCCTCTCTGCCTGGCTGCTCTCAGCCACTCTGCCCCCAGCCTGTAGCACTGCCTGGGGTTGTTGTGGCCAATGTGCAGCCCCTGGCACTTGGACTTGTTGAATGCCATCCTGTTGGCCTCTGCCCCTCTGCCCAGCCTGGCAAGGTCCCTCTGCAGAGCTCTCCTACCCTCTAACAGCTCAATTCCTGCCCCCAGCTTGCTGCCATCTGCAAATTTCCTGCTGATGGACTCAATGCCCTCCTGCAGATCATCAATAAGGATATTGACCAGGCTGGGGCCCAGCCCTGATCCCTGGGGCACACCACTGGTGCCTGGCTGCCAGCTGGCTGTGGCACCATTCACCACCACTCTCTGGGCTCAGCCTCCAGCCAGTTGCTCACCCAGCTCAGAGAGCTGCTGTCCCAGCCAGGGGCTGGCAGCTTGGCCAGGAGCTTGCTGTGGGGGAATGATGACTCAGCTAGCAATGTTTCCGTGTCTAATTATGACAGAATCAGGAGCAATGAGGTTTGTGCTTTCCCAGCAAGGTAATTGTATGTCAGCATTTCACTCCTGGGTTGCTCAAGCATCCCACTGTGCAAATGGGATTTCAGTTGGACTGCAATTGCACTTAAGGGGGGGGGGGGTGGGGGTGGGTGGAAACCCCCCCCAATTGGGACCTATAAATTCCTGTTTGCACTCCTTGCAGCGTTGCTTATGTCTAGAGAAAGGAGCAGAGGACTTGCTTTTGTAGTGTGTTTCCTATGCAGGTGTTCAGCTTGGAATTGATTTTGGCTTTGTGAAAGGAATGGCGAAGATGCTTTGGGCTTTCTTCTCCTCAAGCTGCTCCCATTGTCCTTCCTCTGTCTTAGGTCACAACTCACCCCAGTTTGTGAGAAACACTGGAAAAGCATCATAGAATCAATAAGGCTGGGAAAGACCTCAAAGATCATCAAGTCCAAGCTGTCACCCAGCACCTCAGGACTACTAGACCATGGCACCAAGTGCCATTAGGGTTATCCTATCCCCATTTGAACACCTCCAGGGATGATGACTCCACCACCTCCCTGGGCAGCACATTCCAACAGCTAACAACTCTCTCTGTGAAGAATTTTCTCCTCACCTCCAGCCTAAACCTCCCCTGGCACACCTTGAGGCTGTGTCCTCTTGTTCTGGTGCTAGGTCTCTTCCAACCTGGTTTATTCTATGTATTCTATGTATGTATGTATTCTATGGTTGCCTGGGAGAAGAGACCAACCCCCAGCTGGCTACAACCTCCCTTCAGGTAGTTGTAGAGAGCAAGAAGGTCTCCCCTGAGCATCCAAAGAGTCCCTTTGCCTCATTGATCAGCTGTGCTGTGGTGAGAGAGCATCACAGAATTATCAGGAATATCACAACTCACAGGGTGTTAGGGCTTGGAAGGAACCTCCAAAGATCTTCCAGTGCCAGCCCCCTGCCAGAGCAGGAGCAGAGAACCCAGCACAGGGCACACAGAACACATCCAGACAGGGCTGCAAAGGCTCCAGACAAGGAGACTCCACAACCTCTCTGGGCAGCCTGCTCCAGGCCTCTGGCAGCCTCCCAGGGCAGAAGTTCCTCCTCCTGCTGTGCTGGAACCTCCTGGGCTGCACTTTCCATCCATTGCCTCTTGTCCTGTCCCAGGGTGCAGCAGAGCAGAGCCTGGCCCTGTCCCTTCCTTCCTGCCCCCCAGCCCTCAGATATTGATAGGCATTGATCAGATCCCTCTCAGCCTTCTCCTCTCCATTCTAAAGAGCCCCCAGTGGCCTAACAGGCATCAGATTGTGTGGGCAAGGTGATTAGGATCAAAGCAGTGAACTGGGACAAAGAGGTTCAGTTGCAGCCTCTGTTTCATTCGTTCTTATCACCTTCTGAAGCTTGTAGCTGAGATGTAAACACTGCTTGTTCTTGTTAGCCCAGGTGCAACAGTTCCTCTTGGGCAAGCAGGAAGTTGTGGTTTTCCAAATAGAGAATAAAATGAAATGAAATGGAAAGTATCAACTCAAATAGAAAATAAATAAATGAAAGCAATCACATCAAATAAACTCCCAACAGAGACAGGGAAAATAGAAATGGCAGCACAGAAATCAAATCCATAAAGGAAGGACCAAATTAAAGCTGGATTAAAGTAAATGGTAGCCTAAGAATAATAATGTGTAATCAATCAATAACTGGGGAAGGGAAGGGAAGGGAAGGGAAGGGAAGGGAAGGGAAGGGAAGGGAAGGGAAGGGAAGGGAAGGGAAGGGAAGGGAAGGGAAGGGAAGGGAAGGGAAGGGAAGGGAAGGGAAGGGAAGGGAAGGGAAGGGAAGGGAAGGGAAGGGAAGGGGGAAGGGGAAGTGAGAAAAGGAAAGAAAAGGAAAGACCAAAATGAAATAAACCAAAGAAAGAAGGAGAGGAGAGGAGACTTGAGGAGAGGAGGGGAGGGGAGGGGAGAGGGGATTTGAGGAGAGGAGAGGAGAGGATATTTGAGGAGAGGAGAGGAGAGAAGAAAAGAAAAGAAAAGAGAAGAAAAGAAAAGAAAAGAGAAGAAAAGAAGAGAAAAGAGAAGAAAAGAAAAGAAAAGAGAAGAAAAGAAAAGAGAAGAAAAGAAAAGAGAAGAAAAGAAGAGAAAAGAGAAGAAAAGAAAAGAAAAGAGAAGAAAAGAAGAGAGAAGAAAAGAGAAGAGAAGAAAAGAGAAGAAAAGAAAAGAGAAGAAAAGAAAAGAGAAGAAAAGAAAAGAAAAGAAAAGAAAAAAGAAAAGAAGAAAAGAAAAGAAAAGAAAAGAAAAGAAAAGAAAAGAAAAGAAAAGAAAAGAAAAGAAAAGAAAAGAAAAGAAAAGAAAAGAAAAGAAAAGAAAAGAAAAGAAAAGAAAAGAAAAGAAAAGAAAAGAAAAGAGAAAGAAGAGCAAAAGCAAAGCAGAGCAGAAGGATGCAGCAACCCAAAGGCTTCATTGTGTTTTCCTGGTTTGTTTGGTCGCTGTTGCTGCCTCCCCAGCTCTCAGGTTGCCAGCCAGCAGCTGGCAGTCAGCAGATAAGTCCTGTAACGCCTGCACTGCCTTCCTTCCCTCCTGCTTCTCAGACAAAGTCACCTTCCCAACTGGATATGAAAATTTATTTCCAGTCAGGAAGTTTCTTTACAAATGGCACTTTCAAAGTCCTTCACTTATAGGAGAGAGAGGGAAAGCAAAAGAATGACCTAAGGTTTGTGGTGCCAGATGAAATGAATGGGTAGCAGAGTCAAATGCCAAGTGCCTGTGAAAAATCAGACTATTGATCTCTGTGTGCATTTGCTTCCAGAAATGTAAAACAGGAGGTACAGCAATGCCCTACAAGTGCCTGGGCTGAGGCATAACTCACTGCTGCTCACACACTGCAGTGATGAATGCTCCCTGGGGGAAGGAGGCTGCTGAGAACAGAATAGAAGAGAATTAGCCAGCTTGGTAAAGACCTTCAAGATCACCAGGTCCAACCTAGCACCCAGCACCATCTGATCAACTCAGCCATGGCACCAAGTGCCTCAGCCAGGCACTGCTTAAACATCTCCAGGGATGGTGACTCCACCACCTCCCTGGGCAGCACATCCCAAGGGCCAATCGCTCTCTCTGGGAAGAACATTCTCCTCACCTCCAGCCTGAACCTCCCCTGGCACAGCTTGAGACTGTGTCCTCTTGTTCTGGTGCTGCTTGCCTGGGAGAAGAGCCCAACCCCCAGCTGGCTACAACCTCCCTTCAGGGAGTTAGAGAGAGCAATGAGGTCTCCCCTGAGCCTCCTCCAGGCTAAGCAACCCCAGCTCCCTCAGCCTCTCCTCACAGGGCTGTGCCCCAGACCCCTCCCCAGCTTTGTTGCCCTTCTCTGGGCCAACATTTCATTGAAATAAACTTCTCAGGAGAAACCAATTACAATCATAGAATAGAATTTGTCAGGGTTGGAAGGGAGCTCAAGGCTCAGCCAGTCCCAGCCCCCTGCCATGGGCAGGGACACCTCACACCACAGCAGGTTGCTCACAGCCACCTCCAGCCTGGCTGCAAACACCTCCAGGCAGGAGGCTTCCACCACCTCCCTGGGCAGCCTGTGCCAGGCTCTCACCACCCTCATGAGCAACAACTTCTTCCTAGCATCCAATCTCAGTCTACCCATTTCTAGTTTTGCTCCATCCCCCCTGCTCCTATCCCTCCCTGACACCCTCAAAAGTCCCTCCCCAGCTTTCTTGGAGCCCCCTGCAGACCCTGGAAGGCCACAATGAGGTCTCCTGGGAGCCTTCTCCTCTCCAGCCTGCACAACCCCAACTCCCTCAGTCTGCCCTCACAGCAGAGCAGCTCCAGCCCTCTGCTCCTCCTCCTGACTGAGGCAGAAACCTGCACTTTCGAGCTCAGCTGCCCAGGGAAATGTGGCCTCTCAGCAAACAGCTGGAGGAAATGCTGAGCTAAAGGATGTCTCTTGCTAAGCATCTTACAGGAGGGATCCATAGCCTTGCCTGGCTAATCCAAATCATCAGCCTTCAGAACGGCATGGCAGCACAACAGAGGGGCTGTGAGCTGCCCCAGTGTCTGGGAATCATTATGAGGGGAATAACAAAGGAAGCTGAGTGCATGGCTGTCACCTCTACAGGATTAGCAAGTTCATCTGCAGGGTTTCACTTCAAGGGTTCATGTGAAGAGCCCTGAGGCCTGGCACTCATGCACAAGTTCCTCTGCAAATCTGCTTTGGAAACTGCCAGTGACAGCAAAAATAAACCCACAAAACAACCATTTATTGTGCTCCTCTGGATGAAACCTTTGCACAAATGACATAAACCCCCCCATGGAATGAGGACATAGAGCCTCTAGGCAATGGGCCACATCCTACTGGGCCCCAGCTTGATCAATGTCTTCATTGATGATCTGGAGGAGGGAATGGAGTCCATCAGCAGTAAGTTTGCAGCTGACAGCAAGCTGGGGGCAGGAGTTGATGTGTCAGAGGGTAGGAGAGCTCTGCAGAGGGACCTTGCCAGGCTGGGTAGAGGGGCAGAGGCCAAGGGCAGGAGACTGAATACAGCCAAGTGCCAGGGGCTGCACATTGGCCACAGCAACCCCAGGCAGTGCTGCTGGCTGGGGGCAGAGTGGCTGAGAGCAGCCAGGCAGAGAGGGATCCGGTGGACAGCAGCTGAAGATGAGCCAGCAGTGTGCCCAGGTGGCCAAGAAGGCCAAGGGCATCCTGGCCTGCATCAGGAAGAGTGTGGCCAGCAGGAGCAGGGAGGTCATTGTGCCCTGCATACTGCACTGGTTAGGCCACACCTGGGGTCCTGTGTCCAGTTCTGGGCTCCTCAGGTTAGGAAAGAGGTTGAGCTGCTGGAAGGTGTCCAGAGAAGGGCAACAAAGCTGGGGAGGGGTCTGGAGCACAGCCCTGGGAGGAGAGGCTGAGGGAGCTGGGGTTGCTTAGCCTGGAGAAGAGGAGGCTCAGGGGAGACCTTCTTGCTCTCTGCAACTCCCTGCAGGGAGGTTGTAGCCAGGTGGGGGTTGGTCTCCTCGCCCAGGCAACCAGCAGCAGAACAAGAGGACACAGTCTCAAGCTGTGCCAGGGGAGGTTCAGGCTGAATGTTAGGAAGAAATTCTTCCCAGGAAGAGAGCTTGGCCATGGGATGTGCTGCCCAGGGAGGTGGTGGAGTCCCCAAGCCTGGCTGTGTTTGAAGGTGGTTTGGCTGTGGTGTTTGGGGCTATGGTTTAGGGCTGAGCCTTGCAGAGTAGGGTTCTGGGTTGGCCTTGGTGATCCAGGGGGTCTGTGCCAACCTGAATATTTCTGTGATGATTCTGTGATGATATTCTTAGAAACACTGAGTGCTGGCAGGACAGATGATGATGGATGAGCAGACAGTCAGCAGCTCACCAAGAGGAGTGTGGGTGCAGAAGTGCAGGGGAATGTGAGGAAGCCTATTCAAAGGGAGAACAATTAACATGCAGCTCTTTTTATAGCCTCATTAAAGCTGAAACAAATAAATCCCTTTCAGAGGCTTCACATCCCAACAGCTGTTCCTTTTCAGCAGCCCCACACTTTTGTGGCTAGCTGTTGCATCTGCTGAACCTCATGAAGATGATATTTTGCTTCCAGACACGAGCTGAGCTGCATTTTGTCCTTAAATTTTATGTTCACACTCCCTTCATCACTTTAACTGGCTGCTGTGAGCCCTTTAAAGAGCATTTTCTACTTCCCCTTGCTCAGTGCAGCCTCTGCTATGACCCTTTTAGTTTCATTAGAATTTAACAAGGATTTGAAGTGAGAATTTAAAGCCTGTAGACTTTGGCTGCAGCAGGAACTTACTTTAAATTCTTGTTAAATAGATCATAGAATCAGAGAATTGTCAGGGCTGGGAGGGAGCTCAAGGCTCAGCCAGTCCCAACCCCCTGCCATGGGCAGGGACACCTCACACCACAGCAGGTTGCTCACAGCCACCTCCAGCCTGGCTGCAAACACCTCCAGGCAGGAGGCTTCCACCACCTCCCTGGGCAACCTGTGCCAGGCTCTCACCACCCTCATGGGCAACAACTTCTTCCTAAGGTCTAATCTAGCTCCCCCCTCCTCTAGTTTTGCTCCATTCCCCCTGCTCCTATCCCTCCCTGACACCCTCAAAAGTCCCTTCCCAGCTTTCTTGGAGCCCCCTTCAGAGCCTGGAAGGTCACAATTAGGACTCCTGGGAGCCTTCTCCTCTCCAGCCTGCACAACCCCAACTCCCTCAGGCTATGCTCACAGCAGAGCAGAGCAGCTCCAGCCCTCTGCTCCTCCTGCATGCTCCTGGGATAATACCTTGAAGTTTAAGTGGTGCTTGATGGTGTTTTGTAATGCAGAGTGGTTAGCAAAAGAGAAAAGCTGATGTCTCCTCTCCCCCTCCTTGGTATCCTGCTCTTACCTTTACCATCACGCTGAGGCTGGTCAGGCAGCTGATTGATTCTCCTGTTAACACAGAAAGGCTAATATTGAAATGTCCTGCTCCAGAACCAATTAATTCAAATCTTCTTATAATTATGTGCTGAGCATGATAATTATTCCTGTAATATTCATTATTCTAATGAATATTGAATGAGTGCCCAATTAGCTCAATTGCTTCTTGGCACACTTGGATGCAGGGCGACCTGCAGGGCTGCTCTCATGCAACAGTTTGTACAGCTAGCAAAGCAGAGGCACACTGGGTGAGAGGATCGTTCACTCTCATCTACTTAATGTCTGGATGGGATGGGATGGGATGGGATGGGATGGGATGGGATGGGATGGGATGGGATGGAATAGAACAGGATTGGATTGAATTGAATTGAATTGAACAGGATTGCATTGGATTGGATTAAATTGAATAGGATTGGATTGGATTGAATTGAATAGGATTGGATTGAATTGAATTGAATTGAATAGGATTGGATTGGATTGGATTGAATTGAATAGGATTGGATTGGATTGGATTGAATTGAATAGGATTGGATTGGATTGAATTGAATTGAATAGGATTGGATTGGATTGGATTGAATTGAATAGGATTGGATTGGATTGGATTGAATTGAATAGGATTGGATTGGATTGAATTGAATTGAATAGGATTGGATTGGATTGGATTGAATTGAATAGGATTGGATTGGATTGGATTGGATTGGATTGGATAGGATTGGATTGGATTGAATTGAATTGAATAGGATTGGATTGAATTGGATTGAATTGAATTGGATTGAATTGAATTGAATTGAATAGGATTGGATTGAATTGGACTGAACTGGATTGGATTGAATTGGATTGGATTGGATTGGATTGGATTGGATTGGATAGGATTGGATTGGATTGGATTGGATTGAATAGGATTGGATTGGATTGGATTGAATTGAATTGAACAGGATTGGATTGGATTGGATTAAATTGAATAGGATTGGATTGAATTGGATTGAATTGAATTGAATAGGATTGGATTGGATTGGATTGGATTGGATAGGATTGGATTGGATTGAATTGAATTGAATAGGATTGGATTGAATTGGATTGAATTGAATTGGATTGAATTGAATTGAATTGAATAGGATTGGATTGAATTGGACTGAACTGGATTGGATTGAATTGGATTGGATTGGATTGGATTGAATTGGATTGAATAGGATTGGATTGGATTGGATTGGATTGGATTGGATTGGATTGGATTGGATAGGATTGAATTGAATAGGATTGGATTGAATTGAATAGGATTGGATTGGATTGGATTGGATTGGATTGGATTGGATTGAATTGGATTGGATTGAATAGGATTGGATTTAATTGAATTGGATTGGATTGGGTTGAATTGAATTGGTTTGGATTGAATTGGATTGGATTGAATTGAACAGGATTGGATTGAATTGAATTGAATAGGATTGGATTGAATTGGACTGGATTGGATTGGATTGATTTTGATTGAATTGAATTGAATTGAATTGAATTGAATTGAATTGAAACTGAACAGAATAGAATTAACCAGGTTGGAAAAGACCTTTGAGATCATCTAGCCCAACCTATCACCCAACACCATCTGATCAACTCAACCATGGCACCAAGTGCCTCAGCCAGGCTCTTCCTAAACACCTCCAGGGATGGTGACTCCACCACCTCCCTGGGCAGCACATCCCAATGGCCAATCTCTCTTGCTGGGAAGAATTTCTTCCTAACATCCAGCCTGATCCTCCCCTGGCACAGCTTGAGACTGTGTCCTCTTGCAGGGAGGACAAGGAGCAGTGGATGCAAGCTGCAGCCCAGGAGGTTCCAGCTCAGCAGGAGGAGGAACTTCTGCCCTGGGAGGCTCCCAGAGCCCTGGAGCAGGCTGCCCAGAGAGGCTGTGGAGTCTCCTTGTCTGGAGATTTTCAAGGGCTGTCTGTGACCTGAGCTAGATTGTATGGTCCTGCTCTGGCAGGGGGCTTGGACTGGAAGCTGTCTGGAGGTCCCTTCCAACCCCTGACATCCTGTGAGCCTGTGAAGCGCAGCCTGGAGTGAAGGTGAGAAATGGGTGGAATTCCCTGGGATTTGGGAAGTTTCCCCACATGTGGCAGATGTGCTGATTTGCTTTGATGTTTGATGGCAGCAGGGAGACAGTAATGAAGTCCTTTTGGATTGCTTTTTTTCCCCTCCATGCTGTGACTCATGCAGGATACCTGCACTCAAACCACACATTCTGCATGCTGCCTTCTTCCCATCGCTATGGAAGGTGACTTTAGCAAGGGAGGAGATGTCTTTCTTGGGTTTTCTTTCTCCTTTCTTAATAAATTATTAGAATGTCTGCAGTCAGTGCTGCTGGGAGCCCTCACAGACATCCTTAACACCTCCCTCCCCCATCTTCTCTTGCTGCCATTCTGATTTGTCCTTCTTCAGAGCTCTGTCCAGCCTCACCTTGAATATCCCCAGGCCTCAGCCACCCTCCTGAGCAACCTGTTCCAGTGTTCCAGAGCCCTCAGTGGTGCAGAGCTTCTTTCTAACATCCAATCTCAACCTGCTCTTCTCCAGTTTGGAGCCATTGCCTCTTGTTGTGTTCCTGGAAGCTTTTGCAAGCAGTCTCTCTGCAGCCTTCTTGTTGCCCCGCTCAGGTCCTGGAAGGCCACGGTTTGCTCTCCCTGGAGCCTTCTCTTCTCCAGGCTGAAGGTGACCAATTCTGTGATTGTCTGATTCCCCAGCTCCCTCAGCCTGTCCTCAGAGTAGAGCTGCTCCAAGCCCCTCATCATTTCCACACCCCTCCTCTGGGTCTGCTCCATCAGCTCCCTGTCCTTCCCATACTGTGAGCTCCAGAGCTGGTCACAGTGCTGCAAGCGAGGTCCCTGCAGAGCAGAGCAAAGTGCCAGGATCACTTCTCTCCATCTCTGACCACACTGCTTTGGATGCAGCCCAGGCTGCCCTTGGCCTTCTGTGCTGCAAGCTCACACTGCCTGCTCCTGCCCAGCTTCTCCCCCACCAGCCCCCCCAAGTCCTTTTCCACAGGGCTGCTTTCTATCCCCTCCTCCCCCAGCCTGTATTGATAGTGAGGATTGCTCCAGCCCGGGTGCAGAGACCTGAACTTGCTGTTATTAGACCTCATGAGGTTCACCTGGGTCCACCTCTCCAGCTTGCCCAGGTCCCTCTGGATGTGAGCCATGCTGAATCTGGCTGCACTCCTTTCCACCTGGATGCCTACCTGAGCTCGGTGCCATGGCTGAGCTGATCAGCTGGTGTTGGGTGGTAGCTTGGCCTTGATGATCTCGAAGGTCTTTTCCAGCCTGCTTAGCTCTGTGTTCTGCATTTGTATCTGCTGCAGAGGGTGGAATCCAGTCAGCCCCCTGCTGAAATTTACCACCTGCAAATGTTGGAACACAGTGTTCATAATTGAAGCTGTTACTGTACCCTGTATATCCTGCAGCCCTCTGTTTTCCGTGCAGGCAGCCATTGTTCCCCAGCTGCTGTAATATATTACCCACAAAGGTTCAGAAAGTTTCATTAGGGTTGCTATAAAAGTCAGCTAAACCATGTTTTATGTCCTCTCTTCAGCTGAAGTATCTTGCACCTAATAGAAAACACTTTGTAGGCTACTTGCTAAATGAGTTTGTAGCAGACAGGCGGTGGAGGTGATTCATTTTTATACGGAGTGATGATATTAGAAGAGTTAGAAGCTAATACATCTTGAGCTAATGATCTCTCTCCTTTGTTTTCAGCACATGGAACATGATTTCCTGCAGATTGTTTCTGTCTCTGCAGAGCACCTCAATCTGCATTTGGGCTGGGGTTGGCTGTATTGAATAAGTCAAATGCAGCCTTCCGTGGAGAAATTTCTCCAGGGGCAATGGAGATGGATTGCAAATCCAGAGTCTGGAGATAGGAAACACTTAGCTCGCTGATTTCCCTCCCTCCCCACCCCCCATATATCAAGCAAAGAGCCTGGCATGGAGGCTGGGGTTTGCAGAGGGGAACAAAACAGCAGCAGGTCGTGGAGGATGCTTGGGGGGTGTACAATGGCCACGAGAGACGCAGCACCAAGGTTGTCCTTCCTGGGAGAGATGATATGAGTCAGTCAGGTGTGTAAGGAGGCTGCCTTCCCCTTCTGTGTCTAAAAAGGGCAATACAAATGACCTAGGAAATGTGCCCATGAGGATTGTTTTCATCACAGGCAAAGCAAAAGCAGTGAGATTTTGATCCTGTGTACTTGTGGCCTTTCCTAGGGCTGGATCCACTTCCACCTTCGAGTCATAGGATCATGGAGTCACAGAGCCACAGAATCAAAGAACCACAGAAGTACAGAATCACAGAATCACAGAACCAGAGCATCAAACAATCACAGAATCATGGAGTCATAGAACCATAGACTCAGAATGCTCTGGGTTGGAAGGGAACCTCCAAAGCTGATCCAGTCCAACCCCTCTGCACTCAGCAGGGACATCCTCCACTGGATCAGGCTGCCCAGAGCCCTGCCCAGCCTCACACAGGGCTGGAGCCTCAGCCACCTCCCTGGGTAACCTGCTGCAGGGTTCCAGCAGCCTCCTGGTGCAGAACTTGTTCCTCACATCCAATCTCAATCTGCTCTGCTCTGGTTTGGAGTCGCTGTCCATGGTCCTGTCCCTGCAGGCCTTTGGGAGCAGTCTCTCTCCATCCTTCTTGTAGCCCCTTCAGGTCCTGGCAGGCTGCTGTTAGGTCTCCCTGGAGCCTTCTCTTCTCCAGGCTGAACACCTCAGTCTGTATTCATAGCAGAGGAGCTCCAACCCCCTGAGCATTTTTGTGGCTTCCTCTGCCCTTCCCATGCCCTGCTCTGTGTGGTGCTCCTGCATATTACATGAAGTGAACTACAGCTCCTTGGGTGATAAATTATCAAGTCAAACTCTTCCTAATGATTTTCCTGCCACAGCAGGGTCACCCAGAGCAGGGTCACCCCGAGCAGGTCACCCAGAAACACATCCAGGTGGGGTTGGAATAACTCCAGACAGGGAGACTCCACAACCTCTCTGGGCAGCCTGCTCCAGGGCTCTGGGAGCCTCCCAGGGCAGAAGTTCCTCCTCCTGCTGAGGTGGAACTTCTTGTGCTGCAGTTTCCATCCATTGCCTCCTGTCCTATCCCAGGGTGCAGCTGAGCAGAGCCTGTACCCTGCCTCCTGCCCCCCAGCCCTCAGCTATTGAGAGACATTGCTCAGATCCCTCTCAGCCTTCTCCTCTCCAGACTGAGCACCCCCAGGGCTCTCAGCCTCTCCTCCCCAGGCAGTCTCCAGTCCCTTCAGCATCCTTGGAGCCCTCCCTTAGACTTTCACCAGCAGATCCCTGTCCCTCTTGAACTGGGGAGCCCAGAACTGGATGCAGTACTCAAGAGAGGTCTCCCCAGGGCTGAACAAAGGGGGAGGAGAACCTCCCTGGCTCTGCTGCCTTGAATGTCTCCAGAGCAGGGAACTCCACAACCTCTCTGGGCAACCTCTTCCAGTGCTCTGTGACCCTTAAAGTGAAGAAGTTGTCTCGAGGTGGAACCTCCTGTGCTGCACCTTCCATCCACTGCCCCTTGGCCTGTCCCAGGGAGCAAGTGAGCAGAGGCTGCCTTTATTTGTCTTTAAAGCTTCTGCTTGCTGAATCTCAGCAGAGTTAGCACAAAGTTTGCCACTGAATCCCTTTAATCCTCTAAATCCTTAACACAGAGAGGACCTCTTGCAGCAGCAGCTTGCACTGCTGTCTTAGCAATGCTGCCGGGAAGGCGACTCTGGGTTGAGCAAATAGCCTCCCCCAGGGCTGCAATGAAAACAGGAGTTATGAAATAACTGCCCAAATAGTCCTGAAGAGAGGTTTGCAAACCCTGTGGAAGAGCTTCTCAGTTCTCAGCTGCCAGCCTGTGTCCAAAGCCCTTCAATTTTGGTGAGGGCTGAGCTGTAATTTGGCACTGGATGTCCTCAGCTCATTTCGTCCCCAGGAAAAGGAATACAGCAGGAGGCCCTCAAGGCATTTCTAGGAGGCACTTTGGATGCAATGCTCAAGCAAGCTGGGCTTGAGATCACTTTCTTTTAGCACAACTTTAGCTGGGGTCAAGCCCTGTGAGGAGAGGCTGAGGGAGCTGGGGTTGCTTAGCCTGCAGAAGAGGAGGCTCAGGGGAGACCTTCTTGCTCTCTACAGCTCCCTGCAGGGAGGTTGTAGCCAGCTGGGGGTTGGTCTCTTCTTCCAGGCACCCAGCACTGGAACAAGAGGACACAGACTCAAGCTGTGCCAGGGGAGATTTAGGCTGGAGGGGAGGAGAAAGTTCTTCCCAGCAAGAGAGATTGGCCATTGGGATGTGCTGCCCAGGGAGGTGGTGGAGTCACCATCCCTGGAGGTGTTCAAGACAGGCTTGGATGTGGCACTTGGAGCCATGGTTTAGTGGTCAGGAGCTGTTAGGCAATAGGTCATAGGTTGGACTTGATGATCTCTGAAGTCTTTTCCAACCTGGCTGATTCTGTGATCATGCTGAAGCAATGCTAGAACACTTCCATCCACCACAGCTCAAACATTCAGTTGCTCACTTCAACTTGTTAGAGAATCACAAAATGTTAGGGGTTGGAAGGGACCTCCAGGGATCAGTGAGTCCAAGCCCCCTGCAAAGCAGGATCACCCAGGGCAGGCCACCCATGACCTCATTGATGGTGATGAAGATGTGCAGAGGCAGTGCCCAGAGGCTGCAGCCAGGCTCTGCTGGGGGCTGCCCAATGCCAGCCCAAGGGGCAGTGCTGGAAGCTGAGCCAGAGGAAGTGCCATGGAAACAGGAGGAAGGATTTCTTCTCAGTGTGAGGGTGCCAGAGGCCTGGAGCAGGCTGCCCAGGGGGGCTGTGGAGTCTCCCTCTCTGGAGCTATTCCAACCCCACCTGGATGTGTTCTGTGTGACCTGCTCTGGGTGCCCCTGCTCTGGCAGGGGGTTGGACTGGCTGAGCTCTGGAGATCCCATCCAGCCCCTAACCCTCTGTGATGATGTTAAATAATTTACTTGGATTTCTTTTTGGTGTAGTTGGGTTTAGAATGAATTTTGGAGGAAAATATGATGTTAACTGACTGTGGTTTATTACTGGGAACCTGGACTCAGCTGCAGTAAAACCTAGGTAAATGTCAAAATCTTTGACATTCCAGCCTGAATATTTGGTGCAGGAATGTTTCCCTTTGCACTGTTTAATAACCTAAACCCCATGCAGATTGCAACAAAAAGAACCTTAACTTTGTAGATAAGAACAATTATCTTTCCTAGGAAGTTCATGAGCCAGCAGTGAGCTCTTGCAGCCCAGAGAGCCCAGCAGAGCCTGGGCTGCAGCAAGAGAAGTGTGGCCAGAAGGGCAGGGAGGGGATTCTGCCCCTCTGCTCCACTCTGCTGAGACCACAGCTGCAGCTCTGGGGCTAGCTCTGGAGCCTCTGTGCCAGGAAGGCTCTGGAGGGGCTGGAAGGTGTCCAGAGCAGGGCCAGGAGGAGGAGCAGAGGGCTGGAGCTGCTCTGCTGTGAGCACAGACTGAGGGAGTTGGGGTTGTGCAGGCTGGAGAGGAGAAGGCTCCCAGGAGACCTCATTGTGGCCTTCCAGGATCTGCAGGGGGCTCCAAGAAAGCTGGGGAGGAACTTCTCAGAGTGTCAGGGAGGGATAGGAGCAGGGGGAATGGAGCTGAACTAGAAATGGGGAGATTGAGATTGGCTGTGAGGAAGCCACCCACGAGGGTGGTGAGAGCCTGGCACAGGCTGCCCAGGGAGGTGGTGGCAGCCTCCTGCCTGGAGGTGTTTGCAGCCAGGCTGGAGGTGGCTGTGAGCAACCTGCTGTGGTGTGAGGTGTCCCTGCCCATGGCAGGGGGCTGGGACTGGCTGAGCCTTGAGGTCTCACCACCCTCATGGGGAACAACTTCTTCCTAACAGCCAATCTCAATTTCTAGTTCTGCTCAGGCATTTACCTCTGGCAGGCTGTCCTGGTGCTTGGGTTTCACTGGCACTTCATCCTGAGGGAAATGAGTTCCCTGAGCATTTCATTGCATCCCAAATTCAGCCTGCTGCAGCTGAAGTCAGGAGGCCTGCCTTCTGTGGAGCTGTTTTATTACCTTCCTGATTGTTTCAGGTTCCAGCATGTGATGTTCTTTGTAATGGGAATCCTGCTTATGGGCAGAACATCCTTTCCTGTGCTCAGAGTTTATTGGCTCTTTGTTTTTTTCCCCCTCCTTTCTTTCTTTTCTTTCCTTTTCTGCTTTCAAAACAAACAAAGCAGCAGCTCTTAAACCTCTTTGAAAGCACATCCTGTAACTGATGGGGGTATAAATATGTCTGACTGAGCTGCATCGTGTCACACAGGGAAGGACTGGCTTTTATTTGATGCTTAAACCGAAACAAGATGCTGCCAGGGAGACTGGAGATGCTGAAGTCCTCAGAGCAAGGTCACTGGTGGGCTTCTGGAGGACAGAACTCTCTGAAGCTTTGGAAGGATTAATGAAATCAGATGTGGAGCACAGGCCTGTGGAGGTCTCACTCTGCCCTGCTGAGACCTCACCTGGAGCATTGCATCCAGCTCTGGGCTGCCCAGTTCAGGAGGGACAGGGATCTGCTGGGGAGAGGCCAAGGGAGGGCTCCAAGGATGAGGAAGGGACTGGAGACTGCCTGGGGAGGAGAGGCTGAGAGCCCTGGGGGTGTTCAGTGTGGAGAGGAGAAGGCTGAGAGGGATCTGATCAATGTCTATCAATAGCTGAGGGCTGGGGGGCAGGAAGGAAGGGACAGGGCCAGGCTCTGCTCAGCTGCAGCCTGGGATAGGACAAGAGGCAATGGATGGAAACTGCAGCCCAGGATGTTTCAGTCTTCTCCTCCCCAGACTCAACAGCCCCCAGGGCTCTCAGCCTCTCCTCCCCAGGCAGTCTCCAGTCCCTTCCTCATCCTTGGAGCCCTCCCTTGGCCTCTCTCCAGCAGATCCCTGTCCCTCCTGAGCTGGGCAGCCCACAACTGGATGCAGTATTCCAGGTGAGGTCTCAGCAGGGCAGAGCAGAGGGGGAGGAGAACCTCCCTGGCTCTGCTGGGCACCCTCCTCTGCATGCCCCCCAGGACCCCCTTGGCCTTCTTGGCCTCCAGGGCACATTGCTGTCCCATACAGCCCTTGCTGCCCCCCAGCACTGCCAGCTCCTTCTCCTTGGGGCTGCTCCAGCAGATCCCCTCCCAGCCTGTCCTCTATGATGTTCAGCAGAAAAGCAAGGTGTGTTTAACATTCCCTCTCTTGTGCAGCACCCAGACATCAGCATCCACTCCCCAGCTGATTATTTTGACTTGAGGATTTCACATGTGTGCAGCATCCTCCTGGTTTCCATCCAGAGGCAGCCATTTAATGGGATTAAATTGCAGGTGCTGAGGAATGGTCAAACTGCACTCAGAAAAGCAAAGGGGAAAGAAAGAGCCACACTGACCCTAACTGAATCTTCCCTTTCCTCCTCCTTTTCCTCTTACAACCAAAATGCATCAAGCACTGAGGCAAGTGCAAAATACCCATGGTAAAGGGCTCTGAAAACGGTGCAGCCCCTGGATGCTCTGTGGAATAGTCCCTGATAGGGACATGACAAATGGATTTGATCAGGCAGAGCTGTAAAGGAGCAATTGTTTGCTGAAGCCATCCTCTCAAATGATCATTAAGCCATGGTTGCAGTGGCTTATTAATAATACAAAATGATGCTGGTTAATAATTTACCCCAAAGCCTTGACAGCTTTCTCCCCAAGCACATCAGTCACTCCTGCAAGCTGTGGTGGCTTCAGGTGGTTAATGCTGGGGGGGGGAATTCAACCCACCACACGAGCAAGCCCCAAGCCAGAAAGAAAGGAGAAAGGAGGCAATGATGCTCCCTACAATAATAGAATCACAGAACTGTTCAGGGCTGGAAGGGACCCCAAGGATTATCCAGTCCCAGCCCCCTGCCATGGGCAGGGACACCTCACACCACAGCAGGTTGCTCACAGCCACCTCCAGCCTGGCTGCAAACACCTCCAGGCAGGAGGCTTCCACCACCTCCCTGGGCAGCCTGTGCCAGGCTCTCACCACCCTCATGGGCAACAACTTCTTCCTCACAGCCAATCTCAATCTCCCCACTTCCAGTTTTGCTCCATCCCCCCTGCTCCTATCCCTTCCTGACACCCTCAAAAGTCCCTCCCCAACTATTTATCTGACACCTCCTGACAACTCAACCCTGGCTCCAAGTGCCACATCCAAGCCTGTCTTGAATACCTCCAGGGATGGGGACTCCACCACCTCCCTGGGCAGCACATCCCCAGGGCCAATCTCTCTTGCTGGGAAGAACTTTCTCCTCACCTCCAGCCTGAACCTCCCCTGACACAGCTTGAGACTGTGTCCTCTTGTTCTGCTGCTGGCTGCCTGGGAGAAGAGACCAACCCCCACCTGGCTACAACCTCCCTTCAGGGAGTTGGAGAGAGCAAGAAGGTCTCCCCTGAGCCTCCTCTTCTGCAGGCTAAGCAACTCCAGCTCCCTCAGCCTCTCCTCACAGGGCTGTGCTCCAGACCCCTCCCCAGCTTTGTTGCCCTTCTCTGGACACCTTCCAGCAGCTCAACCTCTTTCCTAACCTGAGGAGCCCAGAGCTGGATACAGGACTCCAGGTGTGGCCTGAGCAGTGCTGAGCACAGGGCAGAATGACCTCCCTGCTCCTGCTGGCCACACTGTCCCTGATGCAGGCCAGGATGCCATTGGCCTTCTTGGCCACCTGGGCACACTGCTGGCTCCTGTTCAGCTTACTACCAACCAGCACCCCCAGGTCCCTCTCTGCCTGGCTGCTCTCAGCCACTCTGCCCCCAGCCTGTAGCACTGCCTGGGGTTGTGGTGGCCAATGGCTCCCCTGCCCCCCTGGGCACACTGCTGCCTCCTGTCTGGCTCCTGTCTCATTAAAGAGGGAATTTGCAACCTCTTCTTTAAATTCTTTTGGGGGCTTATTTATTGCTCCTCCCCAAACCCCACCAGGTGCAGCACAGGTGATTCCAGTCTGCCATGAATCCTATTTCTTTCTATTTACCCTCTGGTGCTTGCAGTGAGCTGGATGGATGGCCACAATTAACCCCCCCCTCCCCCTCCAGAAGGAAAGAAGTGTATGATTATGTACTTTATGCCATCATTTGCCCCACTCCTGCACCTTCCAGGGAGAGCAAGTTATTAGCTTTTGAGTTATTCTGATTATCAGCAAGAAGGAGCTGCTGAATGTTTCATCTCCTGCTCTGCCAAGGACAATATTTTTCATGTGTAATTATAAAATGCATAAATATCTTTATAAAGGGAAGGCCACAAAGAGAAAACGAAGGGGAAAGCAGCAGTGAGAGGAAAATCTTCCTCTTGCTTGCTGCTCTTCACATCAAAGTTCTTCCCAGGGAGGCTGTGGATGCCTCCTCCCTGGAGGTGTCCAAGGCCAGGTTGGAGGAGGCCTCCAGCAACCTGGGCTGCTGGGAGGTGTCCCTGCCCGTGGCAGGGGGGCTGGAACTGGAGGATCCTCAAGGTCCCTTCCAACCCAAACCATTCTATGAATCCATGAAGTATTCATCTGTAATCCAGAGGCCTGCTGCTTGGAAAGGAGCTTTGACAGCCTCACAGAACATTAGAGGTACTTCCAGTGCCTCCAGAGCTCAGCCAGTCCAAGCCCCTGCCAGAGCAGCATCACCCAGGGTAGGCTGCACAGGAATGCAGCCAGGGGGGCTTGGAAAGGCTCCAGAGCAGGAGACTCCACAACCTCTCTGGGCAGCCTGCTCCAGGCCTCCAGCAGCCTCACACCACAGAAGTTTCTCCTCATGCTGAGCTGAAACCTTCTCTGGTCAAGTTTGTCTCCATTGCTCCTTGGCTTATTGCTGTGCACCACCCATGGGAGCTTGGCCCCCTCCCCTTGCCCCCCAGCCCTCAGCTATTGATAGACATTGATCAGATCCCTCTCAGCCTTCTCCTCCCCAGACTCAACACCCCCAGGGCTCTCAGTCTCTCCTCACAGGGGAGATGCTCAAGTCCCCAAATCCTCCTGGCTCTGCCTTGGAGTCTCTCCAGCAGCTCTCTGTCTCTCTTGACCTGGGGAGCCCCACACTGGCCACAGGATTGCAGCTGTGGTCTGAGCAGGGCAGAGCAGAGGGGCAGCAGAACCTCCCCAGCCCTGCTGGCCACACTTTTCCTGCTGCCCCCAGGATCCCCTTTGCTCTCTTGGCCCCCAGGGCACATTGCTGTCCCATGCAGACCTTGCTGCCAGCACTGCAAGGTCTCTCTCCATGGAGCTTCTTTCCATCAGGGCAGCCTCTCCCCTGCCCTGGTGCCTGCTGTTATTCCTCTGCAGCTGCAGGACACTGCCCTTGTCCTTACTGAGCTCCATGAGGTTTGCCTGCAGGCAGCTCTCAGCCTGTCCAGATCTCGTTGGTCTGGATGGACCCCAGGATCCCATTTCAACCAGCTCTTATCTGGTAGATGTCAAATTATGCTCCTGAGGTGCCAGACCTGCAGCCATAAACACCACTCTTGAGCTCTGCTGCTGTGCTGCTCAGACTAAGACCTCTAAGAACAGTTCACAGATATAAACTGCAGCCCAGGAGGTTGCAGCTCAGCAGGAGGAGGAACTTCTGCCCTGGGAGGCTGCCAGAGGCCTGGAGCAGGCTGCCCAGAGAGGTTGTGGAGTCTCCTTGTCTGGAGCCTTTGCAGCCCTGTCTGGATGTGTTCTGTGTGCCCTGTGCTGGGTTCTGTGCTCCTGCTCTGGCAGGGGGCTTGGGCTGGAAGGTCCCTTCCAATCCCCAAGATCCTGTGACAAACCATCCCTGACTAAGGCAATCAGAGAATCATAGAGTGTTAGGGGTCAGAAGGGGCCTCTGGACAGCATCTGGTCCTGTGAGATCACATCCTTTAACCTGACTGTGTCTGTTGCAGACCTGGGCAGTGCAGACAAGGGGTTTATAGCATCCTCATTCCCATCCAGCTGGCTGGATGTTGCTTTTCCTTCCAGAACTGACTTTGTACATGAAAGCCTCTGGCTGGATTCCAGAGTTCTCCAACAACTTCCTGGCCCAGGAGTCTGTTGTGACATTATTCTGGCTGTGTGTTTTAAACTTGGAGCAGGGACATGAACCACTCTGAATATAAGCAGCAGTTTGAGGGGAGGGGAGGGGAGGGGAGGGGAGGGGAGGGGAGGGGAGGGAAGGGAAGGGAAGGGAAGGGAAGGGAAGGGAAGGGAAGGGAAGGGAAGGGAAGGGAAGGGAAGGGAAGGGAAGGGAAGGGAAGGGAAGGGAAGGGAAGGGAAGGGAAGGGAAGGGAAGGGAAGGGAAGGGAAGGGAAGGGAAGGGAAGGGAAGGGAAGGGAAGGGAAGGGAAGGGAAGGGAAGGGAAGGGAAGGGAAGGGAAGGGAAGGGAAGGGAAGGGAAGGGAAGGGAAGGATTGGAATGGACCAGATGGGAAGAGACCTTCAAGATCATCGAGTCCAACCTGCCACCCCGCACCATCTAAGCAACTCAACCATGGCACCAAGTGCTTTATCCAGGCCCTTATTAAACACCTCCAGGGATGGGGACTCCACCACCTCCCTGGGCAGCACATCCCAATGGCCAGTCTCTCTTGCTGGGAAGAATTTCTTCCTCACCTCCAGCCTAAACCTCCCCTGCCACAGCTTGAGACTGTGTCCTCTTGTTCTGGTGCTGCTTGCCTGGGAGAAGAGACCAACCCCCACCTGGCTACAACAATTAACCAGGTTGAAAAAGGCCTCTGAGATCATCCAGTCCAACCTCTCACCCAGCACCATCTGATCAACTCAACCATGGCACCAAGGGCCTCATCCAGGCTCTTCCTAAACACCTCCAGGGATGGGGACTCCACCACCTCCCTGGGCAGCACATCCCCGTGGCCAATCTCTCTTGCTGGGAAGAGCTTTCTCCTCACCTCCAGCCTAAACTGGCCAAAGCTACCTTGCTGCCTTATGTCAACCCCCATTCTTCTTTTAACTGCAAGGACACCGTGGCAGGGGAGCCAGAACTGCTGGCCAGGACCCTTACTGAATGATCTGGAAGCATTTTGGCTGGGCTTCCCTTTGCTTCCATCAGCCAAGTAATTGCACAGAAAGCTTGACAAGAAGTCAACTTGGTCTCTGAAAGAGAATTCCATGTGATTTTTATTGTCATTATTGCATTACTTTTACCCGGGCCTGAAGGAGAAGGTTTAGAGGCAGTTGGCAGAGAACCACACAAGTGCTGCTGCTGCCTCCTTAAATACTACTGAGGTGAAGGCAGCTGCAAGAGAAGCCAATAAAAATAGTATTTAATCCATTTGCTCCAAAAGGTAATAAAACTTCCTGGCTCCTAGGTGGAGCAGGAGAGTGCACTACAGCTATTACAAGAAAGTGCAGGGAGAAGGGGGTCTAAATAAAGCTGAGATCTCACAGTTAGGGGAAGGCTCAGTGGGATATAAGAGGCTCCAAAGGTTACAAGGCTGAGAGAAAGTCTCTGTTGGCACAAGGACATGATGATCTCCAAGGTCTCTTCCAACCTGGTTAATTCTATTCTAAGTTTTATTCTACTCAGCTCTGCTGAGACCACAGCTGCAGCTCTGGGGCCAGCTCTGGAGCCTCTGTGCCAGGCAGGATCTGGAGGGGCTGGAAGGTGTCCAGAGCAGGGCCAGGAGGAGGAGCAGAGGGCTGGAGCTGCTCTGCTGTGAGGACAGACTGAGGGAGTTGGGGTTGTGCAGGCTGGAGAGGAGAAGGCTCCCAGGAGACCTCATTGTGGCCTTCCAGGCTCTGCAGGGGGCTCCAAGAAAGCTGGGGAGGGACTTTTGAGGGTGTCAGGGAGGGATAGGACTGGAGGGGAAGGGAACAAAACTAGAAATGGGTAGGTTGAGAAGGAAGAAGTTGTTGCCCATGAGGGTGGTGAGAGCCTGGCACAGGCTGCCCAGGGAGGTGGTGGAAGCCTCCTGCCTGGAGGTGTTTGCAGCCAGGCTGGAGGTGGCTGTGAGCAACCTGCTGTGGTGTGAGGTGTCCCTGCCCATGGCAGGGGGCTGGGACTGGCTGAGCCTTGGGGTCCCTCCCAGCCCTGACAGCTCTGTGATTCTATGACTCTACAAATCTGTGATTGCCACTAAAGGAAGCTGGAGCTGAGCTAGACAGCTTGTAACTGAGATTGCTGACACTCATTCACTCCTATAAAGGGAGCATCAACTCTTCCTTCCTGAGAGCTGAATGCACACAGATCCTATTTGAGAAGCTCCAACCTTTCATTATCTCTGTGCTTTTAGGTTTGCCTTCTCCCTTCCCTGATCTCACTTGAAGTGCTCACATTTAGCAGGCTCCTTCCACTCTTAGGTTTTGCTCCTCGCTCCTCCACTCGTTTAGCCCTCTGTGTTTTATTAGGCTGCTGTCTGTTTGCTGCCCTGGGGGATTCCCCTGGCATTGTTTTGGAGCAGAATTTGCTTGTGTGTCTGTCTCTGGATTAAATATTGATGTAAATAAGACCAAAGCACCCAGCTGGTCCCTGCAGTCGGCACAGCAACGCTCTGCACACAGGCTGGAAGGGGAGAGACAGTAGAAAATGAGCATTGGATGTGGCCACATCAGGGAATGCATGGAACTGGTTAGCAAAACAACACCTGAGCAAGTGGTTTCATCCCATTGGGTTTCATCCAGGAAGGAAAAAGCCTGGTGTGGGGTGCAGAAGTCTGTCAGAACAAAGATGGAGCGGGGAAGGTTTAGGTTGGGACATCAGGAGGAAGTTCTGTACGCTGAGACTGCTTCTCCTGGGCCACAAAAGCCACCAGAGGGCTGGAGCACCTCTCCTGTGAGCACTGAGGGAGCTGGGGCTGTTCAGTCTGGAGAAGAAAAGGCTCCAGGGAGACCTTAGAGCTGCATTTTGATGTCTGCAGAGGACCTACAGGAAGGCTGTTCAGAAGGGGCTGTGGTGACAGGATGAGGGTCAGTGGTTTGAAAGCGGAGCAGGATAGATTCAGGTTGGGATTAAGGAGCAACTCTTCACAAGGAGAGTGGTGAGATACTGGAGCAGGCTGCCCAGGGGAGTGCTGGAGAGCTCATCCCTGGAAACACTCAAGAGGTTCTCCTCCCCCTCTACACTGCCCTGGTGAGGCCCCACCTGGAGTATTGCATCCAGCTCTGGGCTGCCCAGCTCAGGAGGGACAGGGATCTGCTGGGGAGAGGCCAAGGGAGGCTCCAAGGATGCTGAAGGGACTGGAGACTGCCTGGAGAGGAGAGGCTGAGAGCCCTGGGGGTGTTCAGTCTGGAGAGGAGAAGGCTGAGAGGGATCTGATCAATGTCTATCAATAGCTGAGGGCTGGGGGTCAGGAAGGAAGGGACAGGGCCAGGCTCTGCTCACTTGTGCCCTGGGATAGGATGAGGGGCTGGGTGAAACTGCAGCCCAGGAGGTTCCACCTCAACATGAGAAACTTCTTTCCTGTAAGAGTGACAGAGGCCTGGAGCAGGCTGCCCAGAGAGGTTGTGGAGTCTCCTTGTCTGAAGCCTTTGCAGTCCTGTCTGGATGTGTTCCTGTGTGCCCTGTGCTGGGTTTCTATGCTCCTGCTCTGGACTGGAAGCTCTCCAGAGGTCCCTTCCAACCCCTAGCATCCTGTGAGCCTGTGATCATGCTGGCTGTGGCCCTGGACAGCCTGCTCTAGTTGGAGGTGTCCGTGCTGACTGCGTGGGGGTTGGACAAGATGACCTTTGAGGGTCCCTTCCCACCTGATCCAAGCTAAATATCAAACCCAATGGTCAGCCCTTCCCAAGCCACACAGGGCTTCCAAAGAGCTTTTAAAGCTGAGCTAAAGTATCTTCAGAAGGGGCAGAAAATCTCCATTCAGACAGGAGGCAGACAAGAGGCTGATGGTCTGGCTGTTCCTCATGCTCTCTATGTATGTATTCAATCCTCTCCTCAGCATTTTCCCCACCACTTAGGTTCCCTGCTTGGAGATTAGGAAGATAAATCTGAAATGATTTTCTTTCTCTCACACATGCTTCATTTTTATCATTCTATCTTTTACTGCAACCCCTCCCCACTGGCAGCTGCTCCCTTCAGCTTTTTCATCCTTATTCCAGGCTGGTTTTTTTCATCTCTCTCAAGTTCTTCAACTCCTCCAATGCTGAACCACCCTTCAGCTCTGGCAAACTCTTGCTCTAGAGCCAGAGGAGGCCTGGCAAAAGTGCCCTTCTCATTTGATCTGTGCTGCAAGGTAGGCACACTGCACTGCAGGCAATCAGGACAGCTGGACACCCAAACCCTGCTTAGAAGGCAAATGTTTGGCTCAGAGGGCTCCAAGACAGTCACCAGTGGTGGCTTCCACTCATTTGGGAGCCACCCTTGATGGAGCCCCACAAAACATGTTTGCCCTGGAGCACACCACCACTGCTGCTTAGAATCACAGAATATTGAATGTCAGGGCTGGACAGGAGCTCAAGGCTCAGCCAGTCCCAACCCCCTGCCATGGGCAGGGACACCTCACACCACAGCAGGTTGCTCACAGCCACCTCCAGCCTGGCTGCAAACACCTCCAGGCAGGAGGCTTCCACCACCTCCCTGGGCAGCCTGTGCCAGGCTCTCACCACCCTCATGGGCAACAACTTTTCACTACCATCCAATCTCATTCTCCCCACTTCTAGTTTTGTTCCATTCCCCCTGCTCCTATCCCTCCCTGACAGCCTCAAAAGTCCCTCCCCAGCTTTCTTGGAGCCCCCTTCAGATGGTGGAAGGCCACAATGAGGTCTCCTGGGAGCCTTCTCCTCTCCAGCCTGCACAACCCCAGCTCCCTCACTCTGTCCTCATGGGACTGACTGTTAATTAATGCTCATGAGTTCCTCTGAAGTCCCTGTAGGAGAGCCACGTTGGGACTGCAAAATGCCATCATCCCTTGCCCAGAAGTGTGAGGCTGGTCCCTGGCTTTCCATTTGGAAGGTTCCATCTGCTTCCTCTGCTGGCTGATTGCCCAAGAGGGAAGCCTATTAATTACCTGCTCGGGCGGTTGGGGCCTGTAGGCAGCCGGGGGTGCAGCTCCTCTCGGAGAAGCTGCCTGCTGCCGTCTGCAGAGGCTGCTGTGTGCCACCTCCTGCAGCAGTCAATTAATAACTGGGGGCTGAGGGAAAGGGAAGGGTGAGTGGTGAGGCTGCTGTGTTAATTGATTCCTGTGGCTGTAATGAAGTGAGTGATAGCACTGGGTGCCAGCAGCCCTGCTGCAGAGGGGTGGAACGGATGAGCCGAGCCTCATTTCTGGGAAAGCTCATCTCACAGAGCCAGCCTCTGAGTAATGGTTTCTTTTAAGTGTTGCCATTTCCTGCCATGTATTGATTACATTAATTAGTGCCTCAGCAAGAGGGCAGGCGCTGCACAGTCGTCTGCTTCGGGGGCAGGCAGGAACCCCGCTCACCGTGGGGCTCGCGCTGGTAATTGTTTCCTCAAACGCACGATTGCTGCCTTAGCATTGCCTGCTGGACCCAACCATTGTCTCTCTAGTGTGATTCTCACTGGAACACTTAGGTGTCTGTGTCTACAGATAGATAGAGGTAGAGGTAGGGAGAGAGAGAGAGAGAGATGATAGAGAAAGAGGAGATAGAGGTAGAGGTAGTGGTAGAGGTAGAGATAGAAGTAGAGATAGAGGTAGAGAGAGAGAGAGGTAGAGATAGAGGTAGAGAAAGAGAGAGGTAGAGATATAAGTATTGATAGAAGTAGAGATAGAGACAGAGGTGTAGAGATAGAGACAGAGTTATAGTGATAGAGATAGCGGTAGAAAAAGAGGTAGAGAGAGGTAGAGATAGAGGTATTGATAGAGACAGAGATAGAGAGAGAGGTAGAGAGAGAGAGAGGTAGAGAAAGAGGTAGAGATAAAGAGAGTGGTAGAGATAGAGGTATTTATAGAGGTAGAGAGAGAGACAGAGGTAGAGGTAGAGGTAGAAGTAGATAGAGACAGAGACAGAGGTAGAGAGAGAGAGGTAGAGAAAGAGGTAGAGATAAAGAGAGTGGTAGAGATAGAGGTATTTATAGAGGTAGAGAGAGAGACAGAGGTAGAGGTAGAAGTAGATAGAGAGAGATAGAGAGATAGAGGTAGAGAAAGAGGTAGAGGGAGAGATAGAGACAGAGGTAGAGATAGAGATAGGGACAGGGATAGAGAAAGAGGTAGAGAAATAGGTAGAGATAGAGGTATTTATGGAAGTAGAGACAGAGATAGAGGTAGATAGAAATAGATATGTAGGTAGATTAATAGATAGATGATAGACAGATTAGATAAACAGATAGACAGACAGACATGGACCTGATGGAGTGGGTCCAAAAGGAAGACCACGAAAATGATCATGGAGTAGGAGCAGCTCTGCTGTGAGGACAGGCTGAGGGAGCTGGGGGTGTTCAGCCTGGAGAAGAGAAGGCTTCAGGGAGACCTAATAGCAGCCTGCCAGGACCTGAAGGGGGCTACAAGAAGGATGGAGAGAGACTGCAAAGGGCTGCAGGGACAGGACCAGGGACAGCGACATCAAACCAGAGCAGAGCAGATTGAGATTGGATGTGAGGAACAAGTTCTGCACCAGGAGGCTGCTGGAACCCTGCAGCAGGTTGCCCAGGGAGGTGGTTGAGGCTCCAGCCCTGGAGATATTGAAGGTGAGGCTGGACAGGGCTCTGGGCAACCTGATCTAGTTGAGGATGTCCCTCCTGACTTCCTGACTTCCAACCCAAACCATTCTTTGATTCTCTGGTAGATGGATAGAGAGAGAGAGAGAGAGGGATGATGGCATGATAGAGGTAGATAGGTATGACAGAGATAGAGAGGGAGAGAGTTAATAGAGAGATAGAGAAAGAGGTGGAGATGGAAATGGAAATGGAGAGAGAGAGATGGAGATGGAGAGAGAGAGAGACAGAGAAAGAGGTGGAGATGGAAATGGAAATGGACAGAGAGAGATGGAGATGGAGAGAGACAGAGAAAGAGGTGGAGATGGAAACGGAAATGGAGAGAGAGATATGGAGAGAGAGAGAAACAGGTGGAAATCGAGATGGAAATGGAAATGGAAATGGAGAGAGAAAGAGATGGAGATGGAGAGAGAGAGAGAGAGGTGGAGATGAAGGTAGAGACAGAAGTGGAGGTGGAGACAGAGATAGAGATAAGATGGAGATAGAGATAGAGGAGGAGGTGTAGACAGAGAGTGTGATGTAGATGGAGATGATAGAGCTAGGATGAAAACAAGGACGGGAACCCCTTCCTATCTTGATTTTTGCAGTACTTTCCCTATGTTATTCCTTTTTCACAGTCATTCAAACACTACATTTACACAGGCAGTGCTTCAAAGAAACAACCCCCAAAATTCAGAGAGTGCCATCTTCTAAAGGCTGAAAATAGGTTTGGCCTCTGGCTTGTGTGATATTGAGGAGTCAGCAGTGGGTGCATCACATATCTCATGAAATCTTCTTGCATCTATTTTACCTCTAGGTGAGACTTTCTGGTCAAACAGCAGCTCCTCTGCTTACCACCAAGTCAGATATTTCAGCTCCTTGCTGTGATGACTCAGTCAGATGGAAATGTTAATTATGAATCACACTGAAATCAGGCATGCAGGGCCAGGAGTAATTGGAGGCCTTTAGAGCACCTTGATTTATTTGGAGCTTTCCAAATATTGCTCAGAGTTATGAAGGAGGAGAAGGAGACAGGACAGGGATGAACTGCTCTGAAATGAACTGCTCTGAAATGAACTGAACTGCTCTGAAATGAACTGAACTGCTCTGAACTGAACTGCTCTGGAATAAACAGAACTGCTCTTGAATAAACAGAACTGCTCTGGAATAAACAGAACTGCTCTGGAATAAACAGAACTGCTCTTGAATAAACAGCCAGCTGGAGAGGTGATAGCAGGCAGCAGAGGTTGTCACCACTGCCTTTATCAGATGCAGCTGCTCAGGTGATGAGACCCTGGCACAGGCTGCCCAGGGAGGATGTGGATTCCCCCTCCCTGAAGGTGTTCAAGGCCAGGTTGGATGAGGCCTTGAGCAACCTGGGCTGGGGGAAGGTGTCAGTGCCCAGGGCAGGGGTTTGGAACTGGATGATCTTTAAGGTCCTTCCCTACCTAAACCATTCTGTGAAGATGGGCTGTAAGTGGCAAGCTCAAAGACATCCTTTCTAAGCAGTCACTCAGGTATCATTTCACAGCATCACAGAACTGTCAGGCTTGGAAGGGAGCTCAAGGCTCAGCCAGTCCCAACCCCCTGCCATGGGCAGGGACACCTCACACCACAGCAGGTTGCTCACAGCCACCTCCAGCCTGGCTGCAAACACCTCCAGGCAGGAGGCTTCCACCACCTCCTTGTGCCACTCTCTCACCACCCTCATGGAGAACAACTTCTTCCTCACAGCCAACCTCAATCTCCCCTCCTCTAGCTTGGATGCATTCCCCTTAGTCATACACTCCCTGACACCCTAAAAATTCCCTCCCCAGCTTTCTGGGAGCCCTCTTCAGATACTGGAAGGCCACAAGAAGGTCTCCTCAGAGCCTTCTCCACTCCAACCTGCACAACCCCAACTCCCTTAGCATTTATGATCAAGTTCAGCACAGCCATGCAGGGCAAAAGTTGGCTACATGATAGCTGTTCACCAACAAGTTCCAAATACAGAAGCCCCTTCTGATGTGGGACAGTACTGGAGCTGGATTTTGACAACTGGATGCTCTTCAGTTACTTGAATCAACTGTTTGGGCACTGGGATGCTCTTTGCTAAACCTGAGAACAATATTTACTGCCTCCAGTCCTGCTCACAGCTGTGCTGCACAGAGGAAGCTTCAATGGGAGCAGAAACTGCAGAGCAGGCTGAGCTCATGGCTGCTGGACAACACTGTCCTGATTTAATTAAGCCTAGCATTTTGCTTTCTGGACTCTGCATCAAAAGGCAGAAGCTCCCTGCCACCAGCAGGTTTGCTGATGGCACCAAGCTGTGTGTGTGGTGCAGCAGACACAGGCTGGAGGGAAGGGATCCATCCAGAGGGACCTTGATGGAGAGCTGGGCCCATGACAACCTCAGGAGGTTCAACAAGACCAAGGGCAAGGTCCTGCAGCTGGCTCAGGGCAATGCCAGGAACTGATAGAGGCTGGGCAGGGGCTGGCTGGAGAGCAGCCCTGAAGGAAAGGGCCTGGGGGTGCTGGGGGAGGAGAAGCTCAACAGGAGCCAGCAGGGAGCACTGGCAGCCCAGAGAGACAACCTGGTTCTCTAGTTCTCTGTCTCTGTGATTCTCTGTCTCTGTGATTCTCTGGTTCTATGATTCTCTGCTTCTGTGATTCTCTGGCTCTGTGATTCTCTGGCTCTATGATTCTCTGGTTCTCTGATTCTCTGTCTCAGTGATTCTTTGCTTCTGTGATTCTCTGTTTCTCTGCTTCTGTGATTCTCTGGTTCTCTATTTCTCTGGCTCTGTGATTCTCTGGTTCTCTATTTCTCTGGCTCTGTGATTCTCTGGCTCTGTGATTCTCTGGTTCTCTGATTCTCTGGTTCTCTGATTCTCTGGTTCTCTGATTCTCTGTCTCAGTGATTCTTTGCTTCTGTGATTCTCTGTTTCTCTGCTTCTGTGATTCTCTGGTTCTCTATTTCTCTGGCTCTGTGATTCTCTGGTTCTCTGATTCTCTGGTTCCATGATTCTCTGGCTCTGTGACTCTCTGATTCTTTCTGCTACTAGCAGAGATAGTTGAGGAGCTAAGCTCCTGGGGAACAGGACCACTTGAGTCATTAATCTGCCCTTTTAACACAATAGGTTATGTTCTCATCACCATACCTAACTCACACTTGGCAGCCAGAGGCTGATTTGGTGCCAGCCAGCTTTGCAAAAGAAAGATCCTTGTAGATGAGTGCAAAGTTAATTCCACTGCAAAAGAAAAGCTTTCCATCACAGAAGAAAGGGATGGAGGGAAAAAAACAACCAAACAGCCACAGCCTCTCTCTTAATTAAACACTTCCAAAGGAATTTACTGCAGCTGGAATGGAATGAATGATGACACACAAGCCAGTGCTCTCCAGAAACAACAGCAGCCTCAGAGAATCACAGAGCTGTCAGGCTTGGAAGGGACCTCAAGGCTCAGCCAGTTCCATCCCCCTGCCATGGGCAGGGACACCTCACACCACAGCAGGCTGCTCACAGCCACCTCCAGCCTGGCTGCAAACACCTCCAGGCAGGAGGCTTCCACCACCTCCCTGGGCAGCCTGTGCCAGGCTCTCACCACCCTCATGGGCAACAACTTCTTCCTCACAGCCAATCTCAATCTATCCATTGCTAGATTTACTCCATCCCCCTGCTCCTATCCCTCCCTGACACCCTCCAAAGTCCCTCCACAACTTTCTTGGAGCCCCCTGCAGATCCTGGAAGGCCACAATGAGGTCTCCTGGGAGCCTTCTCCTCTCCAGCCTGCACAACCCCAACTCCCTCAGCCTGTCCTCACAGCAGAGCAGCTCCAGCCCTTGGAATGGAATGGAATGGAATGGAATGGAATAGGCTAGGCTAGGATAGGCTAGGCTAGGATAGGATAGGATAGGATAGGATAGGATGGGATAGGATAGGATGGGATGGGATAGGATAGAATAGACCAGACCAGACCAGACCAGGCTGGAAGAGACCTTCAAGATCATTGTGTCCAACCTATCATCCAACACCACCCAACCAACTAACCCATGGCACCAAGCACCCTATCAAGTCTCCTCCTGAACACCTCCAGTGATGGTGACTCTGCTCATCCTCCTGTCCCTGCTCTGGTCAGCAAGTTCCATACTCACTATTTCCTGTCACCATCACCTCACCACCCCCCCAAAAAAAATAACAGGCCATTTATTTCCTGCTGCAATGTGGCTCAGCTCAGAAAACCAGAATTCCATGAAGGTGCTAAAAATTCCCATTAAGAGGAAAAAGAAAACCAAAAGCAAGAGAGGGAAAAAAGAGAATCAATCATTTTGCTTCTTTTCCTTTGGTCCCAAAATATTCCCTGTCCTTTGCAGTCATTCCTCTCCTGCACTCACAAAGGCTGCAAGCATTGCATTTCAAAACAGATGGGAATGGCAAACAAGGAAATGTTGCCTGGCTCTTCAGTCTTTTTTTGTGTGTGCTTTTATTTTTCCCCCTCTGTTCCACACAGATCTCTCCTCCCAGTGAAGCCTCAGCCCTGCCTTGATTTAGAGACCATTTGCAGAAGGCAGTGCAGGATGGCTCTCTGCTCTCTGCCAGCAGCAAGGGAAAAAGATTTGGATAGAATCACAGAGCTGTCAGGGTTGGAAGGGACCTCAAGGCTCAGCCAGTCCCAACCCCCTGCCATGGGCAGGGACACCTCACACCACAGCAGGTTGCTCACAGCCACCTCCAGCCTGGCTGCAAACACCTCCAGGCAGGAGGCTTCCACCACCTCCCTGGGCAACCTGTGCCAGGCTCTCACCACCCTCATGGGCAACAACTTCTTCCTCACAGCCAATCTCAATCTCCCCACTTCTAGTTTTGCTCCATTCCCCCTGCTCCTATCCCTACCCAACACCCTCAAAAGTCCCTCCCCAGCTTTCTTGGAGCCCCCTGCACATCCTGGAAGGCCACAATGAGGTCTCCTGGGAGCCTTCTCCTCTCCAGCCTGCACAACCCCAACTCCCTCAGGCTGTGCTCACAGCAGAGCAGCTCCAGCCCTCTGCTCCTCCTCCTGGCCCTGCTCTGGACACCTTCCAGCCCCTCCAGAGCCTTCCTGGCACAGAGGCTCCAGAGCTGGCCCCAGAGCTGCAGCTGTGGCCTCAGCAGAGTGGAGCAGAGGGGCAGAATCCCCTCCCTGGCCCTGCTGGCCACACTTCTCTTGCTGCAGCCCAGGCTCTGCTTGGCTCTCTGGGCTGCAAGTGCTCACTGCACTGTTGAGCTTCTCCTCCCCCAGCACCCCCAAGATGCTCTTCCTTCAGGGCTTCTCTCCATCCAGTCCCTGCCCTGCCCCTATCACTGCTTGGGATTGCCCTGAGCCAGCTGCAGGACCTTGATAATGGAACCAAAAGGCAAAGCTGAAATTTCAAACCTTTCACAAAAGGTCTTACAGGGACAGAGGAGGCAGGGAAGTGCAGAGAGACAAATCCTGAGTCACACACACAGGCAGAGGTAGGGTGATTTGTGATTGAGGAAAACAAATATCAAATGAAGTATTTAGATCTCCTATCGAGGTCCAGATGGGGGTCACTGACTGGGGAGGTTTGTGACAGTGAATCTAGGTGCACAAAGCTGACCTGCTGTGCTTGCAAAAGGCAAACAGCCCCCTGAGGATAAGGGGTAACAACCAAACCCCTCAAGCACACAACCAAACAGATGCTAGAGAATATCACACAGGATCACAGCTCCCAAGGTGTTAGGGGTTGGAAGGGAGCTGCAAAGATCTTCCAGTGCCAGCCCCCTGCCAGAGCAGGAGCAGAGAACCCAGCACAGGGCACACAGAACACATCCAGACAGGGCTGCAAAGGCTCCACACAAGGAGACTCCACAACCTCTCTGGGCAGCCTGCTCCAGGCCTCTGGCAGCCTCCCAGGGCAGAAGTTCCTCCTCCTGCTGAGCTGCAACCTCCTGGGCTGCAGTTTCCATCCATTGCCTCTTGTCCTATCCCAGGGTGCAGCTGAGCAGAGCCTGGCCCTGTCCCTTCCTTCCTGCCCCCCAGCCCTCAGCTATTGATAGACATTGATCAGATCCCTCTCAGCCTTCTCCTCTCCAGACTGAACACCCCAAGGGCTCTCAGCCTCTCCTTCCCAGGCAGTCTCCAGTCCCTTCAGCATCCTTGGAGCCTCCCTTGGCCTGTCTGCAGCAGATCCCTGTCCCTCCTGAGCTGGGCAGCCCAGAGCTGGATGTAATATTCCAGGGGAGGTCTCAGCAGGGCAGAGCAGAGGGGGAGGAGAATCTCCCTCGATAGAATCATGGAATAACCTGGGCCAGACTGGACCTGCAAAGCTCATCCAGCCCAACCCCTCTGCACTCAGCAGGGACATCCTCCACTGGATCAGGTTGCCCAGAGCCCTGTCCAGCCTCACCTTGCATAGCTCCAGGGATGGAGCCTCAAGCACCACCCTGGGCAACCTGTTCCACAGTTCCACCACCCTCACAGCAAAGATATCAAAGTGTGACTGGGCCAAGTGTGTTGTGTTTTAAGTACAACAGCAGTGTTCTATCCTTCAAACAGATATTGATCCCAGGGTAGACACCTCCAGCCATACCAGACATGAAATATCAGAGCTCTTTGTAGGACTCCAGGGAGCAGCTTGGCAAAGCTGAAAGGAGAAATAAAAGGGGGGCTGCAAACACAACAAACCCAAAGAAAACAGCAAGAGTAAAGGGCCCTTGGCTTGATTTCTTTCTCCTGTCAGGGAATGGCTTCTACCTTGAGCTGTGACAGCTCTGATTCCGTGTCCCTGTTCACAGGGAGAAGCTCCATTCAAACACTGACCTGGTGCTGTGTGGGTACTGCCCTCACAAGCACCACTCTGTCCTGAATAGCTCCATCACAGGAACTAGGTCAGAGCTTTCTTTCCTCCCCTTTGAAAAGCCCCTTTCTCCTTTGCTGGAACTCTCTGGCTTTTACTCCCTGGCTGTAAGTAGGATCCCAACCTAGAAAGAACCTGGTGAAAAATGAGCAATGGGTCACAAAGGAGCAGGACATGGACACAAAAGGAGGTCGTGGAGGCAGCACCAAGGGATGAAGAGGGCTGCAAAAGAGCAAGGAGCAGAGCTCACTGCAGGGGGAGTGCATAGAGTCACAGAGTTGTCAGGGTTGGAAGGGACCTCAAGGATCAGCCAGTCCCAACCCCCTGCCATGGGCAGGGACACCTCACCCCACAGCAGGTTGCTCACAGCCACCTCCAGCCTGGCTGCAAACACCTCCAGGCAGGAGGCTTCCACCACCTCCCTGGGCAGCCTGTGCCAGGCTCTCACCACCCTCATGGGCAACAACTTCTTCCTCACAGCCAATCTCAATCTCCCCACTTCTAGTTTTGCTCCATTCCCCCTGCTCCTATCCCTCCCTGACACCCTCAGAAGTCCCTCCCCAGCTTTCTTGGAGCCCCCTGCATATACTGGAAGGCCATAAGATGGTCTCCTCAGAGCCTTCTCCTCTCCAGCCTGCACAACCCCAACTCCCTCAGGCTGTCCTCAGAGCAGCTCCAGCCCTCTGCTCCTCCTCCTGGCCCTGCTCTGGACACCTTCCAGCCCCTCCAGAGCCTTCCTGGCACAGAGGCTCCAGAGCTGGCCCCAGAGCTGCAGCTGTGGTCTCAGCAGAGTGGAGCAGAGGGGCAGAATCCCCTCCCTGCCCTGCTGGCCACACTTCTCTTGCTGCAGCCCAGGCTCTGCTTGGCTCTCTGGGCTGCCAGTGCTCCCTGCTGGCTCCTGTGGAGTTTCTCCTGCCCCAGCCCCCCCAGGATGCTCTTCCTTCCAGCCACTGGCTGGGAAATAAAGGCACAGCTCTAAACCAATCAAACCATGGTGCAGTAAAGCTCTATTGCCCAGACAGTTTTCCTCCCTCCTGCAGCAGGGCTTCTGGATCCTCTGCTCATGGCATTGACATGGGGTTTGTCTTTGCTTCAGGCTGGTAGGAGGCTGTCACCATGCCTGAGATTGCTATCACATTCCAGCCCTCACTTTAGGCTGGGATCTTCACACAGGGGTTCATCAGGACAGCAATATTCCAGGTGCCAGGCATGGGCACAAGGTAGCAAAGTCACTTCAGGTCAGAAAGGGACATTGCTCCTGGCCCAGAGAGGTTTGCTGGTACTGGGATATGTAAAGGCCTCACTGCTCCACCTGGCCCAGGCTCATTCATGCCTGCAAAAGCCATTAAAGGTTGTCTTGCCACATATTGTTTGCTGCCCTTGGCAAACACCTGCCTTGTCCATATGGCAGGCTGGGCTCTGCTGGGATGAGTGGTTTCTAGCAGCCTCATTTCACACCCCCGCTCCCCAGGGCCACAAATACTCCACAGATTGAGGTCATTCCTGGGCATGAGAGGGTTCAGAGCATTTGTTTGCAGTTATGGTGGTGCAGCAGGGTCTCAGGGGGCTGGAAGCAGTGGAGAACCCAAGGCAGGTGTCCAGCGAAGCAGGCATGGAGTGTCCCTTTCATCTCATGTTCACTCTGGAGAAAGCTGAGGTGCAAAGAGCAAGACTGAAGTAAAGTCTTCACATCATTATTGATCTTCAGGAGGGCAGATTCACACTGGGGATTAGGGAGAAATTGCTGGCAGTGAGGCTGGTGAGACACTGGCACAGGTTGCCCAGGGAAGTCATGGATGCTCCTTCCCTGGAGGGGTCCAAAGCCAGGTTGGATGAGGCCTGGAGCAGCCTGGGCTGCTGGGAGGTGTCCCTGCCCATGTCCCTTCCAACCCAGACCTGACTATGACTCTATGGCTCTATTTGTGGACTGCTCCATCCTGACAGTCACAGGGTCACAGCATCACAGGTTGTTAGGGGATGGAAGGGACCTCCAAAGAGCTTCCAGTGCCAGCCCCCTGCCAGAGCAGGGGCAGAGAACCCAGCACAGGGCACACAGAACACATCCAGACAGGGCTGCAAAGGCTCCACACAAGGAGACTCCACAACCTCTCTGGGCAGCCTGCTCCAGGCCTCTGGCAGCCTCCCAGGGCAGAAGTTCCTCCTCCTGCTGAGCTGCAACCTCCTGGGCTGCAGTTTCCATCCATTGCCTCTTGTCCTATCCCAGGGTGCAGCTGAGCAGAGCCTGGCCCTGTCCCTTCCTTCCTGCCCCCCAGCCCTCAGCTATTGATAGACATTGATCAGATCCCTCTCAGCCTTCTCCTCTCCACACTGAACACCCCCAGGGCTCTCAGCCTCTCCTCCCCAGGCAGTCTCCAGTCCCTTCCTCATCCTTGGAGCCCTCCCTTGGACTCTCTCCATCAGATCCCTGTCCCTCTGGACCTGGGGAGCTCAGCTGGATGCAACATTCCAGGTGAGGTCTCTGCAGGGCAGACTTCCCTTTGCTCTTTCAACCTTCCAAGAAGAATTTCAAAGGAAAATGAGCCAGGATTACATCAGCAAAGCCTCTGACCCCACAGCCCTCTGGGGCCACGGACTTTAGCTCCACTCTAACTTAGGTTAACCCACATTGGTTCAATGGTATTCTGAGCACAGCTTCTAGTCCTTATCACAGGGGGGAAAATAATTGGAAATGGTTTTCCCCACATAGTTTAAGAACTGAAAAGCATCTTGCATTTAAATATAGTTTAAATACCACATTGTAATGTGACAACTCCATCATGAGCCAGCAGTGTGCCCAGGGGGCAAGAAGGCCAAGGGCATCCTGGCCTGCATCAGGAACAGTGTGGCCAGCAGGAGCAGGGAGCTCATTCTGCCCTGTGCTCAGCACTGCTCAGGCCACAGCTGGAGTCCTGTGTCCAGCTCTGGGCTCCTCAGTTTAGGGAAGATGTTGAGCTGCTGGAAGGTGTCCAGAGAAGGGCAACAAAGCTGGGGAGGGGTCTGGAGCACAGCCCTGGGAGGAGAGGCTGAGGGAGCTGGGGTTGCTTAGCCTGCAGAAGAGGAGGCTCAAGAAGGAGCTCAGGGAAGTTCTGGACTCAATCCCCTCCTCCACATCATCAATAAGGATATTGACCAGGCTGGGGCCCAGTACTGATCCCTGGGGCACAGCACTGGTGCCTGGCTGCCAGCTGGCTGTGGCACCATTCACCACCACTCTCTGGGCCCAGCAAATCCTGATGGTTTAAGAGCATGTGGACAGCTCTTGTCTGAGGGCTTTGTGGCTGGCCAGAGATTCTTGCTCCTGGAGACTCTCTCTCCACCACAGAGTGCAAAAAAAGGTTAATGAAAAAGCAAATGAGTGTGGAGAGCCCTTCTTTAATCCTCTGCAGGAAGAAAGAGTTGTTCAAAGGCTTCCTGTGATCTGAGAGCTGGAAGAATGTGTTGAACAAGCTCCTGGATATAAAAGGGATATATGTGGAAGGCTACAGTGCTGCCTATATTTCATAAACAGAGTAGCAGGAACTATTTCCACCACTGAATTCATTAGCAGAGAGAAGCTCAGAGTGCAAGGAGGGATGATGAACAGTTAGTGAGAGTCTTGTGGGGCCAGCTGGAGAAATAGAGCAGGAACAGGACATTAGGACACTTTAAATGTGGCATAAACCATAACCAGACACAACTTGACCTCTGCCTCCCTCTCCAGTAAATCCTCAATATCCCCAAAAGCCAGGGCAGAGGAGAGGCAGTGAAAAAGCAGCAGGGCCAGGGGCAGCAGCAGCAATTGTGTCACTGCAGCAGGACTCAGTGAAATAGCTCTGAGTTAGGAGCTGGAGCTCAGCCTCCTAACCCCCTTCCTTGCTTTATGTTTCACACCTTTACTAAAACTCTTTTGTGAGCAGGAGGAATTTGTTCCATGAGTGGAATCAGAGAGCTGTCAGGGCTGGAAGGGACCCCAAGTCTCAGCCAGTCCCAGCCCCCTGCCATGGGCAGGGACACCTCACACCACAGCAGGCTGCTCACAGCCACCTCCAGCCTGGCTGCAAACACCTCCAGGCAGGAGGCTTCCACCACCTCCCTGGGCAGCCTGTGCCAGGCTCTCACCACCCTCATGGGCAACAACTTCTTCCTCACAGCCAATCTCAATCTCCCCATCTCTAGTTTTGCTCCATTCCCCCTGCTCCTATCCCTCCCTGACATCCTCAAAAGTCCCTCTCCAGCTTTCTTGGAGCCCCCTGCAGATCCTGGAAGGCCACAATGAGGTCTCCTGGGAGCCTTCTCCTCTCCAGCCTGCACAACCCCAACTCCCTCAGTCTGTGCTCACAGCAGAGCAGCTCCAGCCCTCTGCTCCTCCTCCTGGCCCTGCTCTGGACACCTTCCAGCCCCTCCAGAGCCTTCCTGGCACAGAGGCTCCAGAGCTGGCCCCAGAGCTGCAGCTGTGGTCTCAGCAGAGTGGAGCAGAGGGGCAGAATCCCCTCCCTGGCCCTGCTGGCCACACTTCTCTTGCTGCAGCACAGGATGGGATTGGCTAAGAAAGCTCAGATCAATATTGCCATGATGTGGATGACCTAATCTGGATCTGATCTACACTGATCTGCTGAGACCACAGCTGGGGGGGATGCATCCAACATAAAGGAAGGGATTTGGATTAGACATTAGGAAGAAGTTGTTGCCCATGAGGGTGGTGAGAGCCTGGCACAGGTTGCCCAGGGAGGTGGTGGAAGCCTCCTGCCTGGAGGTGTTTGCAGCCAGGCTGGAGGTGGCTGTGAGCAACCTGCTGTGGTGTGAGGTGTCCCTGCCCATGGCAGGGGGCTGGGACTGGCTGAGCCTTGAGGTCCCCTCCAACCCTGCCAATTCAATGATTTAATAGTAACTCCTTAAGTGTGACCTTGACCTGTAAATCCTGCTAGCAGCTGGCAAGTCCATGCCTCTGTCTGACACTGTGGATTTCTTCCTTCCCCATTTTCTTGCTGCAAAATAGGGCAGCAGGCCATAAAGCACAGCAGAAGGAGAATAACTCCCAGGTTTGATGTGATGCTGAGCACAGAACTGCTATTCTTGCCTCCTGAAACCATCCATCCCATTCTGGATGCAAATGCATGCATGTAGTAGCTCTCTGCAGCTTCACTGGAGCCTGACTCATTTAAGGGATGAGCATTATCCTCCCTACCAAATTTAGAGGCCTTGCTGTGATGAACAGAATGCTAAACATGCAGTGGAGCCTGGCAAGATCTGCAAGCCAACTGCCTGTGAAAAGACACTTGGAGGGTGTGTGTGTGAAGATGAAAGGTACAGGGCTCAGTGCTGGGCCCCAGCCTCTTCAGTATCTCAATTGGTGATCTGCAGGAGGGCATTGAGTCCAGCAGCAGCACATTTGCAGCTGACAGCAAGCTGGGGGCAGGAGTTGAGCTGTCAGAGGGCAGGAGAGCTCTGCAGAGGGACCTTGCCAGGCTGGGCAGAGGGGCAGAGGCCAAGGGCAGGAGACTGAACACATCCAAGTGCCAGGGGCTGCACATTGGCCACAGCAACCCCAGGCAGTGCTGCAGGCTGGGGGCAGAGTGGCTGAGAGCAGCCAGGCAGAGAGGGACCTGGGGGTAGTGCTTGATAGTAGGCTGAACATGAGCCAGCAGTGTGTCCAGGTGGCCAAGAAGGCCAATGGCATCCTGGCCTGCAGCAGGAACAGTGTGGCCAGCAGGAGCAGGGAGGTCATTCTGCCCTGTGCTCAGCACTGCTCAGGCCACAGCTTGAGTCCTGTGTCCAGCTCTGGGCTCCTCAGGTCAGGAAAGAGGTTGAGCTGCTGTAAGGTGTCCAGAGAAGGGCAACAAAGCTGGGGAGGGGTCTGGAGCACAGCCCTGGGAGGAGAGGCTGAGGGAGCTGGGGTTGCTTAGCCTGCAGAAGAGGAGGCTCAAGAAGGAGCTCAGGGAAGTTCTGGAGAGAGTCCAGCACAGAGCCACAGAGATGCTGCAGGCAGTGGAAGATCTTCCTCAGGAGCAGAGCCTGAGGGAGCTGAGGGCTCTGCAGCTTGGAGAGGAGGAGCCTGAGAGGTGAGCTCCTTGCTGGGGCTAAAGCTGTGCAGGGGCAGTGCCCAGAGGCTGGAGCCAGGCTCTGCTGGGGGCTGCCCAATGCCAGCCCAAGGGGCAGTGCTGGAAGCTGAGCCAGAGGAAGTGCCATGGAAACAGGAGGAAGGATTTCTTCTCAGTGTGAGGGTGCCAGAGGCCTGGAGCAGGCTGCCCAGGGGGGCTGTGGACTCTCCCTCTCTGGAGCTACTCAAAACCTACCTATGTGTGTCCCTGTGTGAGCTGCTCTGGGTGCCCCTGCTCTGGCAGGGGGCTTGGACTGGCTGAGCTCTGGAGGTCCCTTCCAACATGCTCTGATTGTTGTCTTGACTTGGAACTACAGTTCCCCATTTCCAATTGGGCTCTAATGATGGAGCTGCCACCACATCTCACCAGCCTCCTTTCACCACCCACCCTTCCTGCAGAGTGAAGAGCCCAGGCAGAAGCTTCATTCTGGCTCCTTTGCTGAGTATTTACCTCTCAGCTCAATGAATCACCATGGTTCACCTCTTGTAAAGTCAATAACCTTTTAATATTCTATTAAGCCAATGGGAGTGCAAGGAGAGGAAACCATTCCTCCACCACAGCCAAGTAATTAGCTAAAAGAGGGAATAATTCCCCTTCCACTTAACATGGCAATAAACCAACCCTGAGTCAGGGAGTGGGGCAGGGATAAAACCTGGGGGGAAAGAGCTGAACCCTGGAAACCTGCACTTAATTCAGGTCTCTGAGTGTGACAGTGATAAAACCGGGGGGGGAAGAGCTGAGCCCTGGAAACCTGCACTTAATTCACTTTTCTGAGGGGGGAAGCTGAAAAGAGATGTGAAATTGCAACCTGAGCTGCTTTAGCTCCACATATTTCTGAGGAACTTGGGATGCTGAGTCCTCAGCTGATGGGAGTTCACCTAAGCAGGTAATGACAGTGAGCTGGGGGTGTTTGGCCTGGAGAAGAGGAGGCTCAGGGGAGACCTTCTTGCTCTCTCCAACTCCCTGAAGGGAGGTTGTAGCCAGGTGGGGGTTGGTCTCTTCTCCCAGGCAGCCAGCACCAGAACAAGAGGACACAGTCTCAGCTGCACCAGGGGAGCTTTAGGCTGAAGGTGAGGAAGAAATTCTTCCCAGCAAAGAGGTTGGCCCTTGGGATGTGCTGCCCAGGGAGGTGGTGGAGTCCCCATCCCTGGAGGTGTTCAGGACAGGATTGGATGAGGCACCTGGAGCCTTGGTTGAGTTGTCAGGAGGTGTTGGGTGTTAGGTGATAGGTTGGACTCTTCAGAATGCCACAGAGAGCAAGGAGGTCTCCCCTGAGCCTCCTCTTCTGCAGGCTAAGCAACCCCAGCTCCCTCAGCCTCTCCTCACAGGGCTGTGCTCCAGACCCCTCCCCAGCTTTGTTGCCCTTCTCTGGACACCTTCAAGTCTCTCAATGTCCTTCTTAAGATCCTCCCTCTGTGACAGTCAGCAGGAGCAATTAAGCAGACTTAAGGACTTCCCAGTTAAACACAGGAGACTTCCCCAGGGATGAATCCTGTCTTCCCTTTTTAGGGTACAACAAGTGCATGGCAGTCCCACTGGTGATAAAGCTGACATTAATTTGATGATCTCTGATGAGTCCATTACTATTTTCTTATTAAAAATGCACAGTCCCATGAATTCCCAGCTAGGAATTCCACAGACAGCCTACAACTTTCACTGGTGTTCTTCCCTGATTTTATTTGCCCACCCATGTTTAGGCTTTGCCTGAGCTGCATCTTGGTCCTGACCTCAGCCAAGAAGCAATCTCACAGACAGGGAAATTAATCACAGCATCACAGAGAGTTAGGGGCTGGAAGGGACCTCCAGAGCTCAGCCAGTCCAAGCCCCTGCCAGAGCAGGGGCACCCAGAGCAGCTCACACAGGGACACACATAGGTAGGTTTTGAGTAGCTCCAGAGAGGGAGACTCCACAACCCCCCTGGGCAGCCTGCTCCAGGCCTCTGGCACCCTCACACTGAGAAGAAATCCTTCCTCCTGTGTCCATGGCACTTCCTCTGGCTCAGCTTCCAGCACTGCCCCTTGGGCTGGCATTGGGCAGCCCCCAGCAGAGCCTGGCTCCAGCCTCTGGGCACTGCCCCTGCACAGCTTTAGCCCCAGCAAGGAGCTCACCTCTCAGGCTCCTCCTCTCCAAGCTGCAGAGCCCTCAGCTCCCTCAGGCTCTGCTCCTGAGGAAGATCTTCCACTGCCTGCAGCATCTCTGTGGCTCTGTGCTGGACTCTCTCCAGCACTTCCCTGAGCTCCTTCTTGAGCTGAGGAGCCCAGACCTGGACACAAGACTCCAGCTGTGGCCTCAGCAGGGCAGAGCAGAGGAGGAAGAGAACCTTCCTCAGCCTTTGTTCCCCAAAGCTGCCTTAAGGAACAACTAACCAAAGCAGAGCACAGAATCCTTTCTCCCTCCTTGCTGTCTCTGATCACAGAATGCTTTTTCCTGCCAGACCTGAAAGGAAAGAGCAACAAAGGTGCACAGAATCTCCTCTTGCAACCTCAAACTCCTTAGAGAATCAGAGAATCAGTAAGGTTGGAAGAGACCTCAAAGATCATCAAGTCCTACCTGTCACCCAAGACCTCATGTCTACTAAACCACAGAATTGTTTGGGTTGGAAGAGACAGCAGAGGTCATCCAGTCCAACCCTCAACCCAGCACCCCCAGGGCCACTGAACCCCGTCCCAGAGCACCATGGCCACACATTTCTTGGCCACCTCCAGGGATGGGGACTCCACCACCACCTCCCAGGGGCAGCCTCTTCCCCTGCCTGCTGTTCAGCTGAAGCAATAACCGTGGCAGAGCTGAGCTGTTGTTGATAGACCCTGTGGCAGCCCCAGCTTCAGGGGATATTAATTCCAGAGTGTAACACAGCTCCTGGTGCAGCAAATGCATATTTCAAGCACTTAGGTCCTAAAATGATTTAATAGTGGAGGTAATTATCATCCATTTTAAAGAGACTTGGAATGAACAGGCTGGGAATATATTGCTCACAGGTTTACAGTGCAGGTGTGAGAGCTCAGCACACTCACTCACATTAGGTGAACAGTTTTGCTGCAGTGAGGACAAATATTGCCAGAAGACTTCAAAGGATCACAGGGTCAGAGGCTGTGAGGGGTTGGGAGGGATCCAAAGAGATCTTCCAGTCCAACCCCCTTGCCAGAGCAGGAGCACAGAACCCAGCACAGGGCACGCAGAACACATCCAGACAGGGCTGCAAAGGCTCCAGACAAGGAGACTCCACAACCTCTCTGGGCAGCCTGCTCCAGGCCTCTGGCAGCCTCCCAGGGCAGAAGTTCCTCCTCCTGCTGAGCTGCAACCTCCTGGGCTGCACTTTCCATCCATTGCCTCTTGTCCCATCCCAGGGTGCAGCTGAGCAGAGCCTGGCCCTGTCCCTTCCTTCCTGCCCCCAGCCCTCAGCTATTGATAGACATTGATCAGATCCCTCTCAGCCTTCTCCTCTCCACACTGAACACCCCCAGGGCTCTCAGCCTCTCCTCCCCAGGCAGTCTCCAGTCCCTTCCTCATCCTTGGAGCCCTCCCTTAGACTCTCCCCAGCAGATCCCTGTCCCTCCTGAGCTGGGCAGCCCAGAGCTGGATGCAATATTCCAGGTGAGGTCTCAGCAGGGCAGAGCAGAGGGGGAGGAGAACCTCCCTGGCTCTGCTGAGATCTACTTCTCAGCTGGATAAACAGAAAGGTAGAGAAGCTGCCCAAACACCAGGTTGTTTTCTTCCATCTGGTTTGAAAGAGGCAGGAAGGAAGGCAGGGATAGGATTTTAAAGCTTGTGGAGGGTAGGCTTAGACTGGGGATGAGGAAGAGATTCTTTCCAGTGAGGTTGGGGAGACACTGGCACAGGCTGCCCAGGGAGGCTGTGGCTGCTGAGACACTGGCACAGGCTGCCCAGGGAGGCTGTGGCTGCTGAGACACTGGCACAGGCTGCCCAGGGAGGCTGTGGCTGCTGAGACACTGGCACAGGCTGCCCAGGGAGGCTGTGGCTGCTGAGACGCTGGCACAGGCTGCCCAGGGAGGCTGTGGCTGCTGAGACACTGGCACAGGCTGCCCAGGGAGGCTGTGGCTGCTGAGACACTGGCACAGGCTGCCCAGGGAGGCTGTGGCTGCTGAGACACTGGCACAGGCTGCCCAGGGAGGCTGTGGCTGCTGAGACACTGGCACAGGCTGCCCAGGGAGGCTGTGGCTGCTGAGACACTGGCACAGGCTGCCCAGGGAGGCTGTGGCTGCTGAGACGCTGGCACAGGCTGCCCAGGGAGGCTGTGGCTGCTGAGACACTGGCACAGGCTGCCCAGGGAGGCTGTGGCTGCTGAGACACTGGCACAGGCTGCCCAGGGAGGCTGTGGCTGCTGAGACACTGGCACAGGCTGCCCAGGGAGGCTGTGGCTGCTGAGACACTGGCACAGGCTGCCCAGGGAGGCTGTGGCTGCTGAGACACTGGCACAGGCTGCCCAGGGAGGCTGTGGCTGCTCCCTGTCTGGAGGTGCTCAAGGCCAGGCTGGATGAAGCCTTGAGCTACCTGGGTCAGTGGGATGTGTCCCTGCCCACGGCAGTGGGGTTGGAACTGGATTATCTTCCAGGTCCCTTCCAACCCAACCCATTCTATGCTTCTACCTTGGAGAGTGTTGTTCAGAGCTGTGGTTTTCAAGCCTCTAACTCTCCCCCAGAGCTGCCTTTCTCTCCTCCAGGGAGCGCTTTCCACTCCCAGCTAACAAAGTTTTAGGCCAGTGCATATTGTTATTATGATCTTTGTCTCTGAGTCGAAGGAGGAGAAGCCAAACAGAAGGCAAAGCCCTCCCTGGAGGGTGACTGCTGATGTTTTGTTCAGCTCTGGCTACTGTGCACAGCGAGTCCCCTGCTAGTGCCCATGGCACTTATCCACCCAGGGGACGTGGTGCCGAGCTTCCTGAGCCAGAAATTGCTCAGCCATTATTAGCTGGAGCTGCCTGAGCTCTCCACAGGAGTAATTAAACTCGGTGCCACCACCTTCTCCCTTCCCTGAAGCTGTCACTCTCAGCAGCTGCACTGAGAGAAAGCATTCATTCCTGTACCTGAGGAGGGTATTTGTTCAGGTGAAGGCAGGAGGAGAGAGCTCCTCTTGTGCTCCTGAAGTGGTTGTGCTGCTGGCAAATTGCCTGTGCCTTTCTCTCATCCCTGTGCCCAGCCTGCATGGAAAGACATCTCAGAACCACAGGATGTGAGGGGTTGGAAGGGACCCCAAAAGCTCATCCAGCCCCCTGCCAGAGCAGGGTCCTCTAGAGCAGCTCACACAGGAACACATCCAGGTGGGGTTGGAATAGCTCCAGAGAGGGAGACTCCACAGCCTCTCTGGGCAGCCTGCTCACAGGGACAAAGTTTTCCCTCCTGTCCCCATGGAACCTCCTCTGCTCCAGCTTGCCCCCATTGCCCCTTCTCCTGTGGCTGGATATCACCCAACAGAGCCTGGCTCCATCCTTTCACACCTCTGAGCTGAGCTGAAAATGAAGCTTGGGTGGAATGAAGCAGAATGTTTTGCATCTCTGAAGTGTGCTGTGATTTCTGTCAGCCATCACTCAGAGCTGGTTTGATTTGCTTTGCTTTGGTTCAACTCATGCTCCTTTCAAGGATCAAGGATCAGAACCTTCTCAGCCTTCTCCTCTCCAGACTGAACACCCCCAGGGCTCTCAGCACCTCCTCCCCAGGCAGCCTCCAGTCCCTTCAGCATCCTTGGACTCCCTCCAGCAGATCCCTGTCCCTCCTGACCTGGGGAGCCCACAGCTGGATGCAGTACTCATGAAGAGGTCTCTCCAGGGCAGAGAGGATCAAGGAAGTGCCTGTGGTTAAATCTTTGCAGGTGGTCTCCTTTTTCCTCTCCTGGATAAAATAAAAGGAGAAGAGCAGACTAAAGGGAGCCTCAGCAATGCTGATCAATACTTGAAGGGTGGGTGGCAGGAGGATGGGGCCAGGCTCTTGTTAGTGGTGCCCAGTAACAGGACAAGGGGTAGAGAGCCAAAGGCCTCCTGGCTGGGCTCAGCAATGCTGTGGCCAGCAGCAGCAGGGAGGGGATTGTCCCCTGGCACTCAGCTCTGGCCAGCCCACACCTCCAGGCTTGGGTCCAGCTCTGGGCAGCTCAAGGCAAGAGAGCTGTGGAGGTGCTGGAGCCAGGGCAGAGCAGGGCAAGGAAGCTGGGAAGGGCCTGGGGAAGAAATGTGCTGGAGAGAGGCTGAAGGAGCTGGGGATGGTTAGTGGGAAAGAGAGGAGGCTGAGGGGAGACCTCCTGGCTGCCTCCAGCTCCCTGCAAGGAGGCTGTGGAGAGGCTGCTGCTGGGCTCTGCTCCCAGGTCAGGAGTGACAGAACAAGAGGCAATGGCCTCAAGCTGCCCCTGGGGAGGTTCAGCCTGGAGAGCAGGAAGAGTTTTTCCCCCTGCAGAGTGGTCAGGGCTTGGGATGTGCTGCCCAGGGAGGTGGTGGAGTGCCCAAGGCTGGCTGTGTTTGAAGGTGGTTTGGCTGTGGGGCTTGGGGCTGTGGTTTAGGGCTGAGCCTTGCAGAGTAGGGCTCTGGGTTGGCCTTGGGGATGCTGAGGCTCTGCTCCAGCCTGAGTGTTTCAGTTTCTGTGTCAGTGGGCACAAACCTGACCATGAGAACTTCAATCTGAACACAAGGAGGAACTTCTTTAGTCTAAGAGTGACAGAGCACTGGAGCAGGCTGCCCAGAGGGGTCATTGAGTCTCAGCCTGAGGACACACAGCTCCTGGATGTTCTCCTGTCTGACCTACCCTAGGGGCTGGGACTCAGTGATCTCCAGAGGTCCCTTCCAACCCTACCACTCTCCAGCAACCCTCATGCATTTATTAATCAATGTTCCTTTGTGATGGGCTTCAGTTTAGCATTATTCAAAATATGACAGTAATAAATCATAAGCCATGAAAAATTAACAGCACAAAGCAGTGCTGGCTGCAGCCAGGAATCATTGTGGGCTTGCCAATCACATCCTGGGCTGCAGCAAGAGAAGTGTGGCCAGCAGGGCCAGGGAGGGGATTCTGCCCCTCTGCTCCACTCTGCTGAGACCACAGCTGGAGCACAGAACTGTCAGGGTTGGAAGGGAGCTCAAGGCTCAGCCAGTCCCAACCCCCTGCCATGGGCAGGGACACCTCACACCACAGCAGGTTGCTCACAGCCACCTCCAGCCTGGCTGCAAACAACTCCAGGCAGGAGGCTGCCACCACCTCCCTGGGCAGCCTGTGCCAGGCTCTCACCACCCTCATGGGCAACAACTTCTTCCTCACAGCCAATCTCAATCTACATGGTTTGGTAGTCATGAGGTCTTGGGTGACTGGTTGGACTTGATGATCCTTGAGGTCTCTTCCAACCTTATTGATTCTATGATTCTGCTATTTTTCCATCCCCCCTGCTCCTATCCCTCCCTGACACCCTCAGAAGTCCCTCCCCAGCTTTCTTGGAGCCCCCTGCAGATCCTGGAAGGCCACAATGAGGTCTCCTGGGAGCCTTCTCCTCTCCAGCCTGCACAACCCCAACTCCCTCAGTCTGTGCTCACAGCAGAGCAGCTCCAGCCCTCTGCTCCTCCTCCTGGCCCTGCTCTGGACACCTTCCAGCCCCTCCAGAGCCTTCCTGGCACAGAGGCTCCAGAGCTGGCCCCAGAGCTGCAGCTGTGGTCTCAGCAGAGTGGAGCAGAGGGGCAGAATCCCCTCCCTGCCCTGCTGGCCACACTTCTCTTGCTGCAGCCCAGGCTCTGCTTGGCTCTCTGGGCTGCAAGTGCTCCCTGCTGGCTCCTGTGGAGCTTCTCCTCCCCCAGCACCCCCAAGGCCTTTCCCTCAGGGCTGCCCTCCAGCCCCTTGGGCAGGACTTAACCCAGCACTCCTAACTAATGCTGAGGAGAAGTTTGAAGTCAGGAAGACTCAGAGCAGCCATAAAAGACTGCAGTCAAGTTAGAGCCTAACATAAACTACACCATCCTCAAGCAGTGCATAAAATGAGAAATGTCAGTGTCTGATTTGAACACTGCCTGATGCTCAGGAGAGAACTGGAGCAGAAGACACCAGGACCCCTAAGAAATCTTTCTTGCATGGCCAGGAACTGCTCATTTTAGTTCTTCCCACGAGTAAATCACAAAGCTTAGGCTCTGCAACACTTCAGAGACCTTTCAGTGTAACTGCTGAGAGGAGAGGCTGAATCAATTTGTGAAGCAGGACTTGGTGTCGAGAAGGAGCTCATGAATCAATGGCTTTGCAGCAGTGTTCAAATACCTGAGGGCTGAGTGGAGGGGGGGTGGAAAAAAGAGCCCAGAATGAGGCATTATTGATGGATCAGATATGCAGGATAGTTTTATTACAGTTTTATTAGACCAAGGCCCAGATTCAGGCTGCTGGCACGCTGCTTTTTATTGATGGAGCCCCAGGGTGAGATCCCAGTGGCTGCTGGAGTGCCAGGTGGAAGCCATCTCAGAAGTGCTTGCTCTGCAAAGTTTGATCAGCTAAGAGGTTGTAAAAGCCACCACAGTCACCTCTAAAGAGCCTTTAAGGAAGGATCCCCAAACTAGAATGCTCATTACAGGAGAAACAGAGAGCAGAGTGAGGTGGCAGGGACTGGGTGACCTCTTTGTCTGGGGTAGACATCACACAACCACAGAACTGTTAGGATTGGAAGGGACCTCAAGGCTCAGCCAGTCCCAAGCCCCTGCCATGGGCAGGGACACCTCACACCACAGCAGGTTGCTCACAGCCACCTCCAGCCTGGCTGCAAATACCTCCAGGCAGGAGGCTTCCACCACCTCCCTGGGCAGCCTGTGCCAGGCTCTCACCACCCTCATGGGCAACAACTTCTCCCTAACATCCAATCTGAATCTCCAGCTTTCTTGGAGCCCCCTTCACATACTGGAAGGCCACAATTAGGTCTCCTCAGAGCCTCCTCTTCTCCAGACTGCACAACCCCAACTCCCTCAGTCTGTCTTCATAGGAGAGAGGAGGTAAAGTGCTGCCATCACCAGCCCTAAACACTTCATCAGCTGGCATTTAATGGTAGCAATGGAAGGGGCAGTAAAGTTGGTGTGTTTGAAGGTGGTTTGGCTGTGGTGTTTGGGTCTGTGGGTTAGGGGTGAGCCTTGTAGAGTAGGGTTCTGGGTTCGACTCGGTGATCCTGAGGCTCTGCTCCAACCTGAGTGTTTCTGTGGTTCTGTCTTAACCCTCAGAGCCACTTAGGGTTACTGCTGACTTGTTTTGTTACTAGTTTGCATTCTTGTCTTTGGTTTCTGTCAGAAGCCTGCAAGTTAAGGCAGTAGCCTCCCCAAACCTCAGCTGACACAGGAGGTGTCAGGGTCCTGAGTGTCTTCACTGATCTTAAGTACCCCAACCAAGTGGTTTGGTTCTAGTCTCTCCCCACCCTTGTGGTGAAGAACTTCTTCCTAATGTCTAATCTAAATCTCCCCTCCTCTAGCTTGGATCCATTCCCTCTGGTCCTGTCCTTGCCTGACACCCTAAACAGTCCCTTCCCAGCTTTCTTGTAACCCCCTTCAGAAGACCACATGCAGCCTGGCTTTCAACACCTGCAGGCATGAGTCTTCCACCACCTCCCTGGGCAACCTGTGCCAGGCTCTCACCACCCTCACAGGGAACAACTTCTTCCTGAAACAATAAAGGTGGGAGAAAAAGATGAATTTAAATCCAAAGGTTTTTATTTAGGGTGGAACTTGAACCAATGAGATCCATTAACTAAAGCAGCTGGAATAATAGCAATGCCTGGGATAAAGAGGAAGTTGACTCTCAGGGCTTCTAAGAGTGGAACTGGAGGCAAATAGATGAAGAAATGTAGGGACCTGACATGATGGTTCAGGCTGGATGTTAGGAAGAAGTTCTTCCCAGCAAGAGAGATGTGCTGCCCAGGGAGGTGGTGGAGTCACCATCCCTGGAGGTGTTTAGGAGGAGACTGGATGAGGCACTTGGTGCCATGGTTGAGTTGATTAGATGATGGTGGGTGAGAGGTTGGACTCAATGATCTCAAAGGTCTCTTCCAACCTGGTTAATTCTATCCTATCTAT